>NC_052147.1:197651394-197970271 GCF_902713615.1 Scyliorhinus canicula | reverse complement strand
TGTTTTTGTAATTGTGCACACAAATACAACTGGTTGACAGATGAATTGAAGTTCCCTGCCACCTCACTCAGGTTGGAGTTGATACTTCAACTAATGATGTAACTTATTGAAAAAAAAAATTGAGTACCCAATTAGTTTTTCTAGTTAAGGGAAAATTTAGTGTGGCGATCCACCTAACCTGCACATCTTTGGGTTGTGGGGGTGAAACCCACGCAGACACGGGGAGAATGTGCTAATGCTACACGGCCAGTGACCTGGGGCTGGGATCAAACCCGGGTCCTCAGCGCCGTGGGCAGGAGTGCTAACCACTGCGTCACCGCGCTGCCCATGATGTAACTTCAGTTGCAGTCTTCATGGTTGCTCATGGGTTTCCATCTTGCATTTCAGGAGATCTGCAGGAAAGGTGTTTCTAATTTGTCAGAGTGCATTTTATATGGTTCTAACATTGGCCTTGTTTTCATGCTGCAACATACTGCTGCAAAAAGTACATTCAATTTATAATTTTTAAAGGGCTGCTTATGACCACCTGCTTTCTAAATAAAGCCGATAATTCTGTTTAATCTTTGTTTTCTATTCCCAAGTTAAAAGAAGTTAATATTTTTCAAATCCCTTGGTGGCTTTTACTTTTTCCTAATTTTAGAAAATGTATTGTAGTTGAGCTGTGCAATTTGACTTGAAGCAAATTCAGGAAGGGTATCATGACTTGTGTTAAGGGAAATAAGTGGCAATGGCTACTTAACTCGAGCAGCACAAGCATCAGTATGTAATGTTGGCAGCATCACAAATTATTTTTGATAACTTTCAGCTAATTGACATGTTTGTTTTGTGCCATGTGACTTGGGTTAATGTATTTTCTTGTACAAAGTGGCTGGCAGCTTTATGCTGTTAATGCTGGCTTCATGCATGTCTGTGTTTTGTAGTCACAATGTGACTAGCACTATTTACAGGGAAATGAAAGGAAAAGATAAAGTACAAAGTTGTGTTGGCAGAAGAAAATTAGGGGCAAAAACAAAACTCATTGAGAAGAAAATTGACTGGGGGAGAAATGGAGGAACAAGCTTGGAAAAGAATGATCAAAAGAAACATTTAGGCAGATGTGAGCATACATCAAAGTAGGAATTGAAGGTATATGCCAATCTTCATCGAGTAGTGTCAGCAGTGGCTCGTTGAATCCATACACTTATGCAGTAATATTGATATTTTAAAGATCCTGACCCTGACTATTCTGACAGTTGGAAATCCTACGGTACTTTTTATAATGCATTGTTGTTAGGTTTCTGAAGCAAGGGATTCATGCAACTGGCTGCAAGCCAAATGTAAAACAGCCAGTACTCGTTAAAACCAGCAGCCACTTAGAGAGACTACTAAAACGGATCTTCCTGGCAGTCATTCTTGGTGAGTCCCCTGTGGCTTTCCATTTTGTGTTAAATGTTTTTATCTGCTGTATATTGGCACTTAGGTTATTGGTAAGCATTTAATTATAAAACTTCTCTGTGTGAGCTTGGCGCTTCAGGAAACCAACAGTGTAAATGCATGACCTCCCCAAAACTGAATAATTTGTTAAATTCATGGCTTCACAATTCAGAAGGAAAAACTTGATACCCTTTTCAGGTATACCAGACCCTAGTCTGGTATTAGGCTCTGCAATAAAGTATCATATTTCCTCTCCTCGCGGCTAGAAAAACTGCAAGTTTGGATCACTAATATTGGCCTTAAATAACTACGCACCAGGTTTTACTTGTCTACCCCATTCCCAATCTCTGGTGCTCACTCGCCCACTCTTACCCACTGTGAGAGTGAGTAAGAGTGTCATGTGTGGGGGTGAGAGGGAATGGAACCCTGAGATGAGGAGTGAGCCAAACACGTGTGTTTTGTGCTCTTTTAATCATGCCTCTGGGCCGCATCATTGTATTCTGCCTCGCCGGGCCCGTAGCCAGTCTCCCCTAAGCTGGCCCAGCCCGCAGCCAGTCTCCCCTAAGCTGGCCCGGCCCGTAGATAGTCTCCTCTTAGCTGGCCCGGCCCACAGCCAGTCTTATCTTAGCTGGCCCGGTCCGCAGCCTGTCTCCCCTTAGCTGGCCCAGCCCGGAGAGAGCTCAGCTGGACCAGCCAGTCTCCGACTGCTTGTCTTCAATGTTTGTTGATCCTATTAGCAGCAAACATTGGAATGAAAAAGCCTGTGATTGGAGCAGCAGTTTCTTTAAGGATCCTTTACTGCACTTATTGGCATTTTGAAAACTATACCTGGGGCAAGATTATGGGGCTTTGCGGGCTGCATCCTGTCTGCAGGCTGGAGGTTGGACAAGCCTGCAGTAGACTCTGTACTGAAATCACTGTGCACGTCTGATGAATGAGCTGGATATGGAGTTCAGTAACAGTTGGTTAATCAAGCAAATTGCTTTATTTTGGATGGTGTCAATCTGCTCAAGTGTTGCAACTGCACCCATCTTAGTCAGGGGCATTCCATGCTACCTTGATTTGATAGGTTCTCTATCTCCCTCCTATCTCTGACTCAACGTTGTTCGAGATATCACCCACTACGGTCGTGTCATCAGCAAACTTAAGCAATGACTGTGGTACACTGGCATTTAAAGATTAGGAAGTGAGCCATTTGTTGCCATATATCTTGCCTGCTCTGTAGCCATAGTTATGGATATGGAAACTCTGATGCTGGTGTCTTTGTAGGTCAGAGGATGTGGTTGATTCTTGGAGTTTGCTGTTGCCCTGCCCTTGGGTGTCTAGTAATATGTGGCACCCATCAACCCAGCATGAATGTCGTCCCATGTCCTGTTCTATCATTGTCTGAGGGGTTCTCACTGAAGCTGTGAAATAGAATAGGCAGTGATCTGTCCCACCCGTGACCTTGTATCAGATAAAAGGTCATTGAAGCAGCTGGAGATGGTTAGGAGAATGATGCTACCCTGAGGAATTCCAGCAAAGATGTTTTGAAGCTTTGGTAATTGAATGCTGACGACCACAATAATCACCTTGCATGTCTCCAATCACAGTAGGGCTTCTTCAGGCCGCACTTGGTTGAGTGCTGCCTTAATGTCGAGGGCAATTACTCTTGCCTCTCTTTTGGCATTTATCTTGTGTCCATTTCTGGATGAAGTCTGTGACGAGGACTGGAACCAAGTAGTTCAGTGGAATCTAAACTTGTGGTGGGGAGTAGGTGGCAGTGTTGGTCGTTTTTCCACGGAAAAGAGAAAAGAACCCCAGCATTATTTATTTTTGTAAATATAAATTTAGAGTACCCAGTTATTATTTTTTTTCATTTAAGGGGCAATTTAGTGTGGCCAATGCACTTAACCTGCACATCTTTGGGTTGTGGGGGTGAAACCCACACAGAGACGTGGAGAATGTGCAAACTCCACACAGACAGTGACCCGTGACTGGGATCGACCCCGGATCCTCAGTGCCTTAGGGCAGTAGTGCTAGCCACTGTGCCGCTCAAATTCACAGCATTTATATAGCATCTTTCACAGCCTCCATATCTCCCCAAATTAGCTTTACAGCTTAAAAGCACTTTTGAAATGTAATAATGTAAGAAATATTTCAATGTGACGGGGTGCATATTGCCAGGATTGTAATATTGGTAGGGCTATAGTAATTGCTGCACAGTTGCCAAAGTCATAACTGCACTGTAAACTTTGGCAGGCAAGTTCTAATATGCACTACAGTCAGAATATTACCATAACCTATAACTGTGCCCAACTGAATGTACTCAACTTCTTACTGTTACGTAGAGCAAATTATATTAGCTGGATACTAGCATCCAAGGTTAGGAGACTTTGGAAGAGGTGAGCATGAACATCATTTGACTTTTGGGAACAGGAGTAGGCCATTCAGCCCCTTGAACCTGCTCCAACATTCAGTGAGATCATCGCTGATCTCCATATACCTGCCTTTGGCCCATATCCCTAATACCTGAACAAAAATGTAACTGTTTTTGATTTGAAATTAACTATTGATCTAGCATCAATTGCCGTTTGTGGAACAGAATTCCAAACCTCCACCGCCCTTTGTGTGTAGAAGTGCTTCCTAACTTCGATCCTGAACGGTCTGGCCCTAAATCTTTTAAACCATGTCCCCTAGTTTTAGAATCTCCAACCAGTGGAAACAGTTTACTTTGATCTATTCTGTCTTTTCCTGTTAATATTTTGAAGACTCTGATCAGATCACCCCGTAACCATCTAAATTCTAGAGTAAACCAGCCTAACTTGAATAATCTCTCCTCATAACTTAACCCCTGAAGTCCGGGTATCATTCCTGTAAACCTAAATTGCACTCCCTCCAAGGCCAAAATATTCTCCCTGAGGTTAGATGCCCAGATCTGCTCTCAGTACTCCAAGTGGGGTGCAAACCCCAAGGTGCTTGTAAACAAAAATCCTGCTTCTTGCACTCGTGCAAAACTTTACAGTGGTTGAAAATGATATGTTCATTGAGCTTCCTTCTCTTCTAAGTTAGCTGATAGAGCACTGCCATTTTCATCCAGAGTTGGTAAGACTACAGCTCTTTGTGTTGATCCATTTGGTTTTGAGTCCATTTGGCTCTGTGCATCTGCCTTTGTATATGCAGCTAACCCCATGTTGCTTCATTAGATTGGCATCTTTTTTTTGAGGTATGCGTGCTTCTGCTCGTGATACCTTTGTGAACTTGCTCATTAAGCCAAAGTTCATATCTTGGTTTAATAGATCTGGAGGAGTGAAGGATGTCAAATTTGCGGTGACAGATGGTAATGGTGCACAATTCTGCTGATATCCCCAAGTGCTAATTGGGCATTTGGTTTTGGGTTGGAAGGCCTGTGACTCAGCACTACACCATTTGAAAGAGCAAGATGTCACTGCGAAAATTATACATTTTTCTTGAGGGCTATTTGGTCATCTCTTCTATCAGTGGATTTGTGGACAAGTAAAGCAGGTTATTCCATTTTGCTTATTTTTTTCTCCTGACACAGGCCATTTATGTTCAACCAGTGGTGGTGAAACTAATCCACCCTTGATGGTGAACATTGAACTTCTCAGAGTGTACCTTATACTGTACCTTGCTTCCCTCAGTGCTGCCAGCTGGTGTAAACCAAGGAGCAATATTGATCTGTCAATTATGAGCGGTAAGTCATAATCAACAAAATTCTTTGGAATTGTTCGATCTGAAATCATGTTAAGGACTCTGCACCTTCACATCTACCCAACTGTTATCACTGTGCCTCCACCTCGGATGGTTTATCTTGGTGGTAGAAGAGTACAGAACCCAGGGATGTGATAGATGAATCTGCGATATTGGTTGAAATTCAATAAAACAGTTGGATTGGATTTGATTTATTGTCACGTGTACCGAGGTGCAGTGAAAAGTATTGTTCTGCGTACAGCTCAGACAGATCATTCCATACATGAGAAAACATACATAAATACACAATGTACATACATAGACACAGGCATCGGGTGAAGCATATGGAGTGTAGTACTGCTCAGTAGAGATGATGTATGAAGAGATCAGTTCAGTCCATAAGAGGGCCATCAGAAGTCTGGTAAAAGCGGGAAGAAGCTGTTTTTTAATCTGTTGTTGCATGTCCTCAGACCGTTATATTTCCTGTCTGATGGAAGGGGTTGGAAGAAAGAATAACCTGGGTGGGAGGGGTCTTTGATTATGATGTCATCTTTCTCAACCCAAGGCAGCGGGAGGTGTAGACAGAGTCGATGGATGGGAGACTGGTTCGGGTGATGGACTGGGCTGTAGTTTCACGACTCTGTAGTTTCTTATGGTCTTGGGCTGAGCAGTTGGGCTGACCAGGCTATGATGCAGCCAGATAGCACGTTTTCTATGATGCATCTGTAAAGATTGGTAAGAGTAAATGTGGACCTGCCAAATCTCCTTAGTTTTCTCAGGAAGTATAGGCGTTGTTGTGCTTTCTTGGTTGTAGCGTCGACGTGGGTGGACCAGGACAAATTGGTGATGTGCACATCTAGGAATCTGGAGCTGTCGACTAACTCCACTTCAGCAGCACTAATGTAGATAGGGGTGTGTGTGATATTTTATTTCCTGAAGTCAGTGACCAACTCCTTAGTTTTGCTGACATTGAGGGAGAGATTGCTGTCGTTGCACCATGCCACTAGGTTCTCTATCTCCCTCCTGTACTCTGACTCATCGTTGTTTGGGATCTGACCCACTACGGTCGTGTCATCAGCAAACATATAGATGGAATTGGAGACAAATTTTGCCACACAGTCGTGTGTGTGTAAAGGGAGTATAGTATGGGGCTAAGTATGCAGCCTTACAGGGCCCCAGTATTGCAAACTATCACGGAGGAGTTGTTGTTGTTTATCCTTACTGATTGTGGTCTATGGGTCAGGAAGTCAACGATCCAGTTGCAGAGAGAGGACCCAATCCTAGGTTTAGAAATTTTGATATGAGCTCGGCTGGGATTATGATGTTGAAGACGGAGCTGTAGTCCATGAATAGGAGTCTGATGTAGGAGTCCTTGTTGTCGAGATGCTCCAGAGATGAGTGTAAAGCCAGGGAGATGGCGTCTGCTGTGGACCGGTTGCGGCGTTATGTGAATTGCAGTGGATCAAGGCATTCTGGGTGTATGGAGTTGATGTGTCTCATGACCAACCTCTCAAAGCACTTCATAATGACAGATGATAAGGCCACCGGACTTAAGATAGTTTGCCTGGTACTACTTTGACACTGGTATGATGTTGGTCTTCTTGAAGCAGGTGGGAACCTGGGAAGGGAGTAGGAGAGGTTGAAAATGTCCGCGAACACACCCACCAGTTGGTCCGCGCAGGATCTGAGTGCACAACCCGGGACTTCATCAGGACCCATTGCTTTCCAAGAGTTCACTTTCAAGAAGGCCGATCTGACTTATGACACTGATGTTCGGTAGGTGTGTGCCCGAGGCTGCTGGGGCAGTTGACAATGGTTTGTTGGTTTCCTGCTCGAAATGAGCGTAGAATGCATTTGAGTTCATCGGGGAGCGGTGTGCTGCTGCTGGAGATTCTACTCGGTTTTGCTATGTAGACCGTTATGTTGTTTAAACCTTGCCACAACTGACGAGAGTTCGCTCGATCACCTCTCCCACTGAACTCTATATGCACCTCAGACTAGATTATTATTCGCAGGATGCACTGCAACAATTCATCACATTTAATTTCTTCTCTAACGCTGAAGAAGACAAAAGCAACACCACTAGAGTTTCCGTCCAAATGTTGCCATGTTATCTTGGACATATTCTGCCATTCCTTTAACATTATCGGGTAAAAATTCCGGAATTCCCGACTTTAACATTGTGGAAGCTCAATAATCAGAAGACTCTAAACAGCTCAAGAATGACCATTGCCATCACCTGGGCTAGTAGCAGTGGATAAGTGTAGTTTTACTAGTGTATATCTGAAATTGAGCGAAAAGCATTTGTTACGGGAATTTCTGATCACGAACTTCAGTGGAAAAAAGTAGATGGGAGTATGAGATGAGTGGAATAGCACTTTATACTTATTGAACTAGAGTTTCACTCTGCCGACTATTGATTGTAATTTTAGTTTTCTGTTACTGCTAATTACAGGAAAGTAGCAAAAAATCTGACTTTGTAGAATTTTGTGCAATGTTTCTTGAACTGTTCGTAGTCATGCTTATCCGAAGTGTTGTGTTAAGTTTTAGGTGCTGTAATCCCCCCCCATCATTTTTATACTTTATAAATCTCTTAATTCCAGAAGAGAGAAATTCATGAAAATATAAATCTGGATAATGTTTGCTTTGTGTACATATTTTAGATGAAAGTTATAATCAAAGCATAAATTAGAATGGTTGAATGTATGTATTTGATGATGTGGAGATGCCGGCATTGGACTGGGGTGAGCACAGTAAGAAGTCCTACAACACCAGGTTAAAGTCCAGCAGGTTTGTTTCAAACACTAGCTTTCGGACCACTGCTCCTTACTCAGGTGAATGAAGAGGATCTGCACAGACGAGGAGGGGTGTAACAGACATCTAAAGATACTGAAAGATGCCCTCGTGCGAACGGGATATGGTGCTTGACTCATCGATCGACAATTCCAACGCGCCACAGCAAAAAACCGCACCGACCTCAGAAGACAAACACGGGACACAACCGACAGAGTACCCTTCGTCGTCCAGTACTTCCCTGGAGCGGAGAAACTACAACATCTTCTTTGCAGTGTTCAACACGTCATCGATGAAGATGAACATCTTGCCAAGGTCATCCCCACACCCCCACTACTTGCCTTCAAACAACTGCGCAACCTCAAACAAACCATTGTTTGCAGCAAACTACCCAGCCTTCAGAACAGCGACCACGACACCACACAACCCTACCATGGCAATCTTTGCAAGACGTGCCAGATCATCGACATGGGTACCACCATTACACGTGAGAACACCACCCACCAGGTACACAGTACATACTCTTGCGACTTGGCCAACGTTGTTTACCTCATACGCTGCAGGAAAAGATGTCCCGAAGCGGGTACATTGGCATGTAGACCCTGCAACAACGGATGAATGGACATCGCGTGACAATCGCCAGGCAGGAATGTTCCCTTCCAGTCGGGGAACATTTCAGTACTCCAGGGCATTCAGCCTCTGATCTCTGGGTAAGCGTTCTCCAAGGCGGCCTCCAGGACGCGCGGCAACGCAAAATCGCCGAGCAGAAACTTATAGCCAAGTTTCGCACACGAGTGCGCCCTCAACCAGGACCTTGAAAATGAAAATGAAATGAAAATCGCTTATTGTCACGAGTAGGCTTCAATGAAGTTACTGTGAAAAGCCCCTAGTCGCCACATTCCTGGGCCTGTTCGGGGAGGCTGGTACCAGGAATTGAACCGTGCTGCTGACCTGCCATAAAAGCCAGCGATTTAGCCCAGTGTGCTAAACCAGCCCCTATTCATGTCGCATTACATTCATCCCCCACCATCTGGCCTGGGCTTGTGAAATCTTACCAACTGTCCTGGCTTGAGACAATTCACACCTCTTTAACCTGGGGTTACCCCTATCTCTGGATCTATAAAGACCTAATTACCTGCAAATGCTCGCATTCAAAGCATTGTCTTGTATCTTTGAATTTGTCTGTATATATGTTTCTGGAACCTACCTCTTCATTCACCTGAGGAAGGAGCAGTGCTCTGAAAGCTAGTGTTTGAAACAAACCTGCTGGACTTTAACCTGGTGTTGTATGACTTAGTGTGTATTTGAGTTTCAGCTGAATGAGATCTTGTTTTCTTTTAAGCTATACCTAGGTTAGTAAAGAGGTCATTAATATAATTTTTTTCATCTCCTAATTGCAGAAGTATTTTTCTGTAAATTCTAAATGAGTGAACCTGCATTTGAAACTAAAAGCTTGGCTCTCAATATCGTTATTGCTAGCTTCTAAATTTATGCTTATGATGTGGGTAACACAGCAGAAAATAGCAAATATAGGCTGTGGAGAGATTTGTGGGCTCCCAACAACAAGGTATTGAAACAGGAGCTCTGCTAAATCTGAAATGAAGATTAAGCCTGCACCAGTGAGCTACAAAGTTTTGTCTATTGAAAGTAGTTTGTTCAGAAGTCAGCAACTAGAAATTCGCAGTGTCTGCTTGTATGTAGTTAATTATTTTAGGAAATGCTAACAAAAGGAATCAGTAGATTTCAGAAAAAATGTGGGCTTATAACCTCTGTTTTATTAGTGAGGGTGTTCTATTCGCTGGGTCAGTAAATTGTTTCTGTTGGTTGCACGGCTTTCAGTGATTTAATTTCGGACACATGGAGCAATGAGCACAACAGCATCCATAAGGCTGCCACTGGGTTAAATCTCAAAGTTCGTATCAGTTAAGTTTTAGTAATGGAACCTACAAAAAAGGTGAAGTTTATGCAAGCTTGTAGAGAATCCAGCTTTTGAGAACATTTTAGAAGTGGCATGTTTTTAAATTTCAGCAGATTTTGTATAAACACTAAAACGTGGAAACACTTTTGAGTGCATGTTGTTTGATTTGGCTCGGACATATTTCTTCAAGTAGTGCCATGAAACCTTGTGTACTCACTTGAGAGAGCAGGCAGACCTTGGTTTAACATCTCATCTGAAAAACATTGCCTCAAACACTGCATTCCTTTCGCGCAACACTGAAGTGGCAGTTTGGATTATGTACTTCAAGTCACTGGAGGGGACTTTGAAGCAGAACCCTCTGAAACAAGAGTAATACCACTGAGCGAAGGCTAACACCTAATATAAACCAAGAAAGTTCTATGTTCAGTCACTGCTTTGTGCAAAGGAAGCTAATTTTACTGAGCTAATGGTGTTGGGCAGGATAAAATCAACTGATGTTTGCAATTTTAATTGCAGGCAATATGTAAATGTAGAGATCAGGGGCGAAATTCTCTGCAGACCGTCGTAACGCCGATTTCTGGCGAGCAAAATTGGAGTAGATGACTCCGGCGTGGGGGCCTTCTTTTAGGCGGCGATTCTCTGTTCCCGGAGGGGCCAGCAGCTGACTGACGCGATACGCGTCAGTTTCACCAGCTGCGGAAGTGGTGAGGCCCGGCGTTTTTTGGAGGAGGAGGAAGAGAGAGACTGACCCGGCGTTTGGGGGGGGGGTTCCGGCATTTGGGGGGGGGGGGGGTTTGCGGCATCGGGGGGGGGATTTGCGGCATCGTGGGGGGGTTGCGGCATCGGGGGGGGGGGGGTTGCGGCATCGGGGGGGGGTTGCGGCATCGGGGGGGGTTGCGGCATCGGGGGGGGGTTTGGGGGCAGCGGCGTGCAGAGAGGGGGGGGCGACGGATGCCCGGGGCCAACGCACCATCGCCCCCCCCCTCTGTACGCCGCTGCCCCTACCCCAACCACTCCCCCTCACCACCCCTACCTTCCTCCCCCTCACCACCCCTACCTTCCTCCCCACCACCCCTACCCCCCTCCCCACCACCCCTACCTCCCTCCCCACCACCCCTACCTCCCTCCCCACCACCCCTACCCCCCTCCCCACCACCCCTACCCCCCTCCAGCGCCGCCCCCCCATCTCTCGCAACGCCGCAACCCCCCCCCCCTCAACGCCGGGTCCCCCCCCCTCAACGCCGGTACCCACACCCCGTCCCCCTCCCTCTGAAGGCCGGTACCCACAGCCCCCCTCTCTCCTCCTCCCCCCCCTTCCTTCCTCCTCCCCCCCCTTCTTCCTCCTCCCCCCCCTTCTTCCTCCTCCCCCCCCCTTCTTCCTCCTCCCCCCCTTCCTTCCTCCGTCCCCCCTCCTTCCTCCTCCCCCCCCCCCCCCCTTCCTCCGTTAGTGGGGGGGGGGGGGTGCGCGGCGGGGGTGGGGGGGTGCGGCGTTGGAGGGGGTAGGGGTGGTGAAGGGGGTAGGGTTGGTGAGGGGAGGGGGTTGGGGTAGGGGCAGCTGCGTGCAGAGGGGGGGCGCCGGTGCGTTGGCCCCGGGCATCCGTCGCCCCCCCTCCTCTGCACGCCGCTGCCCCTACCCCAACCCCCCCTCACCACCCCTACCCCCTTCACCACCCCTACCCCCCTCCAACGCCGCACCCCCCCACCCCCGACCCTCCACTAACGCCGCACCCCCCCCCCCCCCCCCACTAACAGAGGAAGGAAAGGGGGCGGGAGGAAGGAAGGGGGGGGGAGGAGGAAGGAAGGGGGGAGGAGGAAGGAGGGGGGGAGGAGGAAGGAAGGGGGAGGAGGAGAGAGGGGGGGGTGTGTGGGTACCGGCCTTCAGAGGGAGGGGGACGGGGTGTGGGTACCGGCGTTGAGGGGGGGGACCCGGCGTTAAGGGGGGGGGAGACCCGGCATTGAGGGGGGGGGGACCCGGCGTTGAGGGGGGTGGGGGGGACCCGGCGTTGAGGGGGGTGGGGGGGACCCGGCGTTGAGGGGGGGGGGGGACCCGGCGTTGAGGGGGGGGGGGGGACCCGGCGTTGAGGGGGGGGGGGGGACCCGGCGTTGAGGGGGGGGGGGGGGGGACCCGGCGTTGAGGGGGGGGGGGACCCGGCGTTGAGAGGGGGGGGTTGCGGCGTTGCGAGAGATGGGGGGGCGGCGTTGGAGGGTGGTGGGGAGGGGGGTAGGGGTGGTGGGGAGGGGGGTAGGGGCGTTGGAGGGAGGTAGGGGTGGTGAGGGGGGGTGGTTGGGGTAGGGGGCAGCGGCGTACAGAGGGGGGGGCGACGGTGCGTTGGCCCCGGGCATCCGTCGCCCCCCTCTCTGCACGCCGCTGCCCCCAACCCCCCCCCGATGCCGCATCCCGCCCCCCCCCGATGCCGCATCCCGCCCCCCCCGATGCCGCATCCCGCCCCCCCCCGATGCCGCATCCCGCCCCCCCCCCGATGCCGCATCCCGCCCCCCCCCGATGCCGCAACCCGCCCCCCCCGATGCCGCAACCCACCCCCCCGATGCCGCAACCCAACCCCCCCACCCCCCCCCCCCCCCGATGGCGCAACCCACCCCCCGACACTGAACGGCGTCAACCATCCTCAACGGTTGACGTCGTTTTAAAGCAACTGTGATTTTCGCCGACGTGACCCGTGGCCACGTCAGCGGGACTTCGGCCCATCCGGGCCGGAGATTTGTGGAAACCTAAAAAAAAAATGAAATCCCGCCGGCGCCAGCTGTTTTCAGAGGCTGCCGGCGGGATTTGCACAGCGCCGGTTTTTGGCCGGTCAGAGATTTAAAAACCCTGCGGGAGCGGGATTAACGCCGCTGCCGGCCGATTCTCCGACCCTGCGTGGGGTCGGAGAATTTCGCTCAAGATGTGGACAGGATTGAGTTTGACTATGTTATACGCAAGCTAACATGGAGAACGATCATATCAGGTATACTAGGGCTGACTCTTAATCAAAGCTCCTTGGAATTGTGTACTAATGAGGAAAGAAGTTATTCAGAAGGGGAGAAGAGCAAATTGATGGAAGAAGAAGTAACTGTAAATAGTTGTTTCAATGGGTAACTTGACAGTTTTCTCAAACTACAGCTAATTTTGAAAGCACAGTTAAAAATGCTGCTCTCAAATTTATTCCAAATCTATACTCATCTGATTGGGGTCCCTGCTGGACACTGAAGTAACCAGTCTGTTTCTTGCCGGCAATTCGAAATCTAGTTTTCATTAACTGTTTGAAGTTTTAGCTTGTATATTTATTTGACTCTTCTATTCTCATAATGTAGTTATAGTTGGCTTAGTCATGTTCCGTACCCACAAAACATCATGTGGTATGAAGAGGACAAAATCTAATTCTTGTTTTCAAAACCTTCTGTTTTGACTGCTACTATACGAGAAACGCATTGGTATAGATGTCAGGAAAGGCTGGACGACAGCCTGGATAACTTTTCTATTGAAAAATGAAGGCTAAAGGGTGATCCAATAGATATCTTTAAAACTATGAAAGGTTTTGATCGAGTGGCTACAGAGAGAATATTTCCTTTTGTGGGGAAGGGCATAATTAGAGGCCATCAATATTCAAAATCATCGCCCCCATAACTCAAAGATGTGAAGGGTAGGTGGATTGGCCATGCTTAATTGCCCCTTAATTGGAAAAAATGAATTAGACTCTCTAAATTTAAAAAATAATAATATTCAAAATCAAGCACACATTGAGGTGCATAGTATTAAAGGGAATATTAAACAAGCATATGAGAGAGAAGGATTATAAATATTAGATTAGGATGAGGAAAAATGGGAGAAGGCTTGAATGGAGCATTAAACACCAGCTTGGACTGGTTGTGCCGAATGATCTGTTCCTGCGCTGTATATCCAATGGAATATGCACCCATTCTCTATTCCTGAACTTTTACAAGCATTTTCAAATGTGAGACTCCAATTTTTGCAGGCCTCATTCCATGATGACTCTTTGACTTCATTCCTTGTCCTAGTTGAGTTGCCTTTCTGTCTGATTCCTCCCATGTGTGAACTTTAACTGTTATCATGATGACAGATCAGAGCCCCGAATTACTTCCAGACAAATTGAACTAGTAAGTAAGACATCTGTTTTTAAAAAATGACATACAAGCAAAAAATGGCTGAGAATGTCAATTTTGAGAATGTAACTCCGTGACTGTGTGGAAAGTTACTTTGTACAGTTCTGGCCACCCTATTATAGAAAATATATTATTAAATTAGAAAGAGTGCAAAAATGATTTACTAGGATGCCACTGGGACTTAATGGTTTCAGTTGTAAGCAGAGGCTGGATAGACTGGGACTTTTTTTCCTGGAGCGTAGGAGCTTTAGGGTGATCTCATAGAGGTCGATAAAATAATGAGGGGCATAGATATGGTAGATAGTCAATATATTTTCCCAAAGGTAGGAGAGTCTAAAGCTAGAGGCCATAGGTTTCGGGTGAGAGGGGAGAGATACAAAAGGGTCCAGAGGGGCAATTTTTTCACACACAGGGTGATGAGAGTCTGGGGCGTGCTGCCAGAGGCAGTAGTAGAGGTGGCTACAATTTTGTTTCAAAAAGCACTGAAGACAGTTATATGGGAAAGATGGGTATAGAGGGATATGGGCCAAATGCAGGCAATTGGGACTAGCTTAGTGGTAAAAACTGGGCGGCATGGAAGTTGGGCCGAAGGGCCTGTTTGCATGCTGTAAACCTTTATGACTCTAGTTAAATGGTTCCTGTGCTAATTTGTCTTCATTTGTCTCCATGTTTCTCAACTTATTTGATGTGAAGACGAGCATTCTGTAGCAGTTCTGCTGATGCGTGTGATGTAGACACCGTCTATGATTGTTACACATACCCTGTGAACCTTATTCACCAATTTTGACGTACAAGCACAATAGTTTGATTGAATGGCTTGGCAACAGAGTGGTAGAATACGTATCTCTCAACCAAATAGGTATGGATTCGAGTTTAAAGCTACCCTAACTAATGTTCAAACCTGGTACTTCCAAGAATATATGCTGATCGTTCAAGTTATGTGCAGGAAACTGTAGAATTGACAAAAAAAACTTGCCTGCTGCAAGAACTTTAAGCTAATTGCTGAATGGATGCACATATCTAAAGGCATACACAGGAACTAGCAGAGACCTACAAAATACTTGCAGTCTAATTAGTACATTTATTGCAAAAGTACTTTTTAAATAGAGGATTTTAGTTATTCCTTCACCAAAATCTTTGACAGAATCAAAATTTCTCTGGGAAAGCTACATAAAGCTGTCAATGTGTAAAAGCTGGCCAAGGAATATAAACACAACTGTTGTCAAGAGTCTGACCTTGTGACGTGTTTATAGTCATAGAAAATGAAAATCTTATTGGGAACTGTTTTCTCCTGAGTTGAAAAAGGAGGTTTACCACTGAACTCTATATCATTCAAGGATTAAACACTTAATTTTCTTAGAATCTGTCATCGAAGAAAACAGCTTCCGAACTACCAGCCTTGTTCATGACAGAGTCCTTGTTATGGATTCATGTTTTGTAGCAATAATACAACTGTTCCTTTCTGAGCAGTTGTGTGTATACATGAGCAGTTTGTGCAAAGGCATCCCCTTTGGAATTAGCCTGTATAGAAACACCGGAGGGTATAGACTGTTTTTCATCTACAGAATCAATTCTGATGTTTTCTTTTAATTCACCTGAGAGCATTTAAAAAACCTTTGCATTCAAATTTAGTGAATGTTCATTTTTAGCACAAAAAATAGCTTCCAAATAATACGTTGTATCAAATAATTGTCCCTGCCATGTTGCTACATCTATCCTATTCCATCATCTCATTCACCACTCCCATGCCATACTCGTACGATTCCTTGTATCCCTGCAATATCCTCCCCATCCTTTGTCTCCTCTTCCTTGTCTGCCATCCCTACCACCCCTGTCAATCCATCTCATCCCTCATAGGAATAAGATCGCCAGCCAGGGTAACTTTGTTGGCCATTGTATCTTGTGCTGTAATTTTTTCCCTCTGCCAGCTGCACGCAAGTCATTCTCTCCAGTCCTCTATGTGCCTCTGCATGCGCCAGGTGGTGCCACCAAATAAATCCATCTCCAGGCACTAACTTTAAATTATCAATTAAAATAGTCCAGAAAGGCGAAAACTGAGTAGCATTACTGAGTGTTATTATAGATTAGTTGACCTACGTAATCTGACATCAATGTTTTTTAACTTTAAAAGGTATTTATGCTGCTGAGTGTCGCTGTTTTTCAAACTAGACCACAATTTTCTAACTGTGGTAATCAAAGTTGAACTAATATTGGGTGGGTGTTTTGTTCTATAGAGGTCTGTCGGTGGTGTTTTGTATTGCTTGAGCTTGCTTGAAAGTGTACAAAGAGGAACAATGATGTGCAATTTACCTTTATTTTGGACTAAAAAGAGAAAATTAGTTAAAGCCTTGGATACATCAGATCTTTCTGACATTCCAGTCGCGGATTATCCCAGTATCACAATCACAAAACAATTTGATTTCTTCCAGTATTCCACTAATGTATTCCTCTCTCATTTCAGAAACATTGCACTTTTCTTTAGCATTTCTGGATTAGGCAGGGAGAAAATGGATCATGTTTCTCATTCCTGATCCTTATCCACTGACTCCTGTTGAAAGTGTGCCTGTTTCAACATCTTCTGTAAAGCCTTTTCTGGTGTATGAGTAATTGCTGTTGGGTACAATGCTAGAGATCCATAGTGCAGAAAAGTAAACACCACTTCTTTTTGGTCAGTTGAATGTCAGCTTAATTTCTGACAGAACTGATCACGATGCTCAGTAGCTGCAAACCAACAGTAAGAAATTCATACATAGAGAGTTCTTCTTTGCCTGATATAGAATACATACACTGTTACTTTAGCGAAATGAGCTTAGGCACTGGTTGGCAAGAGTCAAGATTTGGAATTCTTAAGTACAAGATGGTAGCACAGTGATTAGCACTGTTGCTTCACAGCGCCAGGGACCCGGGTTTGATTCCTGGCCTGGGCCACTGTCTGTGCAGTCTGCACGTTCTCCCTGTGTCTGCGTGGGTTTTCTCCAGAAGCTCCGGTTCCCCCCCACAAGTTCCGTAAGACGTGATTGTTAGATGAATTGGACATTCTAAATTCTCCCTCTGTGTACCCGAACAGGCGCTGGAGTGTGGCGACTAGGGGCTTTTCACAGTAATTTCATTGCAGTGTTAATGTAAGCCTACTTGTAACACTAAAAGATTATTAACCAGCCAAATTATACAGCTTAATTTGCTATGCAACAGCATAAGTAGATGAAAGACCCCATATTCTGGACATTGACTTGCACAGATCTCTGTGACTTGCACAGATCTCTGTGACAGACTGAAAAAAATCTCTCTTTATAATGGAACCAAAGCTGTTTTTTGAATAATGCCCTTCTATTTAGTGTCCTGGAGATTTTCCCAACACATCTTTGAGGTATAATGGGTGGAATAACAAGCCATGTACCTGTGTAGAGCTGCATTTGGAGTTCCTGAAACATTTTCCTCCTCCCTGTTGTTTCCTTTTCAGTGTTTCTCCATAGACACGAGTAACCTGAGGTTATTGACTATGTGCCATTGACTGGCATATATTGATTCTGTAATACGAGGCTTCCATATTGCCTGCTATTTCTGTGCTCAAATAGTCTGCGCTTATTTTTATAGTGAAATCTTGTCCTTTGAGTTCAGTGTTATAAATGTAAAAATTCAATGTTCTTTGCATACTTTTTGACATCTGTTTTTGCAGTGATCTCTTGTATTAAATGTTGAATAACATTTGCATATATCCGAAGTAATTTTACTTTGCAGTTCTGCCAACACTTTCCTAATATTATCACAGTCTGAGTAGCAGTCCATGTCCTGCTGAGCACATCTGCGCTGAGCTGTCTGGAGACCATCAGTGTTAAGTGTTTGTAAAACAAAGAAAAGCAAAACCACTATAAAATCAGTCATTTAATTTCCTTTACTTGCAGGAGGGACAAGTGTTTCCGATGCTCTGGAGTGTCCCACAGATGAAAAACGAACCATACTTTCTTTGGATACTTCACAGATGGTATGTAATAAAGTTTTCGGGAAAAGACTCCTGATGGCAATAAAGTAAAAATTTAATTTAAACCTTTCCAAGTCCAACCCTCTTGTCATGCTTATTTTAACCAAAGCATCCATAAGGAGCTTTGTACTTTCCTCAATCAGCTAAGAACATATCTTGTGTTCCATATGAAGTGATTACAGGTACTCAATTAATCAGGAAGCTTGACTTTCATATTGGATTGTGCTGGTTGTTTAAGTTTGTTTTTGGAGTATGTTAACTTGAGGTACATTAGGTTGGTCTTTCCATTTTATGCCGTTTTGGAGAAGATTATCCTTCTATTTTAGCAATGCATAACTTTGTTAAAACATATGTGTTTGTTGGTCTTATTCTCTCAGCATTAATCTGCTTTATATAATGGAGAAATAGAATACTTGTGAAATATTAAATTATTAAATGTCTTAAATTATCTTTGAATATTGATCAAAAACTGTGCCATATGGCTTTCCTTGTTTGCAGGATTTGTCCAATAAAAAGAAACTTGCATTTGTGTAGTGCCTTTCATGACCACTGGATGGTTGATGGCAATAAAATATACGCGATGAGTAGTCACTTTTGCAATGTGGCAAATCATCCGAAAGGTGGCACCCCTAACAGTGCAGCGCCCCCTCAATACTGCACTGTGTGTGTCAACCTAGATTATTGCGCCGAAGTCCTGGTGGGACTTAAACCCACAACCTTCTGGCAGAAAAAGTACCATCAACTGAACCACAGCTGACGTGTTCTCATAAATTCCAGCATTTTGCATTTTGAATGATATTGGTTGAGGATTTAATTTATGCACTAAAACAAAATTGAGCACTCAGATATTTGTTGGATGCAACAGGGGTTACTATTTTTGAAATAACGCATTTGAATGGAGACTAATGAATCAGCAAACACATTTATAGCAGAACTAAGCTCACTGGCCTAAACAGGATGCTAAGCACATTGACCTGACCAGGACGCTGATAATACAAAGTTATTCCATTAAACTAGTCTTGCTTCCAGTATAATTTCAGATTTTGCAAGCTTAAATGCATTTACTAAACAAATGTCATCTATTGTTTTACGTTGGTGAATTTTAATCTGTTATAGCTTTCCAAACAAGAATAATGATTTTAGTTTCAGAAAATCAAAATAATTTGATCTACTTTGTCATGAAGTTGGGCAAACCTCCTTGACTAGATTGATGAGAGATCATAAAAGGGTTATGGTAGTTGAACATGCTTTTCTTAAATAATTGTCTTTCAGAAATGCTTAAACTGCTCCCAGAACTCTGCTCTGTGAATGCTGTCACTTTTACATTCCAGCCCATAAATCTTTTTTGTGAAAAAATCCAGCATGTGATGCGGTTTGGTGAACAGTTTCCAAAGTTAATTAAACAACTTGAAATGTACTGCAGGATCACAACATACTATATAGCTGAAGTGCCAGATTTTACATAAAGCGAACCAACATTCCACAATTCTCTAACCTATTCAAAGCCTTTGCATGAATTTTTAAATGTGAATTTTAACAAGATGTAATCCCCCTGAGCAGGAATTCTCTTCACACTGGAAAATCTGAGTGCTGAATTTTATGATTTTTTTTTAAGTGGAAGAATTTTATCCAACTCCATCTTGCGAAAAATACTGGTACTGCTTTCTGATGCGAGTTGAAACGGAAATTGTTTTTGTTCTCTCTGCATTTCTGTCTTGTATTGCCAGTGAAGAGTGAGTTTCAATAGACTAATCATATCTCCTAATTTCTTTTCTATATTTCAGATATTTTACCTGGGTTAAAGAATTACCATTAGTTACTATACTGGCCATTAGAGATCAGTTGCACATTCACCATATTCCTCAAACACCGAGTGAGTGGCAAACAGGTCACTGTAAGGCTAAAATGGAAAGTTTTATTTATTGGCTGAATAATTCATCAAAACAGTCTAGGCCTGCAAAATACTCCAGCACAATTTATAAAAATGAAAGTTGAATCCTTTTAAAAGTGTTTTTAGAATCTATTTTGTACAAAGTGACTGGGTCTTCTGATGTGAATTTCCAATGTGCTCAGATCTCCAGCTGAACTAAAGTTTAGTAGCCTGAGTTATGATTCACACCATTGGAATTCTTTTATGTTCGACATGAAATGAAACAGATCCTACACCCTGTGATGTGAGGTGTTCAATATCTGGATGTTACCATCTTCCTCCAAACATTTTCCTTGCTGGTTAAGCTCTCTGATTAATTTTGACATTTGCATGTTCTGTCAAACTGCGTAAATTAATGTCTTAAATGGTTCTAGCTAGGAACAACATTCTTTCAACATGATTTCTGAACAAATGTTTGGAGAAATAAAGAATATCTATTCTGGCGCAGTTTTCTCAATTAAACCACTGGGCAGCCAATTAGGAGTATAGGACATCATTGCCACTGAAACCACAGGATTTCCTTAATGATACAGTCCATTTAAAATCTAATGTTTCTATGCTTGCCAAATTTCAGAAAATCCAAAATGTTCTATTTTGTGATTTTGAATTTAGAAATATTTAACTATCAAAGGTTTCCTGTTTTAGAAAACATTACTGTTAGATTGAAGCTCTGCAGCATTTTTTATTTGGCTATCATTAATTAATAATTTAGTCCCTTATTTGGAATAAGGCAGCACTGTCCGTATTGGTAGATTAGTAGCATATGGAGCTGTCTATGGTTCCATACATGTTATTGTCAACAATTTTCTTTGAGGTGCTTAATAGAAATCTGAGCATCCTCCACTAATGGAGGGTTTACCAAAATACAACTCATTCCATGTGGCTTGCATAACTATAGGTTCCGCATTTATTGATTGACAATTAAAATGTCTTGAGAGCTAGCCTGTCCTCTTTGGTGAAATAGTGCACTTGCTGGTGCGCCTGTAGGAAAGTTAGGTTGGCTCAGCATTGTGTTTGCTTGGTTACCGTTACACAATAAGAATTTTTCTTCAGAATATTTTGCAAATACGAAGGATATCTTCATTTACCAGCATGCTCAATGCATTCCTTTGTTATCAATCAGGACAGGCAAACAAATTTATTATTGATTTCTGAAGGATGTGCCTCCAAAAATGGTGCATTATTTACATTTAATTTACTAAATGTTTTGTGTGCTTTTAAAAATAGAACACATATCTTTTCACAGTATGTTCTTTTTCAGTTTAAATCTTTCTTTGCCTTGTTCTGCAACAGCTTCAATGTTTCAATCTTACATGTTGAAAGTTTTTTTTTGTAAGCATAGCAGATCTGAGGATGGACTGTGGTACATTTTGACTATTTTGAAATTTATTTCTGCCACTTTTGCTGTGCTTGCAGTCTTTCTTTCTAGTTCTAATACATGTAAAATAGCAATTTCTGATTATTTGAGAAGAACCATTGCTTCTTATGCCTACTGTCACATTGTCCATATTTGTGGTGAGCTTCCAGTAAAGGTCCAAGTTAGCTTTTGTGTTCAGTTTCCTGCGCTTTACTTTTTGAGGTAGTTACTTTCACTAAATATTCCATCACATTTCCATTCATTAATTCTGTCCTATGCTTGTGCGCATATCTTGTATCTTTTGAATCATTAGCCTCTGCATTTGGACAGCAAAACCCTTTTAAGATCTCCTTGCCTGACCAGTGACAAATTTGTTATGTTGCTGGAATTGCAACATGAGCAAAAGATAATGTCCTCCAAGCACTTGGATACACCAGCAGCTTGACTCTGTTCTGCTCATCCATATATCAATCAACCACTGATTGCTTTTAGGTTTTGTTACATTGACACATCTGGAAGTGCACCAAAAGACCTTTGATCCTTGTGATTGCTTGTGTCAGCTCCCAACCGGAGGGCATTAGAAGTTCTTTGGTCTGTTGGGTGAAATGCTGCGATCAGACAGCATGGTGGAGTCATGAGGTCTGTTAGTACTCTACAGTTGTCGGGGGAGTAGGTCTGGGATCTGGCAGCAGCAACAGAAAGAGGTAGGGGTTGAAAGCAAGGGGGACTGCTAGTTTCTGATTTTGATGGGATGGAAAAGTTAGCATTACCAATTTAGTGGTAGCTATTTAAATAAATCTACATGTTCAACTGAATAGCAGTTATTAAAGCCAATGTGAATGAAGACAAAGAATGAGCTTAATCCACAATTATTGTGATACACTTTTGGTAAATAAAAATCAAAAATTATTGTCCTGTAGGTTAACTCTTCATTGGATTAAATGAAAATAAACAGAAACCCAACCGTCTGCATTTGCGAACATTGATTGGGTTTGCATTGTTTTCACAAAACCCAGGCCTTTTATTCACATGGTAACTTTGATTTGGCACACACTGTTCAATACTGTGTGTATGTCAATAGAAATTATATTTTCTGATGAGGCAGTACAAGCTGAATGGCTCAGCCAATGTGTGAGGAGCAGTGAGTGGCTCAGCTTTAGTTATCATTAATGTAACAAATTCTTAGACAATTAGGGAAGAGAATCAAAATCATGCATTGAGGAACTGATTACGTTGATTATTCTGCAGGGCACATTCCCTAGCACTGCAGTGAACCTGCACCAGCTCCAGATTGTAGGGAAGGAAGAAAATAGCTTCCCATGAAGTGTTTTTGTGAAGTTAATGAGCAGAACATTCAGGGGTAAGGATTTAAGGATTGGGAAAAATAGAGGAATGACAAAGACTGAAATGGGGTGAATTAAAGTCAAATCAGATACAGGAAGAGATTTGCTAAATGTAAAGTGATAAACAGTAAAAGTAATAATTAAAATCTCTTCAGGAATGACAGTCTGCAGTTTCAGTTGTGTCCTTTGATTGGAATGTTTGAGTGGCTGTTCAATACCTGCCCTAACCTTCTGTGACCAGTTTAATTAGTATTTAATGTGCAACTGCAGTAATAACTCACGCAGAGGGTGACAGTCCATTGCTTTTTCACTACAGTTTGTGGTGATGGGGTATTTCTTCACCACCACAAATTGTATTCTGATTTGCACATAAAATAATAGGGTGCACATTAAACACGTCAGTTTGGCTAGCAAATTCTGACCGTGTGTCGTACCAGAGGCATCCTTTTGTGAAACTTTTCAGTACAAAAAATTTGTAAATATGCTAGTTATTTACTTGCAGAATGGCAATGATCAGCAAAGAAAATTGATGTCAATAATACATAAAAATGATGGAGAATACTGATTTCATCTGAAAAGATTGGAATGCGTTTTTTTGTTAAAATAACCAGAGGTGATTATTTTTTTTAAAGTCACCACTGCAGAGGGTGCACTTCTCAAACATGTAGGTGAATGGTCTGTGAATAGCACTAACGAACTACTGATTATTAAAATACAACAGAAAAGTTGAAACTGATTTATAATCTCTGGACTAGTCACATTAGCTCCAGTAGAAACAATCCAAATGGAAGTCAGTAAACTCTGCTTACAAGGTTAAACTTTGACGTACATTGTTTCCCAGACTTGAGAACAAGATTTTGCGATGTAATTTCCTGCATTCAAATTTTGCAAAATCTAATTGTGGAATGAAAGACGTCAAGTTTACCATGCATCAATTGAGATGAATGTTATTTTGCTGATATGACTCTGAATTCATGAACGTTTCAGAATTATATAAATCTTTTTATCATCCTGAAATAACTGGGACATCATCACTGCCAGGGACATTGATGCAGCTCAGTAACCGGATGCTGGGGAGAATGTATGTAAAGGCCATAATGCTGAATATGATGGTACCCTGAAGGAATGGTAACTAGATGAAATGGTGTGTGTACGAGTTGCTTGTCGTGTAAATACCAACAACTGGAAGAGCGAGATGGCTGGCCACAGCTAGTACGAAGGGTGAACAAATAGGACGCGCCAAAGCGCCTGACTGGGCAAGCGAGGTCATCGTTTGCTCAGGCGGGAACCAGCCCGCTGACGCGATCACGTCAATGACATCAGCACGTCAATGACATCAGCGGAAGGAGAAAGGTACGCGGCAGCGGGCGGAGTGCGAGCCGAGTGCGCAGACGCAAATGTGGAGGCTGACCAATCAGCATCAGCAGCTGGTGCCTTTTTAAAGTGAAGTTCCCAGACTTCAGCAGAGGCCCAGGTCCAGCAGTCATTCCTGACGGGCAGTTAACATTGCTCTTTGCAGATTCTGCTGGCTCTTGAAAACCAGCAAAAGCTGACCAAGAAAATTGATTTAACAACTTGGCTGTTTAGGCGATGTTTAATCACTGACAGTTTAATAGTTTTGATTATAAATCAATGGTTAGACATTGCGATTTATGCTGTAAATGGAGCCAGCATTCCTTCACCCGTATGCAGAGAAGTTGTATGGAACATGAATACATGAAAGGTTGAGTGGGGAAATTAGTTCTATAATTATTGCACTGCTGCCTCACAGCGCCAGCGACCTGGGTCCAATTCTGGCCTGGGTGACTGTTTGCACATTCTCCACGTGTCTGCATGGATTTCCTCCAAGTACTCTGTTCTCTCCCACAGTCCAAAGATGTGCAGTTAAGGTGGATTAGCCCTGCTAAAATTGCAGTTTAGTGTCCAGGGACTTTTCACAGTAACTTCATTGCAGTGTTAATGTAAGCCTATTTGTGACAACAAAGATTATTAGGTGGGGTTATGGGGTTACATGGATAGGGTGGGGAGTGGGCTTGGGAGGGGTGCTCTTTCAGAGGGTTAGTGCAAACTTGATGGGCTGAATGGCCTATACGGTAGTGATTCTATTCTATTGAAAGGGCTAGGCTTGTGGGGGATTATTTTTCTTTTTTTTAAAGTAAATTTAGAGTACCCAATTATTTTTTTTCCAATTAAGGGGCAATTTAACATGGCCAATCTGCCTACCCTGCACATCTTTGGGTTGTGGGGGTGAAACCCATGTTGACACGGGGGGAATGTGCAAACTCCACACAGACAGTGACCCAGGTCCGGGATTCGAACCCAGGTCATCAGCGCCGTAGGCAGCAATGCTAACCACTGTACCACCGTGCTGCCCCATGGGGGAATATTTTAAATCTTTTTCGTTTTTAATTTTTAAAAATCACTTTCTGATTTAAGACTTAATAGATTTGAATATCTCATTTTTTTAAAGAGGGAAAACAAAGTATTTATATAAGCGTTTGTATTTTCAGACCAACTAGACAATCCCATTCGAACAATTCCCGGAGTCATGTTGCCCTTCAAAATCCATTGTTCAATTGAGACTTTTAGTCAACATATTTCAGTGAGCTCCCATCAGAGTTCTTGTTATTTGGTCTTATTTTGTCTGGTTCCCAGGGGGAGGTTGGTGGACAAACCTGACCCATCTAACTGTATGCACATTGGTTGTAGGGTGTATGTCAAAAGTTACAGAAAAGGCTGCTGAAATGAAGGGTATGAGTGGTAATCCTCCAATGGAGTCAGAGAGAGTGCAAAGCTCATTGGAAGGGAAGTTGGCGGAGATGACCTCCAGCGGGTGTGGCCACTCCTACCATAGTGGAAACGCTGACTGGAATAATGGCATGTGAATTCAAAAAACAATTTGAGAAACATTCTGAAAGGCAAGGAAGCTAATAATCTTTATTATTGTCACAAGTAGGCTTCCATTAACACTGCATTGAAGTTACTGTGAAACTCCCCTAATTGAGAGATTGGACAGGTTGGGGTTATTTTCCTTGGAACAAAGAAAGCTGAGGGGTGACTTAATTGAGCTGTAGAAAAGTGAGGGGAAGAGATACTGGGCAGGATAAAATTGTTTCCCTTGGTGGAGAATTCTAGAACCAGAGGACATAGATAAGTGTCAGAAGGTGTAGTGAAGACATGAGGAATCTTTTTACGCAGAAGGCAGTGGAGTCTGGAATTCACTGCCTGAGTTGGTGGTGGAGGCAGAGATCCTTAAGTAACTGGATCTGCATATTAAGTACTGTACAATGCTGTAAACTATGGACCGGATGCAGGAAGGTGGGATTAGAAAGGGCACCTGCGTGTCTTTGGACTGGCATGGACAAGATGGGCCGAATGGCCTGTGCAGTAACTTTTCTATGAAGGGAGATGATGGAAACCCTCAAAGTCTATCGAGGAGGCGCTTGGCCCGATATGGGAGAGGCCGTGAAAGAACATGGAGAGGTGCTGAAGGGTGTGGAGGGGATCTTGACCTAGCATAGCAACCAAAATACCTCATTGGAAGCCGAAATGCTGCTGATGGAGGAGGAGAGAAACATGAGCCTGAGGGTGAGGGTCGAAGATATAGAGAACAGGTCGAGGTTACAGAACCTCAGGATTGTGGGGCTGTGAGAGGGGTTGGAAGGCCTGAGGCCAACCGAGTATTTTTCCCAGATGTTTGTGAAACTGGTTGTGTGGGCTGGTGGGGAATGAGCAGATGTTCCCTCCTTAACTGGATAGGGCCCACTGATCAGTCCGGCAGAGGCCTCGGGAGAATGAGTCATCATAAGTGGTGATGTTCATTTCCATAGCTTCCAGAAGAAGGAGCCGGTCCTGAAATAGGCCAAAGAGAATGGTGAGATGGGAAGGAAGTTCTGGATATACAGGGCGTCGGGCAGAGCTGGCAAAGAGGAGTGCAGCCTTTAATTGGACGAAGTCAGCGCTTTATAAGAGCGGAATGCCATTTGTGTGTGTACGCGGTGAGGTTGAGAGTTACGGATAAATCGAAAGATAATTTCTTCGATACATCTGAGGAGGTGGAAGTTTTTGTCAAGGAACAAGGACTTAGACTTAATTGAAAGGGTTTGACTTTACTGGGTGTGGATGGAAATGGTTTGCTTGGGGATTTTCCGTGTTTTGTATATATGTTTGGTTATTTGGGGTTTCTGAGGGCACGTGCAGTGTCCAGTTTATATGTTTGGCGAAGGATGGGAGGCCAATGTAGTCGGGGGTAATGGTTACGACAGCAATATGGCTAATACATGGCCCATGGTGGGCTGTTGAGAATTGCAAATGCTTTGGTTACAGTTATTCTTTTGCAGCGGAGTTGGGCGAGGGAACTTCTCTTGTCTTTGTTCTTTAGCTGTGAGCCTTGGCGGGGGCGACCTCACTAGCAGTTGGGTCTTAGCTAGTGAAAGGGAGTGAAGTGAGGGGAGGGCCTGTGGGACCTGTTTAGATGGGTTTCGATGAGCCTAGCGTGTGAGTTTTGTGGGGGGAGGGTGGTTGGCGAAGATGGAGTATTGTTCTGTTAGTAGTCTGCAAGTTTTTAAGTTGGGGGAGGGGAGCAGTAGAGTGCTGACGGTGACCAGGGGTTTTTCTTTTGTCTCACCTTATGGGTGGGATTGGTGGCCATCTTGAGTGGACCCTGGTTCTAGGAATTTGGAGTAAGGGCGGGACAATTCCTCATATTGGAAATGGCTGGGTTGGGGGTGGGGGGATGTTGTGTGGGAGACCCCCGATCTGACTAGTCGCTTGGGGGGGTGGGGGGGGGGGGGGGGCTGGTGAAATGATTAAAAGTTTTTTTTCATCTGAAGAACTTAAGGGCCGATGTGGTGCTTTTGCAGGAGACCCACTTGGAAGGTGAGGGATCAAACTAGGCCCCAGAAGGGTTTGATGAGCCAGATGTTCCATTTGGGTGAGATAGCAGGGCTCTGGGGTAGGCAATTTTAATGAGCAAGAGGGTCCTTTTTCTAGTGGGAAGGGTTGTGGCGGGTCAAAGAGGCAGGTATGTGATAGTCATTGGGTTACTGGAATGTAAGTCAGTGGAGCTGGTGAATATATATGCCCCGAATTGGGATGGTGTAATATTTATGAGGAGATTGTTGGCCGCAATACCAGTATCAGACATGCATCGGTTGATTCTGAGGGGAGATTTAAATTGTGTTTTGAACCCGAAACTTGACCGGTCTAGGCTGAAGATGTTGGCCCCTTTGGAGGTGGCAAAGGCGTTGCTGGCGTTTATGGAGGAACTGGTGGGGGGGCAGAGCCGTGATGGTTTATACACCCTGAGGATTTAATTTTTTTTCCAGCACTTAAAGCATATTCTACGATGGATTTTATCCTGATTGGAAGGTCTCCTCTTCCTGGGGTAAGGAAAGTAGAGTCCTCGGTTATAGTATTCTCAGACCATGCTCCACATTTAATGGATTTGGTGTTAGAGGTAGGCTTGGCTTAGTACCTGGCATGGAGGTTGGATGTGGGGTTATGAGTGGACATTGGGTTCTGTGGCAGATACAGATGAGTACGAGGGGTTTAATGGGAATGGGTTGTTCCCAACATCTGTTTTGTGGGTGGCCTTGTAAGCTGTGATTAGAGGAGAGAACATATCGCACACAAAGCATGCATGGATAGGGAGGCGAGAGAGGAACGGCAGAAGTTGGATGATATTTTGGAAGTGGACCGCTGATACTCGAATGATCCAACCCAAGAGCTCTTGACAAGCTAGAAAAAGCTGTAGTTTGACCTGTTGTCTACAGACGATGTGGTGTGCCAGTTCTGGTGCTCGCGAGAGGTTACTTATGAATATGGAGTGAAGGACAGCCGTCTCTTGGCTTGTCAGTTGATGCGGCAGGCAACTTTCCGGGAGATTATTCAGGTCAGAGACTTGAGCAGCAGGCTGGTGTCTGCTCCGGATGAAGTTGATGGAGTATTTGAAACTTTTTATAAGCACCTTTATAGGTGTGTGCACGTGTGTGTGTAATGAGACCTTTTGCAAGGTAAAGTCCACGCCCTTGTGTGTGAGGTCTGGCTAACCACGTGCCAGACCTCCTGACCTCGTGTTCTGGTCTTGCCCCAGGTTTGTGGGTTTTTGGTTCCACATTTTTAGTACCATGTCACCAATTCTGAAGACTGAGTTGGAGCCCTGCCCTTTACTGGCCATATTTGGGGTGTCAGACTCGACGGAGCTGCACATCGCCAGGGCCGAAGTCCTGGGCTTCGCCTCGCTCATTTCCGGGAGGCAAGTACTGTTGTGGTGGAGGTCTCCATCTCCACCCAGTGCCTCGGTGTTGTTGGGGGATCTGATGGAGTTCTTATACCTCAAGAAAGTTAAGTAAACATTGAGGGGAGCAATAGAGGGGTTCTATCGGAGATGGCAGCCTTTTATTGTTTATTTCAAAGAATTGGTCACATTAGTTGTTTTGGTTTTGTGAGGGGTTTTATTTTTCTGATTTTAAGGTTGATATAAGTATATTTGTTTTTTCTATTTTCTATTTTATAAATTGAAAAATGTTAATAAAATATATTTTTAAGAAGCAGCCATGTGGAGTCCTTTCCTTTATTAGCCAAGGTGTAGAATATAAGAACAGGGAGATTATGCTGGAAGCTTATATGTGAAAACATTAGACCACAACTTGAGTACTGTGTGCAGTTCTGGTCACTTCATTGCAGAAAGGATGTAATTGTAGTAGAAAGGGTAGAGAGGAAATTTGAGGATGTTGCCCGGACTTGAAAAATGCAGTTATGTGGAAAGATTGGATTGGCTGGTGGTGTTCTCTTTGGAATAGGGGAGGCCGAGGGGAGATTTGATTGAAATGTGCAAAGCTGTGAGGGTCCTGGATGGAGTGAATGCGAAGCGCCTATTTATCTTGGCAGAGAGGTCAGTGACTAGGGGTCATAGATTTAAAGTGATTGGTACAATGTTTTCACCCAGAGGGTTGCAGGGGTCAGGCCTGAAAGGGTAGTAGAGGCAGAAACCCCAAACTCATTTAAAATGCGCCTGGATATGCACCTGAAGTGCCATAATCTTCAGGGTTACGGGCCAAATGCTGGAAAGTGGGATTAGACTAGGTGGCTCAATTTTTCAGCCAGTGCAGACATGATGGACAAAGTGGTCCTTTGTGTGCCGTAACTTTTCTATAATTTGACAAAGGGAGATTGTCTGTTTGTGGGATGTTGCTGTGTGAAAATTTGTGGCCCCTTCCAAAAAAAATTTAAATTATTATTTGAAAAATTTGCTTGGAAAACTGGTTTAAAATGAGTTTTTGATCTAGGCATAGGTGTGTTACCACGCAAAAGAAAAACGAGGAAGGAGCAGTGCTCCAAAAGCTAGTGATTTGAAACAAATCAGTTGGACTTTAATCTGGTGTTTTAAGACTTCTTAATGTGATATCAAAGACTGCAATTTACCAGAAACTGTCTGGATTAAAAATATTGTAGATCTTCACTGAATCCTCCCAGACTTGCGCTTTGTAGCTCAGCGGGCTGAGAGGGGAGAGCACCACTTGATGGGCATGCCGGCTTGCCTGGCAGAGCAACTGGTAAGAGGCGGCCGTGCCACTCCGCCAGCAGAAACATACACTGGAAAGCTTTAAATGTTAATTTTGGGTGGAGATTATCAAATGTTTGGTTTTCCTGAGCTCCATAGGGGCCACGTTGAAAAAGGCTCAAGTCCACGCTCATTCGTTTGCTCAACCTTGTTTACACCATCTAAGGACTTTGATTTAGGATTTATTTACCAGGGAGGGTACAGTCCTAAAAACAGCTCCAGTCTCTCAAAATTCAAACGGGACCAAGAAGGAATGGACTTCCCAGGGTTTGGGCATTAGTTTGGATATTCTGCTCTGCAAACTCTGTGCCGTTACCATTTATCAATGTAGCACTTGCTACAGTGGACCAGGGTTGCCAATACTGGGGGGAAACATAGGCAAAATAAGGGCCCATGGAGTTGGAGGTAATATATAAGCATGGATAAAGGAATGGCTAACAGATAGAAAACAGACTGGGCATAAAATGTGCTTTTTCAAGTCAGCAGAAAGTGAATAACGTAGTGCCGCAAGGATCAGTGCTGGAGCCTCAGCTATTTACAATTTGTTAATGACTTTGATGTGCTACTCTGCCTCTTCATCTAAATTTTTTGCTGATACCAAACAAGGTGAAAAGGTAGGCTCTGAGAAAGTCACAGAGGCTGCAAAGAGATACAGACAAGTAAGGAGAATAACCAACAAGATGGCAGATGGAGTATAAATAAGTTATTCACTTTGGTTGTAAGAATTAAGCACATGTATTTAAAAAGGTGACCAAATTCTGTGATATTCAAAGAGACTTGGTTGTTTTAGTACAATGAACACATAGTTAGCATGCAGATGCAACAATCAATTAGGAAAGCAAATAGCAAATTACGATAAAGCCTTTATTGTAAGGGGATTGGAGTACAAGGATAGAGAAATCTTGCTGCAATTGTACAGGATTTTGGTGAGACCACATCTGGAACACTGCAATTTTGGTCTCCACATTTCAGAAAGAATAAACTTGCATTGAATACGGCACAGTGAAGATAAATTGCCCAGGGATGAGGCGGCTGTCCTATGAAGAAAGGCTGAGTAAATTGGGCTTATTTTCTCTGGAGTTTAGAAGAATGAGAAGTGATCTCAGTGAAACCAACAAAATTCTGAAGAGGTTTGATAGGGTGGACGCTGAGAGTTTCCATTGGTATGGCACAGCACAGTGGTACAGTAGTTAGCACTGTTGCCTCACAGTGCCAGGGGCCTGGGTTCAATTCTGGCTTCTGGTGACTGTGTGGAGTTTGCACGTTCTCCCCATGTCTGCGTGGGTTTCCTCCAGATGCTCCGGTTTCCTCCCACAGACCAAAGATATGCAGGTTAGGTGGATTGGCCATGCTAAATTTCCCCTAGTGTCCAAAGGATTAGGTGTGGTTACTGGGTTATGGGGATAGGTTGGGGGATTGGACCGTGGTACGTTGCTCTTTACAAGGATCAGTGCAGACTTGATGGGCCAAAAGGTCTCTTCTGCACTGTAGGGGTTCTATGATTCTATGGTCAGGGAATCTAGAATATGGGCATAGTCTCAGGATAAGGGACCAATCATTTAGGACTGAGATGAAGAGAAATGTCTTCATTCAAAAGGTTGCGAATCTTAGGAATTTTCTCTGTCGCTGAATACATTTGAGGTTGGCAGAGACAGACTTTTGGTGATTTAGGGAATTAAGGGATTTGGGAAGCAGGTGAACAAATGGAGTTGAAGCTCAAGATCAGCCTCAATTGTATTGAACGGCAGAGAAAGTTTGATGGGCTGCGAGGTATATCTTGTGTTCATGAGATAAAGAGGTGTGACATTGTCTTTAATAGACTCCATTTGTATTCTGCTGTGAACTTCATTGCTGCAACCCTCAGACTCACCAACCTATATGATTATCATATGTCCCAATCTGTCCAAGCTGTAAGACTCAGCCAGCCTTCTATGCCTTCAAATATGATTCATAGGAATTATTGTGCTGAAGGTGCAAAATAAACAATGCTCAGTAAAGTTTTGTGTCCTCCGCATCTCCTGCAATAAAAGAATGCTAGGTGTATTGTAATGTTAGGGTTTTACCACTGGACTAATAATCCCAACAATTTTGACTAATAATCCAGAAAATGAAAGTTCAATTCCTACAATTGCAATTTGGAAATTTGAGTTCAGTTTTAATAAAAATCTAGAAATAAAAGGCTGGCATAAATAACCATGATCATTAAGATATTGAATTGCAAAAACTCAACTGGTGTATTTAATGTCCTTCAGGGAAGAAAACCTGTTGGTAAGGCCCATTTGTGGCTCCAACCCCATGCTGGAGTGGTTGACTCGTAAGTGCCTTCTTACATGGCCTCTTTAGAGGCTGTGAATAGGACTTGAAAATAAATTGATAAACAATTTTATTAAAAAGGGATGTGGGGAAACTGAGCAACATTTAAATTGCTGGTCAACTGAGTGCAGGATAAATATATTCTGTGAAAAGTAAAGCCCAAGTTAATACCAGTGAAAGTCTAGTGTTGAATCAAGGCAGAAAGAAACAATTGAGAGGCCTCAAGTACATGGAGAACAGAGGAGTACATAGTGAGAGAATATGACGAGACTGGGAGAGAATCCAAAAACAATGAGGAAGGTCAAGAGGATCTATGAAATTAAATTGAGGAACTGTAATGAACTCCAATTGGCTTTATTGGTTGGCCAATTGGAGTATGAGCTCCCTCAATGATAGCTCATTGAGGGGGCCCATATAATCACCTGTGTAGGCTTTGTGAGCAGTCTTAAGTTGACTGGGCTGCTAGCAGCACTGTTTGTAGCTGCTCCTGTAATATCGTTATTGTAAATATTGGTGTGGTGACGGAACTCCTGCCTCCGTGGATTGCTACAGTGGCGACGAGGTAAACTACGAATTTTGCGGAGACCAGCTGCCACACTCGGAGGGTAAGCCTTGCCATTTTAAAAATGCCATTTTTGGGGAGGTTAGAGGCATTCGACCCGGCTATTGAGGACTGGTCCCAGTATGTGGAAAAAAATGTGTTTTTCTGGCCCCACAAGTGACGTACCTGGGATATAAAGTAGACGAGTCAGGCTTACATCCATTAGAAGACAGAGTAAGGGCCATAAAAGAAGCCCCAGCTCCCACCACGGTCCAGGAGTTACGATCATTTCTAGGGTTGGTAACCTATTATGGAAAATTTATTGAAAATAGGGCATCCATCCTAGAACCCCTCCACCAGCTACTAAAAAAAGGGGCAAGAATGGAAATGGTCCACCCGCCAAAACCGAGCATTTAGGGACATTAAGGAACAGCTGTCATCCGAAAATGTCGTAGAGCATTATGACCCAAGGAAGGAGTTGGTGGTCACTTGTGATGCATCCCCCTACGGGGTAGGAGCCGTCTTAGCCCATAGAGGAAGGAATGTTCTTGCCTGTGTTTCGAGGACCTTGGCGATGGCTGAGAGGAAGTACGCCCAAATCGAGAAGGAAGGACTGGCGGTGATATTCGCAGTAAAAAAATTTCACCAGTATCTGTACGGGCGGAAATTCACCATAGTGACGGACCATAAGCTGTTATTAGGGTTATTAAAAGAAGACAAGTCAATACCCCCGATTGCATCAGCTAGAATCCAACGCTGGGCGTTGCTACTGGCGGCATATAGATACGTTCTGGAGCACAGACCGGGAATGCGAGGAGCACATGCAGATGCTTTGAGCAGACTTCCCCTCACGGACCCTCCGCCGCAAATACCAAAAGTAGAGGCGACAGTAATGACTCTAAATTTTTTGGACACCCTACCAGTAGATGCACAACATATTCGTTTGTGGACGCAAAAAGACCCAGTTTTAGCCAAGGTGAAGCATTTACTGCTAACAGGGGAACTGGAAAGACCAGTGGAGCCCCAGATGCACCCATACTGGAGCAGAAGGGACCAAATAACTGTAGAAGATGGTATCCTATTATGGGGAGCCCGGGTAATCGTCCCAGCTCAGGGCCGTCAGGCAATCTTAACTGAGTTACATCACGGACACTCAGGGGTGTCTAAAATGAAGATGCTAGCTCGAAGCTACGCTTGGTGGCCAGGTTTGGACACAGACATAGCAGCCTTGGTACATCGGAGCCAGGAGTGCCAACAGGGGCAAAGAGTGCCACCAGCGGCGCCATTGCACCCGTGGGAATGGTCAGGCAGACCGTGGACCCGCCTCCATATTGACCACGCCGGCCCTTTCATGGGCTCAATGTTTTTGGTGATAGTGGACGCCCATTCCAAATGGTTGGACGTCCACCGGGTAAACACGGCAAGCACAGCATCGACAATTAAAAAGCTCAGGGCCTCGTTTGCAACACATGGACTTCCGGAGGTATTGGTGTCGGACAACGGAACGGCATTCGCAAGTGGGGAATTTGGAAAATTCCTGAAGGAAAACTGAGTCCGTCACATCAAAACAGCCCCTTACCATCCAGCGTCCAACGGCCTGGCAGAGAGAGCGGTCCAGACACTTAAAGCGGGACTCAAGAAGCAGCCTGCAGCGTCAATAGACACAAAGCTCTCCCTCTGGCTGTTTGATTACAGGACCACACCGCATTCCACAACGGGCATACCGCCAGCTGAACTCATAATGGAAAGGCGGCTGCGAACGAGGCCGAGTCTCCTTTTCCCAAATTTAACGGGGAAAGTGGAGAAACAACAGGAGGCCCAACGCAGGGGGCATGATAATAGTCGGCAGCAGAGACATTTCCAGGTGGGGGCACCGGTTTGGGTCAAGAATTATGGGAATGGACCAACGTGGGTCAAAGGCACGGCAGAGTCCCAAACAGGGCCCATATCCTATGAGGTTTCAATAGGAGGTAAGGTGCTGAAGAAACACCTAGACCAAATAAGGGCAGCGGAACCACACCTGAAGGCAGGCGAAGCAGGACCGCCTCAAGCTGGGATAGCCCAGACGGAAAGGATACCCACACCCCAGCCCCGAGCAATTTCTCCAGACCCCGTCATCCAATCATCAGAGTCGGAGATGGACACACTCGACGAGGCCGCCGCGACACCTCTCCCTGAGGAGGAGGAAGAACAACTTCCAAGGAGGTCGTCAAGGAAAAGACGGGCACCTATAAGGTACACCCCGCCCACTTCGGAGAACGACCCGGCGGACGACACAGAGGTGACAGACCCAGACATGAGGAGCAGGAAGAAGCTCAGAGGAATGCCAGCTGGCAGGAATTCCTCGGACCTTGGGGGGGGGGAGGGGTGTAATGAACTCCAATTGGCTTTATTGGTTGGCCAATTGGAGTATGAGCTCCCTCAATGATAGCTCTTTGAGGGGGCCCATATAATCACCTGTGTAGGCTTTGTGAGCAGTCTTAAGTTGACTGGACTGCTAGCAGCACTGTTTGTAGCTGCTCCTGTAATATCGTTATTGTAAATAAATATTGGTGTGGTGACGGAACTCCTGCCTCCCGTGGATTACTACAGGAACATTAAACAAAATAGTAAAATATATGTTGTGGTGGGAATAGGACCATTGTGGGATGAACAAGATAAATACCGCAGGTAATGATAGAACTTTGTAGGTTTGGTCACACTACGACCAAGAAAGCACAACTGTGCCTATACTTCCTCAGGAAACTAAGGAGATTCAGCATTTCCAAATTGATTCTTGCCAATCCTTACAGATGCAGGGTAGAAAGCATCCTATTTGGCTGCATGACAACCTGGTATGGCAACTGCTTGGCCCAAGACCGCAAGAAACTACAGAGTCGGGAACACAGCCTAGTCCATCATGCAAACCTGCCTCCCATCCATTGACTCTGTCTACACCTCCCAATTCAGCAACATTCAGCATAATCAAAGACTCCTCCCACCCAGGTTATTTTCTCTTCCAACCTCTTCCATCAGGCAGAAGATACAACAGTCTGATGACCCACACTAACAGATTCATACGATTTTCATTTCATCTCATAAACAGCTTCTTCCCCGTTGTTACCAGACTCCTGAATGACCCTCTTATGGACTGAACTGATCTCTCCATGCATCTTCACTACTGTGTAGCACTACACTCCGTATGCTTCACCCGATGTCTATGTAATTACATTGTGTATTTATCATATGTCCTATGTTCTTCATGTATGGAACTATCTGCCTGGACTGTACGCAGAACAATACTTTTCACTGTACCTCAGTACACGTGACAAATCTAAATCTAATCTAAACTAGTGATGAGATGAATAATGAGATGAGTACAAAAGAAAAGGAAAACTTAAACACATGATTACATTCTTCAACAAGGCCCTGCTTTCTGAGTTGGCTAGAGGCTGTTCACTTTCCTCACTCGCAGTCCCATCTCAGCCCACAGCAGATTCTAGGAGGTCTTACATGATCACTTCCAAAATAATTCTAGCATCTCTCCTTAAAGTATAGTTTCTCTTTCATATTTTCCCATTGACCTTATTCTCCTTTCCCAGAATATATATATATTTTATGTTCTCTTCATCGCCAACCTTTTGGTAAAATAAAATTTAATAACTGTCAGAGGATTGGTGGATAGCTAAGAGAATTCCTATATTTACAAAGGGGGAGGGGAACGTGCCCCAGGAATTATACACCAATAAGCTTGTTATCAGTGGTAGGAAAAATATTGGAATCATGATCAAAGATGAGAATTGAAGAACATTTAGAAAGAAAAGCTATAATAATTAAAATGCTGTTGAACAGTATTGATTTCAAAAGTGAAAATCTTGCTTGACTAACTTTAATTTTTTGAAGAGGTAACATAGAATAGACATAGTAATGACATAACCAATTTATTTGTATTTTGAAACAGTTTAGATAAGGTGCCCCTTAATGAATAAGTAAGAGAATATGGGGTCAGGTGAAAGAATGAATTGTTAGCTGCCTTCAGGATAGAAAGCTGAGATTGGGAGTAAAGGTTATTCAGAATGGTAGAAGGTAAGAAATGGTGTTCCACAAGGGCCAGTATTGGGACCACTGCTGTTCATAATTTACATTAGCGATTTAGATTTTGTGCACCTTTACTGTGGATCTGAATCCTTGCCCATAAATTGCCCTGTTCACCTCTGCCCTCTCCGATTGTCTCTCTGCCATTTCCCAAGTTCTTCTCTTCATGATGGGTGTATTTTAGCCATGTTTAGTATTTTAATGTTACTTCCACTGAGCGTATCTAAATGAGCCTTCCACTGCTGCTCATCTACTGATCATGTGCTACTAGAATGGCAGCTTTATCTTCCTACAATATAGTCAGGAATTGATTTTCTTGCAATAAAGCAGGTAATGAGAGCTTGAGAGCACTCCAATGGAGATTTGGAACCTCTCGTAGGTAACGCAGCATTTTATTGAAAGCTCAAAATCGTAGATGAATGTTCAAAAATACTCACTTGTGAAACAATTCCATGTTTTTAAATTTGAATACTTTCTGGTGGAGCTTGCAGCAGGAAAGTTTCAAAAATCATGCCCCTCAGTGCACGGTGAGCGAAAGGCACTTTACAGTACTTACTGACATCACAGTCATTGCTTCTGCAGCTATGCAAACCTGGTACAGATGTGCTGGCAGGCTTGTTTTGTTGACATAACCAATGGGTAGGCCACGCATGTGTGCGTGTGTGCAATATGCTGTCTGTGTAAGCAAAACAGTGTCTTCTGATCAATTTATGCTTTGCAGTACTGGAGGACCCCTATGGGGACAGCTCTGCTAATATGATATCATGATGTCACAAACCCGTTCGAAGGGAGGTGATTTAGTATGTGCTCACTTCAGGACTCCTTCTTGGAATAACGTTGAAGTTGCACCATTGGGAACAATCTATTTTTGCTGTATTCCTGTTGAATGTCAGTGCCATTCTCAGGAGAAGCATGAGGATATTGGATATCACTGACTATAAAATCATACTTTGTGAAAGTAGCCACAAAACCTGTTAAGATGGCTATAACCTATACTGTCCACAGTCACATGACTTGATTCTGTGGCCAAAAGGTAGTTAAACTTGGACCTGAATACGGGTACTTGCAGCCACCTTTGAGGTTTACACATCACACTGTTTAAGGAAGAATTAACATTTGAGAAATATGGGATTTATTGGTCTCTAAAAACCATATGGAGCAGAAAAGAATATTTGAGTTCAAGTTTGGACAGATAAAAGAATGAATGACCATTGTCAACTGCCATTGTATCGTAGTGGTCTGGACCAGAATCGTGCAGTCACGCGACTGAACCAACTTTTAGTGACTGCAGTTTAAAATAACCCGAACAAAGCAAATTCAGGAGCAAAATATCTGATAGCTGAACTCTCATAGCTGAAAGTCTTCTATCATGACCCAAATACTGTACTTTCTCCAGCTTCCTATTCTACCTGAGAACTAATTTCCTGGCTATTTATCTGCAAGAGGCTTGCAGCTTCATGAAAGTCCATTTTTTCTTAAAGACAGTCATTAAAGTGGTATTAACTCAACCAAAACAACATCGGGCCTGTATCAACAGAGAGACTGAGTTATAAATTCCATTTATAAAATTACAGTTTTAACTTCACCGGAATATAATGTTTGCATGTCTGATAGAGTGAGTAAGGTGAGTGATTGAGGTCACAGTTTAAACATCTGGGGAAAGTGTGTTAATTATTAACCTTCCATATTTTTAAAATCACTAAAAGCCTGTTGCTGGATTTTAGTTTCAAATTAGAAAAATCACTCTGAGGGTAAGGAAATACACTCACCTTGCATACAAATATCCTGATTTTGGACTGGAAGGGACCGCACACTGTCAGTGACTTCAGTCAATGTTGGTCAACTAAATTCTGCTGTTGCTTCTAGTCAGACTGCTTTATTATTAAGTGTTTAAACCTTTAGGCACCTGACGTTTAATGTATGTTATGTACCTTGTAAGGTACATTGTAACTTTACAATGGCTCAGCTGCTGAAGACAATGATTTGTGGTCTGTGCTGAGTCAATTGACCTCGGTTAAGGGATGGTATTGTGGTTGCTACAGTTATCCCCTACATTCCTGTGTTAATAATGGATTCCTACTCCTGATCTTTTATCTATTGACCCCCGTTGGATGTGTTCATTGTTCGGATCGTGGGTGGGGAAAGAACTGAAGATGGCTGTGATGTGCTCCCTCCCTGCTCTCAAGAATCTTGCTTAGTCTCCCTGCATATGCTTAAGAATGAGTAATGGGACGGCATGTGACGCAGTGGTTAGCACTGGGACTGCGGCTCTGAGGACCCAGGTTCGAATCCCGGCTCTGGGTCACTGTCCGTGTGGTGTTTGCACATTCTCCCTGTGTCTGCGGGGGTTTCACCCCCACAACCCAAAAATCTGCAGGTTAGGTGGATTGGCCAAGCTAAACTGCCCCTTAAGTGGGGGAAAAAAATTGGGTACTCTAAATTTATTAAAAAAAGAATGAGTAATTCATTTAATATATTAGAGGATGTTGTGCACTCATGGAACCTTTCCCAGTATGAAAATGTGTTCAGTGTCATGTCCTTTGTATTGTTTAATTGCAAGTATTGATATTAGATGGTTCAAGTATAAGGAGAAGCTTGTGAAATATTTTGAACATTAGTAGATGTTGAAGGTATTATTGGACTGAAATAGATGTTTGTTCCAATTTTTTACAAAAACAGAATCGAATATTGTGGGTCGATGAAAAGAATTTGACAGCTCATGTGGAGGCTGGCATTACTGGGCAAGATCTTGAAAGACAGGTAAGATTGGGTCTGTTCAGTGTTTAGCAATCCTTATGGAATGAGTAGTAAAATTTAGCAAAGCTGACTTGGCAAATGGATGACTTTTGCATTCGAGCTGAAGGGGTTTGAAAGTTGGAAAAACTATATTAAATTTGTGGGTTTTTTTCTTTAAATATCTTATATTTTAACAAACCACTTGCTTATTATCCTTTTTTGTTCCCGTGATGAGTACTTACACTGAATGGTCCTTTGGTCCTTTTATGGTCCTATCATAATACCATTTACAGGTGATTTTGTAACTGCAGGAAAATGTTGCATTTTGAAATTTTACGTTGCAACTCATTCATTGATTATTGATCTGCATGTTGCTGCACCTGGAATTTTAAAACTAAGTACCATCTTTAAGTCAAGAGGATTATATGATAGAGAATATTTGGGCTAGGACTGCAAGAATGGAGAACAAGAGGAGGAAGGAACAGGAGGGAGAGGAATAATGAGCTGGGTATGGGGTTTTGGAATAAAATAGCATTTGAGGGTATGGGAAGACAGAGTATAAAGAGAAGCTGGCAGAAGAAAGCTAAAAATCTATGGGTTGGGGAATGAAAAAAAAAACAAAGGTCACTGGAGGATGTTAGAGTAATTTTGAAGTCTAAAGGAAGTGGCTGCACTATTGAAATAAGTGCTTCATGTAGAGGGGAAGGGGATAAGAAATGGGAAGAGTAATCAGAAAAAACTGAAGGGAGAGTGGAATTGGGTGGGCTTATAGGATGGGTAAATGGGGAAGAAGAATGGGATTGGGAGAGAGGTTGGGGAAGAGTACAAGGAAACCAAACATCAACTTCCAGGTGCATTATTTGAAAATGGGCAGTTCATGAATTTAAAACCGTTGTATAAAATGGTGTGAAACAACACTAAGGAAATTAGTCAGTTGGAAATATTTCAAATGCATATATTGAATACATTGAGAGTCAACTAAATAAAGATGTGGGGGATAATAAAATATGGCGTAGCAGTAATGTCACTGGTGCGAACCAGGTGAATGCGAGTTCAAATTCTGCAATGGCAGCTGATTGAATTAAAACAAATTCAATTAAAAATAATTGGAATTGAATGCTTGTCCCAGAAATCATGATGATTGAAACTATTATTGTCTGTCCGAAAAACCCCATCTGGTTCACTAATATGCTTTAGGAAAGGGAATCTGCTTGCCTTGCGTGGTCTGGCCTGCCTGTGACTCCAGAAGCACAGCAAAGTGGTTGACTTTTAACTTCCCTCTGAAATGACCGAACAAGTCACTTGGTTCACTTGGGCAACAATGTCCACATCCCATGAAAGAAAAAAGAAAAAAAATTGAAAGGATCCTAACACATCAGTTTTAAAGAAAGACTGGGCATCAGGAAATATTAAGAAATTTAGCATTGCAACTCATTCATGATTATTGATTTCATAGAATTATCATAGAATTTACAGTGCAGAAGGAGGCCATTCAGCCCATCGAGTCTGCACCGACCCATGTAAAGAGCACCCCACTCAAAGCCATGCCTCCTCTACCCCATCCTCTTAACCCCAATTAACCTTTTTGTTTGGGCACTAAGGGCAATTTAGCATGGCCAGTCTACTTAACCTGCAGATCTTTGTGGGAGGAAACCAGAGTACCCGGAGTAAACCCATGCACACATGGGGAGAAAGTGCAGACTCCACGCAGACAGTGACCCAAGCCAGGGATTGAACCTGGGACCCTGGAGCTGTGAAGCAACTGTGCTGACCACTATGCTACCATGCTGCCTTTGATGGATTTGACGTCTTTTATGTGGGATGGCGGGATAGGATGCTTTAGTAAGTAACACTAATGACAAATGGCCAACAGGCTGAATGACTGGGATGGGGCGAAGCTGCACTGACAACTGTGTTCCTCTCTGATTGGGCGGCATAAGTATTGACCGGATAGCAGTTTTACAAGGCCAGTGAACCGGGCAGACACTAAGCCACCTGAAAGGTAGCTGAGCAACCAACAGTGCCAGGCAGAATGATCTGGCCAGGGAAGACATTTAAGGAATGCTGGAAATTCACAGATGACGCAGTAATATTGTGCAACTGAATAGTCTGGCAAGTCATATAACTCAACAAAAACATGAGAACAAATTCCTAAGGGCTTCTTATGTCTTTAGCTTTACCATTCTTGGTAAAATGTACTGCTATAGTGCCACCCTGTGGTCACGTTTAAGTACAACAGTTAGATTTGACAAAAGCTTGTGTTCTGATGATTCAATATATCTTTAGACTCACCTATGGGTATAATTCATCACATTTTTGAGACAAGTTTCCATTTTAAATATATAAGTTTGTAAACCATAGCCATCCTGTTTTTAAGTCTGTTTTTCTATAGTTTCAAAACATTGAATTATGGCACTTAAATCTGGAAAATGCTAGGATAATGAAAGGTAGTTCTGAAGTTAGCCCTTCACCTGACGTTTCAGTACATTAAGAAAATCTCTGCACCAACTTTGTCAATTTTATTGTTATGGGTTGAGTCTCAGGTGTGCTGTTAGCATTTGTTATTGTTATCCTGTTGAATAAAAGAGGACACGATATTTGGAATAATTTAACCAAGCATTTTGAACCTGTGTATCAATTTGGCACCCGGTTAATATTGTGAGAGGATTAAATGTGCTGTTAACGAGGACCTGTTGACTGTTCATAGCCGTGAAGATTTGAGCAATGCAAAATGCTTTTTTCTTTAAAGACATCAGTTGGTTGAAAATGCTGGTATATATTACAGAGCATGTTTAGTACTGAGTGGGTTGTAAATCAATATTATGTGTAATACATTTCCAGAGTATAAATATAGGCAAGATCCAAGGTTTAACCATCTTTGAGGAAATGCCCAAATGTTCCTTTTAATTTTTGAGGCGTTTAGACTCAGGTGTTGAGCAGATGGAATAACAAAGCAAATTCTGAAAATTAGGAATTAGTAATCAGTTGATGTGCCAGAACACTTGTGCTGCATCTCAAGTAGATGTTGATGTGTTCCACAAAGGATCAGTGTTTTTCCTGCCAGATGGTTCCAAGATATATCACTTTTTAAGAGGTTTTACTGCAGGCAGTTTACAAATGTTTTCTGCCAATTGCCATGACAGAAATCTATTCTGCTTGCAAAATGTAATATGCAAAAGAATTCAAAGTGCCACTTTCTTATGAATTTTTAATTTGAAAGTAGTTTGTGACATTTTACAGATCGGAGCATGCATTACAGAGTTATTTTCATGCAATATTATATTGCTAATGCAATTTAGTTAAATGTGATAGCCATATACATTTGACTTAACCACACACTTTTGTAAACATGGCACTTTCTGTACCTTTGGCGTTCAGTGACTTCTATTAGTTACAGCCAATGGTGATGTATATCTGGGAACATGTATGGTAATCTGCTGCCATGCTGATTAAACTACAGCTCTATTATTTAAACTCATCATATTCTGGATAGAATTCTGGAATTTTGCCAGTTCTTCCAGTGAGAGCATATACCTTGTTCCCTCATCCACATAATTGGTATTAATATCCTGTACTAATTAATTTTTTCAGAAACCCCATTTAGGGGTTGCAGTAAAATGTATCCAAGAACAGTGTTTCAATAATTTTTCACCTGTGATGCCACATATATTTCAGTTCCTGAGTATTTGCAACTAAAGACTAATTATCCAAACCGCTGATCCACTAGCATCTGTGATAGTTAAGATTTTCTTGTCTCAAATGTTTCAACAATGAGTAATTGAGCTAGTGTAATGTGACACAATTAATATGTAGCCAAAGGACTTGTGAAATTTGCCATTGGTTACTGTAAACAACAAGGCCTGCAAGTGAGGGTAGTATTGCTACTGTAAATCCACTATCTAGTAAGCAGATTTGTAAAATCGATGGATTTCAACTGTTAAGAACAGACCACTTGACGTAGAAAATATGAACAGACATTTTATCTGCTTAAATTTAAGTTCTGTTAATTTACTCAGGTTAAAGGGTTGGACGGACATGAAATAAAATCAGAATAAATAGGAGCAAGGCGGCACGGTGGTGCAGTGGTTAGCACTGCTGCCTCACAGCGCTGGGGACCCGGGTTCCATCACGGCTCTAGGTCACTGTCCGTGTGGATTTGCACATTCTTCCAGTGTTTGCGTGGGTCTAACCCCCACGACCCAAAATGATATGCAGAGTAGGTGAATTGGCCACGCTAAATTTCCCCCTAATTGGTTTTTAAAAAAGGATTTGGAAAAGAATTATAAGGTTTCTCCAACATTCAATAAACTCATGGCTAATCTGATTATAGTCTTAACTCCACTTTCCTGCCTGCACCCCACAATACTTGATTCCCTTGTTCAAACAAAATTTTCCTAACTCAACTCTGAATGTATTCAATGACCCAACTGCCAATGTTTTCTTGAGGGAAAGATTACCGATCCTCAAAGAAGAAATTTTGCCTCCTTCTCTGTCTTACATGGGAGACCCCTTATTTTTAAACTATGCTCCCTATTTCTAGATTCCCCCATGAGGAGAAGCATCCCCTGTCAAGTCCCCTTAAAAACTTATGTTTTACCAAAATCACCTCTGATACTTCTAAACTCCAGTGAGTATAGACCCAACCTGTTTAACCTTTCCTTGCAAGGCAACCCCATCATCCCAGGATCTGCCTAGTGGCACTTCTCTGAACTACTTCCAATGCAAATACATCCTTAAGTAAAGAGACCAAAACTGTACACAGTACTTCAGGTGAGGTCTCACCAATGCTCTGCACAGTTATAGCAACACTTCCATACTTTTATACTTGTTCCCTTTGCAAGAAAGCCCAACATTCTGTTTGCCTTCCTAATGACATGCTGTTTCTGCACTTCAACTTTTTATGTTCGTGTATAAAATCCCTCTGTACCGCAACATTGTACAGTCCCTCTCCAATTAAATAATAATCTTTTCTATTCTTTCTGCCAAAGTGGACAACCTCACATTTCCCACATTCTCCACTGTCAATTTTTTTGAAGGCTCACTTAACATATCTATATCCCATTGCAGATTCTTCAGATCCTCCTCAGAACTTGCTTTCCTACTTATATTTGTATCAACTGTAAATCTGGTGACAAAACAGTCGGTCATAAATAGTTGAGATCCACCATTGATCAATGTACCACTCCACTTATTACAGTTTGCTGACCAGAAAATTACCCATTTATCTTAGCTTTTTCTGTTTCCCCATTAGTTAGCCTATCCTCTATCCAGGCTAATATATCACTCCCAACACACTGAACTTTTATCCTATGCAGTAACCTTTTAGTGAAAGGTAAGGTGAAGACGCCATAGTTTCAGATGATCATAGGCTGCTTTCCTCTTTTGAGGGGGAAGAGCTGAGCAGTGGTGATTTAACCTGAGGATCACCCCACCTCGAGCGAGGGCAAAGGTTGGGGAAGCGGGGACTTCATGAATAACCTTTTAGTGACATCTTATTGAATGCCTTTTGAAAATCCAAATACACGACACCTACCAGTAACTTTTTACCCACCCTGCTTGTTACATCCTCAAAGAACTATTAAATTTGTAAAACACTGTTTCCCTTTCACAAAATCACGTTGACCCCGCCTGATCACGTTATGATTTTCTAAGTATCCTGCTACTACCTCAATAATGGATTCTAGCATTTTGCTAATGATACTGGCCTTTAATTTCCTGCTTTCTGTCTTTCTCCGAATAAAAATAACAATCCGCCGGTACCTTTCGAGAATTTAGGGAATTTTGGAAGATTACATCCATTGTTTCCACCATCTCGACAGCCACTTCTTTTAACACCCTAAGATACAGACTATCGTGTCCAAGGGACTTGTCAGCCTTTAGTCCAGTTAATTTTCCTGGTACTTTTTCTCTTGTGATGGTGATTTGTTTTTGAAGTTCCTCCATCCCTTTCACCTCTTGATTTTCTTGGGATGTTTTCTATTCTAAAGACAGATACAAAATATTAGTTCAAAATCTCTAATTTCCTTGTTTCCCATGATTAATTTCCCAGTCTTTTTTTAATCTCGAGTATCCAATTCTTTGTTTTTCCAATAAAGAGGCAATTTTAGTGTGGCCAATTCACCTACCCATCACATCTTTTTGGGTTGTGGAGGTGAGACCCAAGTAGACAGTGGGAGAATGTGCAAACTCCACATGGACAGTTACCTGGAGCCCGGATCGAACCCAGGCCCTCAGCGTCGTGAGGCAGCAGTGCCAGCCACCGTGCCATCCTCAATTCCCCAGTCTCTTTTCAATTATATGTACCTGTAGAACATTCTCCCCGTGTCTGCGTGAGTCTCACCTCCACAACCCAGAGATGTGCAGGGTAGTTAGATTGGCCATGCTTAATTGCTCCTTAAATTAAAACAAAAATGTTATACCTGTAGAAGTTTCTGTTTTTATATTGTCAGTTTTCTCTCATACTTCAATTTCTTCCTAATTTTTTTAGCCATTCTTTGCTAGTTTCTGAAATTTTCCAATCCTCTGATCTACATTGTACATCCTATCTTTCAATTTGATACCATGCTCACCTTCCTTAGTAGCCATGGATGGTGCACCCTTCTCGTAGAATCTTCCTTTCTCAGTGGAGCGTATCTTTGAAAGTTATTAAATATCTCCTTAAATTGTCTTTCCTTTTAACCTATTTTCCCATTTCACTTGGCCAACTCTGTCTTCATTAGGCCCTGGATTCAGTTTTAAGTATCAATGTGCAATAAGTTATCAAAATGTCCATGCCTATAAGTTATCTAATCAGGCTCATGTGGATTTTTTTATTGTTTATGCCTCTTGGAAAAAATACACTGCCTATGGGGAAAATCCTGAGTTTGTCCATGTTGCGTGTATGATTGACACTGGAGGTGGATAGTAATGAGTTGTTAGAGGAAACTATGAATTTAAATGATATGGCAAAAGAACCTCCTTATTGAAAGTACTTTTGTCCCCATTCTTATAGGCAAGCTGCTTTAATTGACTCCATGGTGACTGTGCTGTGATAATTTTTATTGTTAGCTCTTCGGTTTTGATTTTAGTACATAAAGCATTACGATATTGAAATTGTTGAGCTTGCTAATAATCTCAAGCTAAATAATTTTCAAAACTGTTGGTTCTGTTCTGAAAGCAGTAACTTTCTGAATTTTTCTTCTTTGAACCAGAATATTGTTGAAAAGAGAAACATGTTGCCAAAGGTTTCTTTGTCTAACAATCATCAGGACAATCACAAGAATGCCAAATTTCAAATTACCGCAACAAGTCTTGCATCTTTTAATTACCCAGAAGCATAGCGAGCCTATAATTTCCCTGTTATTTTCACCACGGCTACATCTCAACCAATCAGAGAAGACTTGTTCCAGTCAGTAGCCTTTTCTCATGTGGTAAAAATGGGCTTGATTGTTTGATATTTGGATTCTGCCATTTGTCCTGATGAGTTTGAGACGAAAAGCTTCAGGAACGTGTCTCACTTTTTTCAGCAGTTTTCATGTTTGAATTGGATCTGGCATTTTGCATGAGATAGCAGCCTTTTATTTAGTGCTCAAATTGTTATAGATAATGACAAATTCTGAATCCATTTCAGTTGAAAATGGAATTTCAATTAAAGGAATTTATGCTTTAATGTGAAAAAAAGTTCCATAATGGTAGTTGCCAATTTATAAATAACAGATTGGCTGGATTGTTTCATTCATTGCCTTCTACAAACAGTGAAGAATATCATGCTGGTTGTGGAGTATGTACAAAAAACTGCTTCAACGGTGCATACCAACATAAAATGTTCCAATATTATTCCATTGGGCTTATTGTTTGCAAATCTAATACACTCTTCTTGTTGAAGCTCGGTGAACATGGCTACTGCACAGGGCATGAACCCGATTCGATGGAGTTCAGCAGCCTTGGAGGCTGGGTAGCTACGAGGGCTTCAGGCATGAAAAAAAATATCTACGGTAACATTGAAGACCTGGTGAGTAGTTGAAAACGCGTAACTATATTGCATTTGATTGGCTTCTTCAAGGTAATCGAGCATAACTCCCAATATTTTCATTTTTTATCTGTGTGCTGCATTTATTGCTCATCTCCGTTTGCCTAGGCAAGGCTATATTGGGCTCCTGCTCTGAACTACTTCAGACTTTATGCTGCTGATATTCCCAATGATATTCAGCAGCAAAGAGCAGCATTTCAATCCAGTACTGATTAAATAATTGGGACAGACGTCTTGGTCAGGATGGTATATTACCTGGAGGAATAATAATGGCTGCAAACAAAAGGAATATGATCAAGCCTTGTGTTTTTTGAATTATCCAAAAGCACGGGAAGTCTATAATTTCTTGTTACTTTATCTATGGCATGTCTTCAAAGTCAACTTGACAACCAGTCATCAGCATTTTCATCTTTTTTAAACAATCTTTATTAGTGTCACAAGTAAGCTACATTAACACAGCAACGAAGTTACTGAGAAAATCCCCTAGTCGCCGCACTACGCCACTTGTTCGGGTACATAGAGGGAGAATTCGTAATGTCCAATTCACCTAACCAGCATGCCTTTTGGGACTTGTGGGAAGAAATCTGTGGTATAAATTGTTGTGCTTGTTTGAAATTTAGCATTCTTGTGTTTGGCCTGGTAACTGCAAGATGAAACACTTTGGCAACATGCTTCCCTTTTCAGCAATACTCACTGAATATCAAATTTAACCACACAAAGGGTTAAGTTCAGTTAAATTCAGCTTCGACAAAGGGTCATCTGTACTCAAAACGTTAGCTCTTTTCTCTCCCAACAGATTCTGCCAGACCTGCTGAGGTTTTCCAGCATTTTCTCTTTGGTTAGCTTCACACAATGTTTTTCTTGAACTGGGCTATAGCCAATAATTTGTGGCTTTTACTGTGTCAACAGGTTGTGTATATAAAAATGATTACACCAAGAGGAATAGTAGAAAAAAGTTGTCAAGGTCCAAGAATGTCAACTGGCCCTGATATTTACCACTTCATTATGGGATCTGAAGGTACCATTTCTGTTTTTACCTGTTCAGTTTTTCCAATTGTAATACAGTAAGGGAAAATTAAATAAGTGTGTGACAATTAGATGAGTGAGTGAAAGGAATAAAAGGATATGTTAGTTGGGTGTGATAAGTTAATATGGCAGAAAGCTCTTTGAAGCACAAAAAGTGGCATAGACTTGTTGGACCGAATGGCATGTTGTGAAATGCCATGTTAAAGTGATTGAGGGAATGTTTTCTGTATGATAAGTACTTAAAAAAAATGTAGTCTTGAGTTTTACAAATTGTTGCTGACAGTTGAGCTAACTTGAGCATTTCCAACATATTCTGTCTATTATTATTGATACTTGGTAGTTGTGTTTGGGTAACAAAGAACAAAGAAAAGTACAGCACAGGAACAGGCCCTTCGGCCCTCCAAGCCTGTGGTGACCATGCTGCCCATCTAAACTAACAATGGGGAACTTTTGGAACGTGTGTTATTTTGAACATCCTCAAACTATGAAACCTTTGTCTGATTTGGGAATAATATGTTCAATCCAATTTTGAATTCCTCCTAAATACTGAGGATGATTGTGATTAGTTCCTTCTGACTCCTGCCTCTTGCTTTCTGGACTCAATTTATGTTCCTGAACACGACCAATGTTGTGTGCAAACGTCAGGAGGAAGGCCTGCGCTACCTCGAGTTCAGGATGAAGGCCACGAGTGACCCTGGACGCCGGGACACCACATTGGCTGGGAAGCATCTATCAGAATCTTCCAGCTTTAGTGCCATCAAGGAGGTTCATCTTCCAGCTTCAGTATTTCTGGAAGCCTGTCTTCTTCCTTTGGGTTGCCCGTTTTCTTCCTTTGGGAGGCCCGTCTTCTTCCTTTGGGAGGCCCGTCTTCTTCCTTTGGGAGGCCCGTCTTCTTCCTTTGGGAGGCCCGTCTTCTTCCTTTGGGAAGCCCGCCTTCTTCCTTTGGGAAGCCCGCCTTCTTCCTTTGGGAGGCCCGTCTTCTTCCTTTGGGAGGCCCGTCTTCTTCCTTTGGGAGGCCCGTCTTCTTCCTTTGGGAGGCCCGTCTTCACCCTTTGCGAGGCCCGTCTTCTTCCTTTGGGAGGCCCGTCTTCTTCCTTTGGGAGGCCCGTCTTCTTCCTTTGGGAGGCCCGTCTTCTTCCTTTGGGAAGCCCGTCTTCTTCCTTTGGGAGGCCCGTCTTCTTCCTTTGGGAGGCCCGTCTTCTTCCTTTGGGAGGCCCGCCTTCACCCTTTGGGAGGCCCGTCTTCTTCCTTTGGGAGGCCCGTCTTCTTCCTTTGGGAAGCCCGCCTTCTTCCTTTGGGAGGCCCGTCTTCTTCCTTTGGGAGGCCCGTCTTCTTCCTTTGGGAGGCCCGTCTTCTTCCTTTGGGAGGCCCGTCTTCTTCCTTTGGGAGGCCCGTCTTCTTCCTTTGGGAGGCCCGTCTTCTTCCTTTGGGAGGCCCGTCTTCTTCCTTTGGGAGGCCCGTCTTCTTCCTTTGGGAGGCCCGTCTTCTTCCTTTGGGAGGCCCGTCTTCTTCCTTTGGGAGGCCCGTCTTCACCCTTTGGGAGGCCCGTCTTCACCCTTTGGGAGGCCCGCCTTCACCCTTTGGGAGGCCTGTCTTCTTCCTTTGGGAGGCCCGTCTTCTTTCTTCGGTGATAGGTCAGTGATGTTGGGCGGTTTTAAATATGGCACCCAGATATGATGTTGGGCCGCATGACATCAAGCCTGTACTGCCACAGAAGATAACTCAAAATTCCTGGATGCATAATTAATTACACCGGGGACAGAAGATATGGCGTGGTTTCCAGTTGCTCTCTGCAACAGGAAACATGCTCAGCCCTTTGACTGCATTCCGCCCTGTGAGACTCTATGGTTAACTAAGGAATCAAGTTGAAAGAAATGGCCTTGATGTTGTAACGATCAGTCTTAGGCTAAAATATTGGGAATATTTTTGAAACCAGCAAAAGATGATCAAGCAAAAATAGGAAAAAATAGATTGAAAGTAAACCAGCAAGAAATATAAGAACAGATAGTAAATGCTTCGATGAGCTTATAAAAAAGCGAGCGAGTCGCTACAATAAGCATTTCTTTGTTAGAGGATAAGAATAGGGAATTAGTAAAGAGAAATTAGGGAATGGCGGAGACTTTGAATACATATTTTGTATTTGTCTTCACAACAGATGGCACTAAAAGTAACCCAATGAAAGTAGAAAATCAGGGGGCAGAAGACAAGGAAGATCTTAACACAAAGCATTATCACAAGAGAATGAGTACGAAAGCACACCAAGAGGACTAAATGTAGACAAGTTCCCTGGACCTAATGGCCTGCAGCCTCGGGTTTTAAACCTCTTCACTCATCTGATGAAGGAGCTACGCTCTGAAAGCTTGTGCTTCCAAATAAACCTGTTGGACCTGGTGTTGTAAGACTTCTTACTATGCCCACCCCAGTCCAACGCCGGCATCCCCATAACTAGGGTTTTAAAGGCAGTGGCAGGAGTGACGGTGCTTTTGTTATAATCTTCCAAAATTCTGTAGATTTTGGAAAGTTTTATAATAATCTTTATTGTCACAAGTAGGCTTATATTGCAATGAAGTCACTGTGAAATGCCCCTAGTCACTATATTCCAGTGCCTGTTTGGGTACACAGAGGAGAATTCAGAATGTCCAAATTACCTGACAGCACGTCTTTCGGGACGAGGAGGAGGAAACTGGAGCACCCGGAGGAAACTCATGCTGACACGGGGAGAACATGCAGACTCCGCACAGACAGTGAACCAGCCGGGAATTGAACCCGAGACCCTGACGCTGTGAACATAGAACATAGAACGATACAGCGCAGTACAGGCCCTTCGGCCCACGATGTTGCACCGACATGGGAAGTCAAAAACTAAAGGCCATCTAACCTACACTATGCCCTTATCATCCATATGCTTATCCAATAAACTTTTAAATGCCCTCAACGTTGGCGAGTTCACTACTGTTGCAGGTAGGGCATTCCACGGCCTCACTACTCTTTGCGTAAAAAACCTACCTCTGACGTCTGTCCTATATCTATTACCCCTCAATTTAAGGCTATGTCCCCTCGTGCTAGCCACCTCTTGAAGCAACAGTGCTACCCACTGTGCTACCTTGCTGCCCAACTGTCCCTTGCTGAATGGAAAACTCCAACTGTAACACCTATATCCAAGAAATAATAGGGACAGAAAGCAGGAAACATGGGCCTAACATTTCATGGGAAAATGCTAGAATCCGTTATTAAGGAGGTTGTTCTGGGACATGTAGAAAATCATGAAATGTTTTGACTCTGCTTGATTGTATTATGAAATTGAAATTCCAGGAGTGTTGGCAACCTTAGCTGTGATCAGTGTGCGTGTCCATTTACTTGGCTGCTGCCGCCACGGGTGAAACAGGATAGAGTAGTTTCCAGTATCTGGGTGGGAGAAGGGAAGGTATTGGATATTTACCAGGAGCTTTCAGAGGCGGAGGAAACTCCGGTGGAGGAGATTAAGGGCAAGTGGGAAGACGAGCTAGGAGGAGAGTTACAGGCGGGGCTATGGGCGGATGCCCTGAGCAGGGTTAATACGTCCTCATCATGTGCCAGGCTCAGCCTAATACAATTTAAGGTAGTCCACCAGCACACATGACAGCCGCTAGGATGAGCAGGTTTTTCGGGGTAGAAGATAGGTGTGCGAGGTGCACGGAAAGTCCAGCAAATCATGTCCACATGTTTTGGGCATGACCAAAGCGTAGAGGGTTTTGGCAGGTGCTAGTGGCCGGGATTCTCTGAAATCCCAGCCAAGTGTTGACGCTGGCGTAAACACTGGAGTGGTGTACTCCGGCGTCAACGGGCCTCCTGGCCCAGTTATTCTCCGGATTTCAGGGGACTAGAACGACGCCGGAATGCTGTGCGCTGCTCCGGCGCCGAAAGCCGGCCCTGCACGCGCAACGTGGCGGAGCCCTACAGGGGATCGGCGTGGAGGAACATAGACCACCCCCCTGGAATGAGCGCACGCGCCAATCGGTAGCCCCTGATCCCGGGCCTGGCCACTGTGGAGACGCCCACCCAGAGTCGGATCCCCCGCGCCCCCACCAGAATGGCGAGGTCCTGCTGGGTGGGACCTTTTGTGAACCACGCCAGCGGGACTGGGCGGGCACTCGGCCCGTCGAGCGCGGAGAATTGGCGGTGACCGGAGGCCGGCGTCCAAGCGGCGTGGCGGGATTCTCAATCTCCCCCGGCGATTCTCCGAGCCGGCGCGGGCTCGGAGAATCCCGACCAGTGTCATTAAGGCAGTTTTGTTGAGAATCAATATTACAAATTGCTGGTATCGGGAAAGACCAATGAACCTAAAACCCTGGTGGAGAATGTTCATCAGAAATGTTCTTTTAAAAATCTTTTACTTCTCGCATTTTTCTGTTCCATTGTACATGATTTTAAATATAAATGCCAGGCATTATACCATAGTTACAATTGTTGACCATTTGGTATTTGTATGTATCTGTTAGCTCTTTGGCTTTGAAAATGCACAAAAGTTAATGAGATATAGGAGCAGAATCGGGCCATTCGGCCCATCGAGTCAGCTCCGCCATTCTATCGGGGCTGATATGTTCCTCATCTGCTACCTGCAATGTTACAGACGAAGAGCTGGACTGCCAAATCAGCCAGAGCATCTCCTCGCTGGAACATATGACCTAGGAGCGGGAATAGGCAATTTAGCCTCCTGAGCCTAACATCCTCAATGTGATCATGGCTGAACCCATCCTGGCCTCAACTCCATCGTCCGGCCCGTACTCCATAACCCTTCAACCCATTAGCAATTAAAACTCTGTCTAACTCCTCAAATTAACTCATTCTCCCTGCATCCACCGCACTGTGGGGTAGTGGATGGGCAGCACGGTAGCACATCATCATTAGCGAATTCCAGATTCACAACCCTTTGGGAGAAGTAGTTTCTCCTCAAATCTGTTTTAAATTTGCTACCTCTTATTCTAAGGTTCTGGCCTCTCGTTTTAGAATGCCCCACAAGAGGAAGCATCAGATCCAGGTCTACTTTATCCATACCATTTAGCATCTTGTATCCTCAATAAGATCTCCCCTCATTCTTCTAAACTCTAGAAAGTAAAGACCTAAACTGTTCAATCTCTATTCATACAACAAACCCCTCATCTCCGAAATCAATCTGGTGAACCTCCTCTGAACTGCCTCCAATGCCACTCCATCTTTCCTCAAATAAGGGGACCAATACTGTGCACAATACTCCAGGTGTGGTCTGACCAATGCCTTGTATAGTTGCAACAACACTTCCTTACCTTTATATACTCAATTCCTTTTGCTATAAATGCCAAACATTCCATTTGCTTTCCTTATTATCTGCTGCACCTGCATGCTCGTTTTCTGTGACTCAGCACATAGTTTGCAGTACCATATTTGCATCCCAGAATGAATTGTGAACCCCTGTAAGGCAATAAAGGGTGGAAGATTGTAAAGCCCACTTTTCTGTTGGTATAGTTAGATATAGACAAGAGCAGCCCAAGGGTGATGAACCACTGGTTTTCTTTTCTTCTCTGAAGGGAGTTGGTGAGACACTTGGTCTGTCCTCTACTTGGCATCTGTCCTGGTAGCATTACCAAGTTTGGAAGCTTGCCACAGGGAAATAATAAAGCACTGCTCACAGGCCTATTCTGTTCACTGTGGTTATTTAAAAAAATTATAATCCAGAGGGACTATTATCCCCTTTTACATCGATAGTTTGCCAGTTAGGGTTCTTCCATGACATCTTGTGGTACAACGTAACATTCTTTCATGGCATTGTAAAATCTCACGTGTATAAACAATAAATGCAAACTTATTTCGCATAAATGGTATTTCAGAAATGCACTGAAATGATCAAGTTGTAAAGTTTTAACATTATTACATGTGCAGTGACCCAAATATTTGGATACGCCGATGTAAATGCTGACAGTTTGGACTAATTTTATTAATATTATTCTGTTCATTTTAAAATGATTGTAATCTATAGTTGTTTTAATCGACCCAACATTCAAGTATTCTGAGGAAGCTAGTTAATGTACAACAGAGAAACCATGTAACTTAGACCAGTAGACATAGGAACTGTACATTTAGCTTGGAGCTGACTAAGTTAGTAGATGGTGATATAAGGTTCTTTAACTGCTAAAAACATTGTAATTTCTGTGTATTTCCCCTTTTTTCAGATTCTTTTCTCTCATTTCAGGAACACTTGGTGTTGTCACAGAGGTCACAATAAAGATTAGGGCTTTGCCTGAATATCAGAAATATGGCTCTATTGTGTTTCCAAATTTTGAACATGGTGTGGCCTGTTTACGAGAAGTAGCACGACAGGTAATTAATTATTCTTTTTTGCATGTAAGATATCTGAACATTTACTCCAACAAAATAGCTATAGTCATACCCAGCACTGAACAGTTGGAATTCTGGCATCTGCAAAGAAAGTTTTGAAATCCCTTTTTTTTGAGGGATTAGAAGTCATGCTTTATGGAAACATAGACCGATATACAATGAATGAGCTTAAACAAGTGTGGCAGTGGGGTGGGAACCGGAACAGCAGGCCAGAAGTGTAGAGACTGGGGAAAAAAGTGAGACTGAGGTAAACATAGCACAGAGTAAGAGAAGGCAGAGGGAAGCAGCAGACCTCAGCAGGACTGTAGGTCTGGAGTGCATTTGCTTCAATGCAAGAAGTATAACAGGTAAAACAGATGAACTGAAAGCTTGATTTACGGCATGGGACTATGACGTAATTGCAATTACGGAGACATGGTTAAAGGAGGGTCAGGACTGGCAGCTTAATCATAGAATCATATAATTTACAGTGCAGAAGGAGGCCCTTTGGCCCATCGATTCTGCACCAGTCCTGGGAAAGAGCACCCCACTTAAGCCTATCCCATCGTTGTAACCCAGTAACCCCACCTTACCTTTTTTGGACACCAATTTATCATGGCCAATCCACGTAACCTGCAAATCTTTGGACTGTGGGAGGAAACCGGAGAACCCGGAGGAAACCCACGCGCACACGGGGAGAACGTGCAGACTCCGCACAGTGGACAGTGACCCAAACCGGGAATCGAACCAGGGACCCAGGAGCTGTGAAGAAACAGTGCTAACCACTTTGCTACCGTGCTGCCATGAATATCGTTGTTTTAGATGGGGCAGAGGGGGAAACAAAAGAGGTGGGGGAGTTGCATTGCTGATTAGGGAACAGATCACAGCTGTTGAGGGAGGACACATTGGAGGGATCTTGCAGTGAGGCATTATGGGTGGATCTCAGGAATAATACTCATGTACGAAATGATCTGTTTGAGCTGCACACAGAAATACTTTTCACTGTACCTCGGTACACGTGACAATAAACAAATCCAATCCATAGAAGGGTGAAATCACAATGTTGAGTGTTCCATAGATCTCCCAACAGCCCACACGAGACAGCGAAACAGTTGTGTAGTCAAATATTGAAAAGGTGTGAAAAAAGCAGGGTACTTGTGATGAACGATTTTAACTTCCCCCCTATTAACTGGGAGCCCCCTTACAGCCAGGGGCTCGGATGGAGAGCAATTTGTTAGATGTGTCCAGGAGGGCTTTTTGATGCAATAAGTTGACAATCCATACAGGGAGCGGGTCATATTAGACTTGGTATTGGGGAATGAGTCAAGCCAGGTGATTGATGTTTCAGTGGGGGAGCATTTTGGACATAGCAATCATAATTTCATAAGATTTCGAGTAGTCATGGATAAGGACAAGAAATGAAATAAAAATTAAATAATCTTTAATGTCACAAGTCGGCTTACATTAACATGGCAATGAACTTGCTGTGAAAATTCCCTAGTTGCCACATTCCGCCGCTTGTTCACGTTCACGGAGGGAGAATTTAGAATGTCGAAATTACCAAACAGCACGTCTTTCGGCACTTGTGGGAGGAAACCGGAGCACCCGGAGGAAACCCATGCAGACACTTGAAGAACCAGCAGACTCCGCACAGACAGTGACCCAAGCTGGGAATTGAGCCTGGGACCCTGGTGCTTTGAAGCAATAGTGCTAACCACGATGCTACCATGGCCCACGGATGAGGGTGCTTTATTGGGCGGGGGCCAATTACATCCAAATTAGACAGGAACTGGGGAATGTGGATTGGGAGCGGCAATTTGAGGGCAAATCCCGTCTGACATATGGGAGGCTTTTAAAGGCCAGTTGATTGAAGAGCGGGCCGCAAAATTGAAGGATAGAAATGGCAGAATTCGGGAACCATGGATGACAAGGGAAATTGAGCTAAGGAAGCATACGATAGGTAAAAGCATCTAAAAACTGACAAAGCCCTTGAGGAGTACAGTGAAAGTAGGAAGGAAATTAAACATGGAATTAGGTGGGCTAAAGGAGGCCATGAAATGTCTTTAGCAAACATGGTCAAGGAGAATTTCAAGGCTTTTTATGCATATATTAGGAGCAAGAGAAAGTGTCGGCCCACTTAAGGTCAATGGAGGGAAGTTATGTGTGGAACCACAGGAAGAGGGTGAAATCCTTCATCAGTACTTTGTATCGGTATTCACCAGAGTGAAGGACTTGACGGATGTTGAAGTCAGGGATAGGTGTGTGAACTTTCTTGAGAACGGCAATATATCAAAGGAGGAAGTGTTGAGTATCCTAAATTGCATTAAGGTAGACAAGTCCCTGGGGCTGGATGGGATCTATCCCAGGTTACTGCGGGAGGCAAGGGGAGAAATAGCTGGGTCCTTCACCGATATCTTCACATCTTCTTTGACCGTAGGCGAGGCTCCAGAGAACTGGAGAATAGCCAATGTCTTTATTTAAGAAAGGAAGCAGGGACAATCCAGAAAATGATAGGCTGGTGAACCTGACATCAATGATGGGGAAGCTTTTGGAAAATATACTGAGGGACAGGATGTATGCACATTTGGAGGGAAATGGATTAGTTAGTGACAGGCAGCATGGTTTTGTACAGGGAAGATCATGTCCCACCAACTTGATTGAGCTTTTTGAAAATTTGACAAAGAAAATTGACGAGGGAAGGGCTGTCGATGTAATTTATATGGACTTGTTTGACAAGGTCCTACATGGCAGACTGGTCCACAAACTAAAATCATGGGATTCGGGGTGAGCTGGCCAGATGGATACAGAACTGGCTTGGATATAGAAGACAGAGCAGCGGTGGAAGGGTATTTTTCAGAATGGGGATCTGTTGCTAGTGGTATTCAGAAGGGATCAGTGCTGGGACCTCTGGCGTTGGTAGTATATATAAATGAGCTTGTTGTCCCACATTTCCTCTACATCCTCTACAAGGTGATTTTCACCTATTTTAATTGTGATGTTAATGAAAACCTACTTGTGACACTAATAAAGATTATGATACTAGTTCAAATGCTAAAGTATTGCACCAAAAATTGAAAATTGCATATTTGGCAGGAGTAAAACCACACATTTCTTGCCCCTTCAAAATTATTATTTAGTTTATTTTGATATCAGTGTGAGACTTTGTTTTATATTTTCATCTCTTCAGAGATGTGCTCCTGCATCAATCCGTCTAATGGACAATACACAGTTCCAGTTTGGTAAGCAAATATTAATTCTTGAAATAGCTTTTTTTTTATTAATATATATTAATTTTGATATTTGTATTTTAATTTATTGTATGACCTATAAAAGCTAAAGATGGAAAAATTCAGTGCTACATGAATTGACATTGATAATGTCAGACATAGACTCCCCAAGTTAAATGACACTGTCAAACATCATAATACAGGTAGTCGATTATCAGGGGTCCTTTTTCTACTCTCCTTGTTTCAGCCATGGGCTAGAATTGTGGCTGAATATCCAGTTAATTACATTGACAAGGGAAGGGAGCAAAAGCCGGACTTGAAAGGTTCTGTTACAGTCTTTTAATAAATATATATTTTCTTAATTTAGCTTTTGCTCTCACCTCTGGGTTTGAATCTCTGGTCCCAAAATGAAAGGCCAATCTAGTCATTCAAGTTACAGCATGTACCTTCCATGAATAGCGGACATTAATCCAGTGAAACCTATCTTTAGGGCTGTTAAGTGGCTCATGATTATCCCAATTTGGTTTTATTGACTTAAATTTGAATTCGTGTTGAGATTGCCTGAAGTCAGATCTAGCACTGGTTGAAGAGGGTTCACGGGTGTGATAAATTGCTCAGAAATTCAGGATTATTAAATATAAATGTCAAAGTGCTGGTCATTTGTCAAATTGGTTTATAAAACATGGGAACATACAACAGGCGTAGGCCATTCAACCCACCAAGCCTGCTCCTCCATTTAATAAGATCATGGCCGATCAGATACTTCAATACATTTTACACATACTATCCCCAAAAATCTTTGTTGTTAATCAGAAGTCTATCAATCTCTGCTTTAAACATAGGCAATGACTGAGCTTCCACAGCCCTCTAGGATATACATTTGTTGTTCAAAGGACACTCTATGGTTTGTACATTTATGCCTCCAGATCAACACAATGTTTCAAAGCACTGGATGACTAATCTCTGCAATGTTTCTGAATGTTTTCACTTCATTACAAAATAATAAATTTGCGTATGGAAGTCTAAATTTCCAACATGCATAAAGGAAAAAAAGGGCAATCAATGCTCATTTTATCCATTAGATACTGCAATCATGTGCCCATATTCTCTTATTAATGACGTGACCCTTGGTGGATTACCATAAAGCTTCAAAACATTTGAGGGTGCCGCTGTGAACAGCTTCCTGCGTCTTGAGTAAGGTCTTTGTAAGTGTGAAATGGCAAACCTCAAGTGAATACATCAAACCATTCAGTGGTTACAGAATACTGCATTGCCACCAGCACTCTACCCAATCTGTTGCACCGAAAAATCTGTTATGACAAAATAATTAGTATCATGTTACTTTTTATTTTCTCTAAATGTAATGACTGAAATTTTGGATTATCCTCCATTGTAGTTTTGACCAAACATCACATCACGTTTAATGATGGGCTGGTTACTGAATATCAGAAAGATTTGATATCGCTGGGCTCAGTGTAGAGTTCCTAAGAGACCTCATTACTTTGAGTAGCTTTCAGGATTTGATTTTTTTTCTCTTTTGTGTTTGCACATCACAGAGCTGAACAGAAGAAACTAATTATCTAGAGAGTTCACAGTTAAAGGCCAAGCCAAATTGTAGCTCATATTTTAAATGCTTCTTATATTTTAAATTGCGTTCAGTCATTCTATAGTCAATTTGCAATGTAGTTTAATACTTAACATCTACAAACTACTGTGAACAGTTTAGAATTTAACTTGGATAAAAGCAAATTACTGCAGATGCTGGAATCTGAAACCAAAGAGAAAATGTTGGAAAATCTCAGCAGGTCTGGCAGCAGCTGTAGGGAGAGAAAAGAGCTGACGTTTCGAGTCTGGGTGACCCTTTGTCAAAGCGTAGAATTTAACTTGGTGACAAGTTCATTATAGAAGATGATGGTTTATTGACAGTTTAGTTCAACTGTGAAATGAAAGAGTTGCATTTATATAGCACCTTTTATGACCATGGGCGTACCCAAAGTGCATTTTTGAGTTTGCGTCACTTGGAATGTAGGTGATAGGATAGCCAATTTGCACACAGCAAGATCCCACAACCATCAATGTGATCATGATCAAATAATCTATTTTATGATTGATTGAGGGACAAATATTAGCCAGAACACCAGGAATACCCCCGAGCTCTTCTGAGATAGTGCCATGGGATCTTTTTACATCCACCTGATGGGGCAGATGGAGCCATGGTTTAATATGCCACCGAACAGTATATTCATATACCATTCTCTCAGTACTGCACTACAGCGTCAACCTAAATATTTGAGCTATAGTACTGTAATGAACCCACAAGCTTCTGGCTCAGGTGAGAAGGCTACCAAGTGAGTTCTAAATGGCACGTGTGAAATGTGTTGTGGCTAAGTGTTCTACCTCTACAGAGAGTGATATTGCATGCGACCACTAAATGTTTAAAATGTAAAGTATGAAAACTTTATTGCCGTAATGGATGGTATTGTATGTTTGGGAAATGGTCACTAAACTAGTGAACACCAAGTTTGCATTCTCAATTAGTCATTTAGTTTTTGCCGAAGTGACTAAACGTTCTGTAGTGTGAAAAGTGGATCAATGTCAGTAGTGGAACAGTTGAGAAACAATGATCATAGTGTTATTATGTTCAGATTAGCCACGTTGAATGACAAGTAGCAATTTAGTGTAAAAAATACTTAAGTGGAGGGCCAGTTTCAGTACATTAAAAATAGGTATGTCCCAGATGAATCTGAATCAATGACTGGGAGGCAAAACTGTAACAGATCAATGGGCTGTCTTTAAAGAGGAGATGTTCAGTACTGTCAAGGTACATTCCCATGAGAGGGTAGGTAAGGTGACCAAAGCTAGAGCTGCTTAGACGATGAAAGAGAGAAGCACGAGAAGGGTGTGTAAAACAGATGATAGGTTGATAATACGTGTGGGTACCAGATTGAATGAATATGACGTTCAGAGGGAAAGTGAAAAAGGAAATTGAGCCAAGGACAGAGAAAGACAAGTCTTGCAATTCACATAAAAGGAGGATCTCAAGGTCTTCTATAGGAATAAATAGTAAAAGAGCAAGTGAAAGGGTGTGGCTGATCAGCCACCAAAAAGGAGAGCCACACATGTAGGGAGAGGGTATTGCTGAGGTACGAAATGAGTAATTGGCACCTGTCTTTACCGAGGAAGATGTTGCTGCAAAGATCATGGTGAAAAAGAGGGTATTAAATGGGCTAAACCAGGGGTGGGCAAACTACGGCCCGCAGGCCGCATGCGGCCCGCCAAAGGTCTTTATGCGGCCCACCAAGTCATTAATAAACAAAATTTTAAATTTATTTTTTTTAAAGTTAATGGGGGGGCTGTTGGGTTACTTACTGGTATAGGGTGGATACGTTGACTTGAGTAGGGTGATCATTGCTTGGCACAACGTCGAGGGCCGAAGGGCCTGTTCTGTGCTGTACTGTTCTATGTTCTATATGAGGCGCCCAGAATCATAACCGGGTGAAGTAATTATTTTCCTTAATATACTATGCGGCCCTTTAAAATTGTGAATTTCTGAATGTGGCCCTTGCACGGAAAAGTTTGCCCACCCCTGGGCTAAACATTGATAACGAGGAAGTACTAGAAAATCATGCTGTACTTAAAGTTAACTGGTTTAGCACACTGGGCTAAATTGCTGGCTTTTAAAGCAGACGAAGGCAGGCCAGCAGCACGGTTCAATTCCCGTACCAGCCTCCCCGAACAGGTGCCGGAATGTGGCGACTAGGGGTTTTTCACGGTAACTTCATTGAAGCCTACTTGTGATAATAAGCGATTTTCATTTTTTCATTTTCAACTCACTGGACCCTAATTGGATGCAACTGAAATGCTGAGGAAAATAAGAAATAAATTAAATAGTGGCAGTTGAGGAAGTACTGGTTACAATATTCAACCCTCTTTATACAGGGGTGGTGCCAGAGGACTGGAGAATTGCAAATGTTATACCCTTGTTCAGAAAAGTCTGTAAGGATGAGCTCAGCAACTACAGGTCAGTCAGTTTAACCTCTGTGATGGGAAAGCTTTTGGAACCAATAATCCAGGACAAAATTGGGTATAAGTACTTTTATTTTCATGAGACAACAAAGAGTGTTGATGAGGACAATGCAGTTAACAATGTTTTGTAAATTTCCATGTTCATGCCCTTGATAAAGTGCCACATAACAGGCTTGCCAGCAAAGTTGAAGCCAATGAATAAAAGGGACAGTAGCAGAATGGATATGCAGTTGGCTGAGTTGCAGGAAACAGAATATTGATGAACAGTTGTTTGTTTTTTTGGATCAGAGGATGGTATACCTTCGTGTTCCTCAGGTGTTAGCATTGGGACCATTGTTGTGCTCCGTATATTAATGACATGGATAGGTTTACAAAGCATGATTTCGGAATTTGCAGATGATGCAAATGTAGAGAACTGTGAGGAGGATAGTGATCAGGCATCTCTGCAGGTGTTCCTTAGGGTAGTGCCCTCAGCCCAGCTGTCTTCATCTGCTTAATCAATAACCTTAATTCCATCAGGTCAGAAGTGGGGATGTTCGCTGATGATTGGGCAATGTTCAGCACCATTCATGACTCCTTAGATACTGAAGCAATCCAAATCTAAATGCAGCAAAATCTGGACAATATCCAGGCTTGCACTGACAAATGGCAAGTAACATTAATGCCACAGAAGTGCCAGGCACTGACCATCTCCAATAAGAGAATCTAACCTTGGCGTTCAATGGTGTTATCATCGCTAAATCCCCCACTATCAAACACCCCGGGGGGTTACCATTGACCAGAAACGGAACTGAACTAGCCATATAAATACTGTGGCTGCAAGAGCAGGTCAGAGGCTGGGAATTCTGCGAGGAGTATCCTGCCTCCCGACCCCCCAAAATCTGTCCACTGTCTACAACGCACAGGTCAGGAGTCTGAGGGAATACTCTCCACTTGCCTGGATGCGTGCAGCCCCAACAATACTGAAGAAGCTCGACACCACCCAGGACAAAGCAACACACTTGATTGGTATCCCATCCAAGAACATCCACTCCCTCTACCACCAACGCACAGTGGCAACTGTGTACCATCTACAAAATGGACTGCAGGAACTGACCAATGTTCCGTAGACAGTACCTTCCAAACTGATGACAGCTACCATCTAGAAGTCTAAGAGCAACAGATCCATGGGAACACTATCACCTTAAATTTTCCCTCCAAGTCACTCACCGCCCGGACTTGAAAATATATCTCAGCTCCTTCACGCTCACTGGGTCAAAATCCTAAAGTCCCGAAAGACGTGCTATTAGGTAATTTGGACATTCTGAATTCTCCCTCTGTGTACCCGAACAGGTGCCGGAATATGGCGATTAGGGGCTTTTCACAGGAACTTTATTGCAGTGTTAACGTAAGCCTACTTGTGACAATAAAGATTATTATTAAAGCTCCCTCCCTAACAGCACTGTGGGTGCACCTACACCACATGGACCTCATTGGTTCAAGAAGGCTTCCTACCACCACCTTCTCAAGGACAATAGGGATGGGCAATAAATGGGCAATAAAAACTAGAGCACCTGGAGGAAACCCACGCAGACACAGGGAGAAAGTGCAGACTCCACATAGACAGTAACCCAAGCCGGGAATCGAACCTGGGACCTTTGCACAGTGAAACAACAATGCTACCAACTGTGCTACCGTGCTGCCCTAGGAATATAGAAATAAAGGAAGAAAGAGGAAAGTCAGATAAGCTAAAGGGTGAAATTCTAAAGGGGTGCAGGAGCAGTGATACCTAAGTGAATCAGTGCAGATGGCAGGGCAGATTGGAAAATCTAGTTAAATAGGCATACCGGACTTTGGGCTTTATAATTGGAGGCATAAAGTACAAAAGCAAGTATTTTATTATGAAACACTGGTTCGATCTCAGCTAGAGTATTATGTCAAACTTTACACGCTATGCTATAAGGAAGGATGCCAAGGCTTTAGAGAAAATACAGAAAAGATTTGCTGGTATGGTTCTGGGATTCAGGAGCTTCGGTTATGTGAATAGATTGGATAATGTGGGGTGGTTACTCTTCTAGAAGAGATTTGATGGAAGTACTGAAAATCATGAGGGGCACAGACAAAGCAGATCAGGAGAAACTGTTTCCATTAACGGAAGAGTCGTATCGCTGACTGATAAGATATTCAAAGATGACATGAGGGAAAACTTCTTAATTTAACAATTATAATCTGAAGAGTGCTACCTGAAGGGATGGGGGGAGTTGCGATTGTCAAAGCGAATTCGATATGCATTTGAAGGAAAACAATTTGCAGGGCTATAGGGAGAGAGGAGGGGAGTGGGACAAGCTAAATTGCTGTTGCAGAGATCCCGCACAGGCTTGACAGGTCGCTGACCTGGCTAATCAAGGTTTTTAATGGCTGATTGAACCCCCAAACATTTCTCTAGATATGCTGCCGTATTAACTAATATAATAGTTTTAGTGGAGTGCTGTTTTTGCTTTGGGTACCATCAGTGATCATACCTAAAATTGTGCTGAAATGTGTTCATCTGCCCCTGTTTCTAGTCACTAGGTTCATGTCACTGAATATAAAATCTCTCGCGAACCAGCAATCAGCAGTATTTTTCAAAGTTTTTTTGCAAAGAAAGTTCCATGTGATTTAAGATTACTAACTTGGTGCAATTTAATTGATACCGCTGAAAGTAAGTTTATCGCAAGAAATAAGGATTTTAAATTGTGGCAATTCACCACAAGTAATGCTATTTTAAGTTGCTGAAAATGGCAATATACCAAACCATTTTCTATCTGGATTGGATACAGTTGTGAGCTCCTTAAGCTTAGAATCATCATTGAATCACTACAGTGCAGAAGAAGGCCTTTCGGCCCATTGAGTTTGCACTGACCCTTCAAAAGAGTACCTTAACTAGGCCCAGTCCCCTGTCCTTTCCCTGTAACCCCACCTAACCGTTGGACACTTTTCCCCGTAGCCCCACAAAGTGTTTTTATTGTGTTTTATACATGGTGTACTTACAAATATACCTTGTGTCCCTCATCTTTTTCTCCTCTGGCTCCCCTGTTTTGCTCTGCCCTCTTCACCTCCCTTCCCCCATTCTCTGTTACCCCCTTTCCCTTCCTGCTGGGTTTGGCTACCTCTTCATCTCCCCCCTGGTCCTCCCTCACTTTCCTCTCTTCTGTCTTGTCCTGGCCATTCCTCCCTAGCTTCTGGCTACTAATTATATGTTGGCCACAAACAGGTCACAGAACAGCCGGGTGAATGGCTCCCATGTTTTAAGGAAGCCATTTCCCGACCCAAGGATGGTGAATTTGATTTTCTCCATTTGGAGAAATTTTGAAAGGATGAACAACCAGTCTGCAGCTTTAAGTTGTGCTGCTGACCGCCAGTTGAGCAAGATTCCATGGCGGGTGATCAGGGAGGCAAAGGCAAGGGTGACCACCCTCCTCCCCATGAAGAGTTCTGGCTGATGTGATACCCCGAAGTCTGCCGCTTTTGGGCGTGGCTCCACCCTCATCCCCACCACTTTTGACTTTGCTTTGAAGAAGGCTGTCCAGTACCCAGCAAGTTTGGGGCAAGACCAGAACATGTGGGCGTGGTTGGCCGGGCCTCCTTGGCACCAATCACATATGTCCTCCACCTCCGGGAACAACCTGCTCATTCGAGTTCTTGTTAACTGGGCTCTATGTACCATTTTTAGTTGCGTTAAGTTTAGTCTTGCACATGGAGGTGGAATTGACCCTATGTAGTGCTTTGCTCCAGAGTCCCAACCCTATTTTGAGCTCCAAGTCTTCCTCTCATTTCCTCCTCGTCGTATTCAGTGCAGTCTCAGCCCTCTCTATCAGTTGTTCGTATATGTCGCTGTAGTTTCCTCTACCTAGACTGTCTGCGTCCAGTAGTTCTTCTAGTAGCGTCCGTTGCAGAGGTCGCGGGTACGTCCTTGTCTTTAAGCTGCAGGTATCTGAGTTTGTTTCCCTTCACTAGCTGGAATCTCTGTCAGTTCATCCATGTGTTGTGACCTGGCCGTCGGTGTATAGGTCCCTGACTTTGTGTCCCCCCATCCTCTCCCCATCTTTTATAGGTGGCGCCCGTGAGTGCAGGCGCGAACCTACGGCTATTGCAGATGGGGGCTTTGTCGGATATTTTGGTCAGGCCAAATTGTTGCCGTAGCAGGTTCCAGGTCTGGAGAGTGGCTACCACACTGGGCTGCTGGAGTGTTTTTTGGGTGGGGATGGAAGTGCTGCCGTAGCAAGGGTCTGGAGCGAGGTCCCCTCCACCTGCACCCACTCTGCTTCTGGCTCCTTAATCCATCCTATTGCTCTTTCTGCAGCTGCTGCCCAGTGGTAGTACTGTAGGCTTGGGAGGGCCAGCCACCCCCCAGGCTTTGTTTTCTGCAGGATCTTTGGGATCCTAGCATTCTTTCCCCTGTATACAAATGCCATGATTAACTTGTTCAGTGAGTTAAAAAGGCCTTGGGGATATAGATAGGGATGGATCTAAGTATGAAGAGGTACCTGGGCAGCAGATTCATTTTGATCGTCCTGTAATCCCACCTAACCGTTGGGCACTTAAGGATAATTTATCATGGCCAAATCACCTAACCAACACATCTTTGGACTGTGGGAGGAAACCGGAGCACCCGGAGGAAACCCACGCAGACGAGAGAATGTGCAGGCTCCACACAGACAGTCACCCAAGGCTGGAATTCAACCCGGGTGCTGTAAGACACGGGTGCTAACCACTGTGCCACCCAATAAATCTTTTGTAAAAATAACAGGCACATTGGTGTCACTGCAACCAATAATTAGAGTACCCAGTTCATTTTTTCCAATTAAGGGGCAATTTAGTGTGGCCATTCCACCTAGCCTGCACATCTTTTGCGTTGTGGGGGCGAAACGCACGCAAACACGGGGAGAATGTGCAAACTCCACAGAGGCAGTGACCAGAGCCGGGATCGAACCTGGGACCTCGGCACAGTGAGGCAGCAGTGCTAACCCACTGTGCCACCTGTGCTGCCCTTTGCAGCCAATAATTCTTGTTCAATGTTCTTTTGAATCTACTCAAAAGGCCTGCAAACGAGTGTAATTATGGGTATATCCAATGCTGATTTTTTTTTTCATCGTGGGTCATGACCAATTTTATAGGCCTGCTCCCAACAAAATGTTTTTAAAGCTAGCGTGAAAGATTGTGGATACTCATTGCATTTAAAGTAATTTACATTTAATCAATTTGCACCAGTTACATTGAAAGCACAGAACAGTGCTGTAAATTTAAAAAGTGCAATTGAGTTGAAATTCCAGGCCAAAGTAAGTAAACCTACTGAAAAGTAGATTAATCTCTTAACTAACTGTTCACTGCACTAACCGTTCACTGCACTGTACTGTGTATAAAGTTGGGCTGAGCAAAGAGCGGCTCTGAATATTATTTCCCTTTCAATTATTGCAATATATACAAAACATATGTCATGGCCCAGTTGATGAACATGTGTACTGTTTTCATCTTGTATGCTTTTCAGTACTATAATAATTAGCCAGACAATAAAAATAGATTTTAAACTTAAAGATGCCTTTTGTCCCCATGAATGATTATTCCTGAAAACATTATTGTATTTACATTTTCTGGGCATTGCCAGAATATAATTAATGCTCAGTAATGTGTGATGTTATTTTAAGGAGGACTCGGTGACAAATAATGTCCAATGTCCAAACCAAATAACGTGAATTATGACAATGGGGCTTTATCAAATTTATCACTTTCTGTGCTTCCATGAAGATTTGCAATATTTCATTTATGACAATATTATAAGCATTTTTGTGTTCAATTCTTGCAAGTTGTCGGTTAAATGCTCTCAATCAAATAGTAAAGCTGTGATTGTCAAAATGCATTATCGACACTGTAAATACGTTGGTCAAATTGTCAGCCCATTTAGATATGTTCATTATTTAATATCCAAAGGAATGTTATATTTTCAAATAAAATATGCTTTTTCAAAATAGGACATGCACTAAAACCACAAGTGGCCTCAATTTTTACTTCATTTTTGGATGGACTGAAAAAGTTCTACATTACCAAGGTATGTTCAATTTTTCAGTCTTTTAACATTGTAAAGTAATCATAGAATCATAGAATTTGCAGTGGAGAAGGAAGCCATTCGGCTCATCGAGTCTGCACCGGCCCTTGGAAAGAGCACCCTACCTAAGACCACACCTCCACCCTATCAGCGTAACCTAGTAACCCCACTTAACCTTTTTTTGGACGCTAAGGGCAATTTAGCATGGACAATCACCTAACCTGCACATCTTTGGCCTATGGGAGGAAACCAGAGCACCCGGAGCAGACGTGGGGAGAATGTGCAGACTCCACACAGACAGTGAGCCAAGCTGGGAATCGAACCTGGGACCCTGGAGCTGTGAAGAAACTGTGCTAACCACTTTGCTACCGTGATACTACTTAATAAAGTAGAAAAATAATAGAAGCTAGGAATAACTTGTTCAAGAAAGCTGCAATTTCAGCTGAACTTTTATAAATCATTACATTGCTTTTGTCAAAATTGTTAGGATATTTGTAAATTGCAAATAGGAAGAGCAATTTAAGTCAGACAGTCTCAGTTTTTCCACACCGCTCACCTACTAAAATTGAATAATTTGCATTCATTCCATATAGTATTGTATCTAACGACCTTGTTGGTTACAAAATCTCCTTTTGTGTACATCTGCAGCCAGCCCACGTCTGTGTTGATGTGGTGTACGCGAACCTCCAAAAGACATTTGATAAAGCGCAGCACAACAGATTTGTGAGCAATACAATGGAATACAAGGGGCAGTGGGAACATAAATACAAATTTAACTGAGTGGCTGGCAACAGAATCATGGTTAATGGTTGTTTTATGAACTGGAAGAGGGGTATAATAGAGTTCCTCGGGGTTCAGTTTTAGGATTGCTGCTCCTCCTGATGCCTATTAACAGCTTACAACTCGGTGTACAGGGCACAATTTCAAAATTCAGATGATATAGTTCTTGGGACTAAAGGGATTTGGGGGGAATGCAGGATCAGGGGATTGAACCTGATGATCTGCCATGGCATAATGAATGGCGGAGCAGGCTCGAAGGGCCGAATGGTCTCCTTGTGCTTCTATTTTGTATGCATGTCTACATGAAATGTGGATGCATTGTGAACTGTGAGGAGGGTAGTGTAGAACTTCAAAAGGACTTAGATAAGTTGGTGGAATGGATAGACAAATGGCAGGTGAAATTTAGTGCAGGGAAATATGAACTGATTCATTTTAGTAGCAAGAATCATAGACAATATAAAATCAAGGGCACAATTCTAAAAAGGGTGCAGGAGCAGAGGGATCTGTGTGTATATGTGCACAAATCATTGGGGGGGTTGATAAAGCGGTTAATGAGGCATTTGGTATCTTGGGTTCTATTAGTAGCAATATACAGTACAAGAGCAAGGAGGTCATATAAAATTTGTATAAAACACTGGTGTAGCCTCAACTGGAGCATTGGTATCTGGACACCACATGTTAGGACGGATGTGAAGGCATTAAAGAGGATGCAGAAAAGATTCATGAGAATGGTTCCAGGGATAATGAGAAATTTCAATTACATAGAAAGTTTGGAGACGTTGGGAAAGCTGTCCTTGGATAAGAAAAGGGTGAGAGATGATTAATAGAGGTATTCAAAATCATGCGTCATGGCAGAATACATTGGAAGAAACTTCCCACTGGTGGAAGGACTGAGAATCAGAGGGAATAGATTTAAGGTAATTAGCAAACGAAGCAATGGTGACACAAGGGAAAACCGTTTTTTACACCGAGTGAGTAGGATCTGGAATGCCTGTCTTAAGATTGTGGTGGAGGCAGGGTGAACTGAGGCTTTCAAAAGGGAATTGGGAAATGAAAAATTTACAGATCAACGGGGGAAAAGTCAGGGTGGACCACCTGATGGATTAATTGCTCCTCAGAAGGCCAGCGCAAACACCATAGGCCAAATGGCACCTCTGTGTGCTTTTCCATGTGACATTTCAGCAGAAGCTGGTGATCAGCCTTCAGCATAAACAGGCAGTACTAACTTTATTGTTGATATAGTGGCACAGTGGTTAGTGCTGCTGCCTCACTGCGCTGAGGACCCGATTCGATCCCAGCCCCGGGTCACTGTCCGTGTGGAGTTTGCACATTCTCCCCGTGTCTGCGTGGGTCTCAAAAGAATGTGCAGGGTAGGTGGATTGGCCATGCCCCTTAATTGGAAAAATAAAATTGGGTTCTTTGAATTTATTTAAAAAAATCTTTATTGTTGACAATACTCTGAATGAATTAAAGAATTTTTGCTTGTTTGTTTCTCATAAAAGTTAAGCGGTGTCCTTACCAGTACAGATGTCGTTGATGTCTACATTATACCCCAAATTATAGTTTTTGTGGGTTTTACATAGTTTTAAAGTGTTACTTGCTTTGACTGAATTTCTTACTAATGGGAAGTTAAGGTTTTGTGATTTTCAACTTTACTCTTTTTATTCAACTTCCATTTAAAAATGTCACCATTGGAATTTGAACTTCTTTTTTGCTCTGGAAGGCTCTTGAATGATGGTCTCTTGTAACAAAACAAATTTTATGAATTACAAAATTTTATCCAAACTTGTGTTGGTCACTGCCAGAACATGAATCAGTCACTATTCGAACTGCCAAGCACCAAATTGTTTTACTTACATTGACATAACTGTAATTCCCTTATAGATTGTCCTTGGCAGCCAACTTTAATTTGACATATTACACACAATTGGCAAGGTAGCAGATTAACAAATTTATAGATGGCTTCATCAATCCCATTGAATAGCTCAGAAGAGGAAACCAGATTGATTTGAGTCAGTTGTCAGTCATAATCTTGGCTTGAAAATAGTTGTTTACCATCATTTTAAACACAGTATCCCAATCCAAAGGAGCCACAGCACCACTAGTGAAAATTTATTTTTGAGCAGCTATTTTAACTTCTAATTGTGGGTGCAATCCACTTTAGCAGACCAATCACAATAAAAATAGGTGAACAGGAATGTTATAGCATATAATCGCAAGATATTGTTATACTAAGGGCCTTTCTACAGAGCCAGAAACTCTAACTGCTATTTTCTGAAAAGTTTGCCGTTTAGAGGATGCATGATTAGATCTAACAGATCAATTTGGGCATCCATGAGATGCTATAGACCCTCAGGAAGGGAATTGTATTTCATAACAATCTGTAACCTCATGACCTGACATTTCTCTCGCTGTACTATTCCCATCAAGCTTGGGGCCAACCCTGGTTTAATGAAAAGTGTAGGAGAGCATGCCAGCAGCAGCACTAGGCATACCTAAAAATGAGATGCCAACCTGGTGAAGCAACAACACAGAGACAAAATGTATGCTGGTCAAGAGAGGCAACATGCCTGGCTGCTACCAACAAGGCACAAGCCAGGAATGTGATGGAATACTCTCCACTTGCCAGGATGAGTGCAGCTCCAGCAACACTCAAGAAGTTCAACATCATCCAGGACACAACAGCCTGATTGATATCCTTTCCACAAATATTCACTCCCTCCACCACTGCCAAATTGTGGCAGCAGTGTGTACCATCTACAAGACGTACTGCACCAAGGCTCTTTTGGCAGCACCTCTATGCCAATGGCTCCTATCATCTAGAAAGATCGGGGCAGCAGATACATGGGAACACCGCCACCTGGAAGATCCCCTTCAAGTCATACACCAACCGGATTTGGAAATACGTCACCCTTCCTTCACAGTTAAATGGTCAAAATTCTGAGACTCCCTCTCTAAAGCGCTGTGCATGTGCCTACATAAACTGGACTGTAGCTGTTCAAAAAGGCAGCTCACCACCACGTTCTCGAGGGCAGTTAGGGATGGGCAGTAAATGCTGGCCTTGCCAATGACACTCACATCCTTTAAATTATTTTTTAAAAAGGACAGAGCTAAACGATCCCACAGCTATCAGATCAAAACTCTGCAGTCCTTCCACATCCAGTGTGCATGTTTCTCTGGCTGGCAATCAGTAGCTAGTGGTGTCCCTCAGGGATCCGTGTTGGGCCCACAATTGTTCACAATTTATATAGATGATTTGGAGTTGGGGACCAAGGGCAATGTGTCCAAGTTTGCAGATGACACTAAGATGAGGGCAGCACGGTAGCATTGTGGATAGCACAATCTCTTCACAGCTCCAGGGTCCCAGGTTCTATTCCGGCTTGGGTCACTGTCTGTGCGGAGTCTGCACATCCTCCCCGTGTGTGTGTGGGTTTCCTCCGGGTGCTCCGGTTTCTTCCCACAGTCCAAAGATGTGCAAGTTAGGTGGATGGACATGATAAATTGCCCTTAGTGTCCAAAATTGCCCTTGGTGTTGGGTGGGGTTACTGGGTTATGGGGATAGGGTGGAGGTGTTAACCTTAGGTAGGGTGCTCTTTCCAGGAGCCGGTGCAGACTCGATGGGCCGAATGGCCTCCTTCTGCATTGTAAATTCTATGATGAGTGGTAAAGCGAAAAGTGCAGAGGATACTGGAAGTCTGCAGAGGGATTTGGATAGGTTAAGTGAATGGGCTAGGGTCTGGCAGATGGAATACAATGTTGACAAATGTGAGGTTATCCATTTTGGTAGGAATAACAGCAAACGGGATTATTATTTAAATGATAAAATATTAAAGCATGCTGCTGTGCAGAGAGACCTGGGTATGCTAGTGCATGAGTCACAAAAAGTTGGTTTACAGGTGCAACAGGTGATTAAGAAGGCAAATGGAATTTTGTCCTTCATTGCTAGAGGGATGGAGTTTAAGACTAGGGAGGTTATGCTGCAATTGTACAAGGTGTTAGTGAGGCCACATCTGGAGTATTGTGTTCGGTTTTGGTCTCCTTACTTGAGAAAGAATGTACTGGCACTGGAGGGTGTGCAGAGGAGATTCACTAGGTTAATCCCAGAGCTGAAGGGGTTGGATTACGAGGAGAGGTTGAGTAGACTGGGACTGTACTCGTTGGAATTTAGAAGGATGAGGGGGGATCTTATAGAAACATATAAAATTATGAAGGGAATAGATAGGATAGATGCGGGCAGGTTGTTTCCACTGGCGGGTGAAAGCAGAACTAGGGGGCATAGCCTCAAAATAAGGGGAAGTAGATTTAGGACTGAGTTTAGGAGGAACTTCTTCACCCAGAGGGTTGTGAATCTATGGAATTTCTTGCCCAGTGAAGCAGTTGAGGCTTCTTCATTAAATGTTTTTAAGGTAAAGATAGATATTTTTTTGAAGAATAAAGGGATTAAGGGTTATGGTGTTCGGGCCGGAAAGTGGAGCTGAGTCCACAAAAGATCAGCCATGATCTCATTGAATGGTGGAGCAGGCTCGAGGGGCCAGATGGCCTATTCCTGCTCCTAGTTCTTATGTTTTTATGTATTAGACAATTAAACAACTAATGGTGGAGGACACAGCACAAATATTCCTACCCTCGATGATGAATGAGCTAGCATGTAAGTGCGATAGACAAAAAACAGTCATCAGCCAGAAGTGCAGGTAGATGACCCATGTTGGCTTCCTCCTGAAGGTCCCCATCATCACTGATACCATTCTTCAGCCAATTAATTTCATTCCATGTGATATAAAGAAACAGCTGAGTGCACTTCATACAGTAAAAACTACAGACCGTAATAATATTTTGGTTGTAGTGCTGAGGACTTGTTCTCCTGACTAGTTGTGTACTGTATCAAGTCATTCCAGTGTCCTTACAAGACTGGGTCTAACTGACAAAAACAGGACAACTCCAATCCAGCCAGTCATCAACCCCATCAGTCTACTCTCGATCATTAATGTGATGGAACAATTGAGCATCAACAATAAACGATGCTCAGTTTGAGTTCTGCCAGGACTACTTGGCCCCAAACCTCAGTTCGATTCCTCAAACTTCCAAGTATGCACAAAAAAGCTGAATTCATAAGTTGAGCTGAAAGTTGACTGCCCTGCCCTTGACATCAAAGCAGCTTGAATGTGTTGGGTATCAAGAAGCCCTAGTAAAATTGCAGACCGTGCGGAATCAGGGGAATTCTCCCCACTGGTTAGAGTACATTCTAGTACAAAGGAAGATGATTGCGGCTGACAGAGGCCAATTATTTTAATCACAAGGACATGACTGCAAGAGATCCTCAGGACAGTGTCCTAGACCCATCTTCATCTGCTTAATTAATTACCATTCTTCCATCATTGTCAGAAGCGGGTGCATTCACTGATGATTGCACAATATTTATTTCCATTCCTGAGATGCTGAAACTGTGTCCTCATGCAGAAAGACCTGTCCAAGTCAGGCTTGGGCTAATAAGTGGCAAGTGTCAGTGTGGTACGAATGACCATTTCCAAAAAGTGAACGTCTGATGATGTCCCCATAACATTCAGTGGCTTTGCCATCACTGAAATTTCCACCATTAATATTTTGGGGTCACCATTGACCAGAAACATCATAGGATAAGCGATATGAATACTGTGGCTACAAGATCCGGTCAGATGCCTGTTTTCTGCAGAGGGTAACTCACTCCGTAAACCCTTCCACAATCTTCAAGGCACAAGCAGGGAGTGAGGTAAAATAATAATTTCTCACCTATGTGCGGCTCCAGCAACACCTTAAGAAGATTGACAACTTTCAGGAAAAAGCAGCCCAATCACCTCCTTCAATACTCACTACCGGCACAGTGACAGCAGTGTGTATGTACCAACTATATGGAGCACTGCAGCAACTCGCCAAGGCTCCTTCAACAGCACCTTTCTAAGTTTGTGACTGCTACCTCTCTGAAGGACAGGGAAAGCAAATACATGGGAAAACCACCACCTGTTGTCCACCTATTTATTAAAAAGAATTTTGGCAAAGGAACTAAGTTTTGTGGTTATCAACTAGTGTGTACTAACTCCAATGTGTGGTTCATATATGCCAATTTTTTAACGTTTTATGGTCTTGGTCTAAAAATGCAGAACATCTCGGTTCCTAATTTTTTATTTTTCATGGGCGGCATGGTGGCATAGTGCTTCGCACTGCTGTCTCACAGCACCAGAGACCCGGTTCAACACCGACCTTAGGTGCCTGCGTGGAGTTTGAGAGTTCTCACATGTCAGCAAGGGTTTCCTCTGGTGCTCTGGTTTCCTCCCAGTTCAAAATGTGCAGGTTAGGTGGATTGGCCATACTAAATTGCCCCTTAGTGTCCAAAGATGTGCAGGTTAGATGGGGTTAAAGGGTTATGGGGATAGGGTGGGGGAGTTGGCTTAGGTCGGGTGCTCTTTCAGAGGGTGGTACAGACTTGATGGACTGAATGGCTTCTTTCTGAACTGTAGGGGTTATTTGGAATGTGAGCATCACTAGCAAGCTCAGAATTTGTTTTCCATCCCTAATTATTACCCTTGATCTAAATGGCTTGCTCGACCATTTCAGAGGGCAGTTAAAATTCAACCACATTGCTGTGGGCCTAGAGTCACATGTAGGCCAGACCAAGTAAGGATGGCAGATTCCGTCCAGATTTGATTTTAAACGTTTTGGGAATTGAGGATGTTTCCATTTACTAAATGTACCATTTAGAACCGGGTGGTGGTAATTCAAAAGTGCTTTAAATTGCGCTATTCGGGTGTAAATATATTAAATATCTCTGGTTTTAGATACAGCTTCCTCACGCATTCAAATACTGTTTAATAATCTCATACTTTTATTTCCACAGTTCAAGGGATTTGATCCCAATGAATTATGCGTAGCTACCCTACTTTTTGAGGGCAGCAGAGAAAAGGTTCTTCAACAGGAAAAGCATGTTTATGATATTGCTGCCAAAGTTGGGTAAGACTTAAAAAAATAACGTAGACCACATAGTGAGTTAAAACGGTTACTTTTCTAGTTCCAATTACAATTACATACAATAGTAACATATCCCTACCAACACAACATTAAGATTCTATAAGACATAGGAGCAGAATTAGGCCTCTCGACCCATCAAGTGTGCTCCATCATTCAATCATGGCTGATATTTTTCTTATTCCCATTCTCCTATCTTCTCCCCATAACCCCAAATCCGTTATTGATCAAGAACTATCTATCTCTGTCTTCAAGACTCTCCATGATTTGGCCTCCACAGCCTTTTGCAGCTAAGAGTTCCACAGATTCACCAGCCTCTGGCTGAAGATATTCCTCCTCATCTCTGTTTTAAAGGATCGTCCCTTCAGTCTGAAGTTGTGCCCTCTGGTTCTAGTTTTTTCTACTAGTGCAAGCACCATCTCCACGTCCACTCTATCCAGGCCTCGCAGTATGTTGTAAGTTTCAATAGTGGCTGGTTTAGCACAGTGGGCTAAAGAGCTGGCTTTTAATGTAGACCACAGCCAGCAGGTTCAATTCCCGTACCAGCCTCCCCGAACGGGCGCCGGAATGTGGCGACTCAGGGCTTTTCACAGTAACTTCATTGAAGCCTACTTGTGACAATAAGTGATTATTATTATTATAAGATCCCCATATCCTTCTAAACTCCACCGAGTACAGAACCAAAGTCCTCAACTGCTCCTCTTATGACAAGCTCTTCTTTCCAGGTATCATTCTTGTGAACCTCCTCTGGACCTTTTTTAAGGCCAGCATATCCTTCCTTAAATATAATAAACTCTATAATAATTAATATACAATTTAAGGTAGAAGTCATTGTATTTGAAATGGAGAATAAATGGTTGGCTATTTTCTTTTTAAACTTAAAGTACCCAATTCTTTCTTTTCCAATTACGGGCCAATTTAGTGTGGCCAATCCACACACCATGCACATCTTTGAGCTGGGGGGTGAGACCCAGGCAGACACTGGGAGAATGTGTAAACTCCTCACAGACAGTGACTCGGGGCCGGGATCGAACCTGGGTCCTCAGCGCCGTGAGGAAACCGAGCTAACCACCGCCACCTTTCCGCACCGGTGGTTGTCTATTTAACTCGTAAACAGAAAGTGCTGGAAAAACTCGGCGGCACGATAGCACAGTGGTTAGCATTGTTGCTTCACAGCATCAGGGTCCCAGGTTCGATTCCTGGCTTGGGTCACTGTCTGTGCGGAGTCTGCACGTTCTCCTCGTGTCTGCGTGGGATTCCTCCGGGAGCTCCGGTTTCCTCCCACAGTCCAAAGACGTGCAGGTTAGGTGGATTGGCTATGCTAAATTTCCCTTAGTGTCTAAAGGGGTTGCATGGGGTTACTAGGTTACGGGTATGGGACGGAGTTGTGGGTTTAAATGGGTGCTCTTTCCAAGGACCGGTGCAGGCTCGATGGGCCGAATGGCCTCCTTCTGCACTGTAAATTCTATGTTCTAACTCAGCAGGTCTGGCAGCATCTGTGGAGAAATGTGGAGACAAATGCTTTGTTTCTTTACTGCTACCACTACCACCCTCTTTCCTCCTTGACAACTAAAGCTGTCCACAGCTACTTGGCTATTTTCTAGGGGCGCGATTCTCCTCTGCCCAGGCCGGGTGGGAGAATCGCGGGAGGGCCGCTTTGGCACCCCCCGCGCGATTCTCCCACCCCCCCCCCCCAAAATGGCGTGTTGCGTTTTGCGTTTTGCGATTCTCCGGCCCGGATGGGCCGAGCGGCCTGCTGTTCCCGACCTGTTCATGCCGGCGGCAACCAGACCTGGTCGCTGCCGGCGTGAACATGGTGCAAAAGGTGAGTATGGGGCCTGTGGGGGGCGGAGAGGGGATCGGGCACCGGAGAGGGGGGAAAGAGAAAATAGGGGGCGAGGAGCGGCCTCCGACGCCGTCGTGAAACACTCCGGGTTTCACGACGCCGTCGGGCGTTGTGGAGAATTCCGCCCTAAGTATCTGGATTCCATGTGCTTTAATTTATGCTGCATAAACATAGCATAAGAAATAGGAGCAGGAATGGGCCATGCAGCCCCTCAGGCCTGCTCACTATTCAATAAGCTCAAAAGACCATGGCTGATCTGATCTTGAACTCAACTGCACTTTCCTGCTCCTCGCCCATAACCCTCAGCTTCTCGACAGTTCACGAATCTGCCCGCCTCAGCCGTGAATATATTGAATGACCAGTCTTAAAAAGACACTAAAATAAAAGCGAAATACTGTAGACGCTGGCGATGTGAAATTAAAACAAAGTGCTGGAAAATCTCAGCAGGGCTGGCACTATCTGTAGAGACAGAGGCAGAATTAATGTTTCAAGTCCAATATGACATCTTTGGATACAAATAGAGGTAGAAATGTGATGGGTTTTATGTTGAAAAAAGAGAGGATCAGTTGGCACAAAAGGGAAGGTCTCGGATTGTTTAGAGAGTGGGAGGGAGATTGAATACCAAAAATGTCAAAGAGCAAAAGGGCATCCTTCTATTAGCTTCAGAGAGAAGAATCTATCCCCCAACCATTGTCCATAATCACCACTATGTTGATTTTTACTCCCCCCAACTTAAATGGTTCCCTGTACCACAAGTGTGGTGGTCAATTTGCTCATCCTCCCTGCAGCCCTTGCCTTATCCACAGAAGCTTCAAGAACCTCAACCTGTATGGACAGGTACCAGCCATAAAGCTGCTTTGTTGCTACTCTCCCTGTCTTGTGCCCTCTCTCCACCAGCTCTGCTCCTCAGCTCCCCGGTAGTTGACTCGCAGTCTCTGAACTCACCATCGCTAATGTTTGCTGATCATCCAATCACAGATTGTTTCTCTTCCCAAACATGGGAAAGATACAGCCTGTTACAGGAGCAGTTCCATGCTGAATCCTCATTCAAACGTACCTGTTTGACCGGGATTTTGAAATTTGGCACCAAGGACCAGCAGAAACTTGCTTCAAGGGCCGCATTGGGCCCCTGGGCCACATATTGGGCAAGCTTGTTGTAAATCCTCAGTTTGTTCATATTTGTTATGATCTACCACCCAATTATTGTGCATCAACCTACAATCACTGGAAGATTTTTTGGAATCACCAGCTCATCAATATTAAGTGCAGAAAAACAGAGACCTATGCATATGTTTTGAAATGCAACAAGTGTGCTGACTATTGTCTTCAATTAAAATGAAAAACTCTGTAAATATCAATGAATAATATTTTTGATTTGCCTTGTCTCTGTTAAGATTAATGTTTTTGATTACAGGGGCCTGGCAGCCGGAGAAGATAATGGACAGCGGGGTTATATGCTAACATTTGTTATTGCTTACATTCGGGTATGTTGTTTGTAGATGTACTTTTCATTTTCAATTTAGTAATTTTGGTGCATTTTCCCCTAGACAGCAAAAACCTTTTGGAGATGAATTTTGAGGAAAACAAAATTTAACCAGTTGATAAGTTCTATACCTGATGGATTAACAGTAACATTAACATAAACATTAACATGCTTCTAGCCAACAATTTTTAGTGAGCCTGTTTAATTTAAAACATTTTTTGGATTCAAATTCTTCTCATCTTTTTAAGCACCATTAGTATTCAACATAATGAAGAGTTTAAAGTTCCTTGTTGTAACTAGAAGCTAATTATTCATCATAGAAGAAGGGAGGCTGGTAATTTCTTGTTAAGTACAAACAATTGATCATTTTATTCTCATAGCATGGATGTCCCACCTAGTGCAAAGGACTGAGAATTGTTAAAATGCATTTGTTGATAAAGATTTGAATATTGATCATGGAAAAACAAACATCATTATTCCTATAGGAGACCAGGCTTGCCGAGAGCAGATCTCTGATAGAAAAACATTACACGTTCATCTGACAGGTTAAGAGTTCAGAGGAAATGTGTGAGCAAGGAGCAGGTTTTGTTGTAAAGAATTTGCTAACTTGATGTGAGCCATCCCGTCCCAAACAAATAGTTCAGAATGTGTTCCCTCCATCCACCTCTCAACTCTGGTCTAGTTAACCTCAAGAGTATCTTTACTTTGATGTTGTGCCCCATGACCATTTCTTTTGAGGATCTCAACACTGCCATCAGCAGAATCCCTAAGTCAGGATATCTATCTACTAGGAGATTTCACTGCAAGAGTTGGTGTGGGCCTGGCCTTTCTGCCACAGACGTCATGGCCTGGGAAAGATAAATGAGAACAGACCGAGATTAGTCAAGCTTTGCTCCTACCGTGAGCCTTGTGTAACGGCAGCTTTCAGAACAAACCACGCAGCCAGGTGTCCTGGAAACATCCAAGATGAAGGCATTGATACCAGCTGGATCTGATCATCACCAAATGTGACTGAACAGCATTCTCAACGCATTTAGGCTACCGCAGTGCTGACTGTGATATAGATTACTCCCTAGTGTTGACCAGCGTCAGGATACAACCCTTGAAGTTTTATCATTCATAGGCGAAATAGTATGAGTTTTACAGCAATGAAGCAGGCCCTTTGTCCCTTCGTGCTTGCGCTGACCATCAAGCACCTTTACATTCTGTAAGGAACTTCTCAGCCTGGTTTCCTTTTAATGTCTGCACTGCAGGCTGTTTTTAAAGCTACAGACCTTTGGTTTTGACCCCTGTTATTTTTGAACCTTTCCTTCTAGCTCACCGTGTGTCTGTCTTGTGTGTCTGGGTGAGAGTGGGACGGGGTTTAGGGATATATAGATTGTAGGCCATTGTTCTATTGTTTCCATGACAATGCTTAACTCTTCTCTTATTATAAATAAACAGTTTTTAATATGTTTTATTTACAAATCTGGTGCCTGTAAATTATTGGCGCATTTGGGGTTCAGAGATCTCGGGAAAGCATACAAATTATGGGTAATTCACTTATGTTTGTACTCTGGGGTTTGTGGGACTGAAATTGACTGCACACTCGGCCAGGGTGTTGTAACAATACTCATGCCATTTCCCAGCACTTGGTCCATAGCCTTATATACCATGATGTTTCAAGTGCTCATCTTAAAAGCTGAGGGTTATTGCCTCTACCACCCTTTTTCATGCAGTGAGTTCCAGATTCCCACCATCCTCTGGGGGAAAAGGTTTTTCCTCCAATCCCGTCTAAATTTCCTGGCCCTTCCCATACACACACACGCACACGCGCACGCGCACACGCACACGCACACGCACACACGCGCACACACACACACACAGTTATTGTCCCCTTGACCAAGGGGAAAAGTTTCTTCCTATCTACCCTATCTATATCCCACATAATTTTGTAAACCATAATCAGGACCTCCTCAGCCTTCTCTGCTCTGAGGGAAAGAACCCCAGCCTAACCAGCCTCACTTCATAGCTGCCCTCCTAGCAGCAACAGCCATGCTGCCTACCCAGATAAAAAAACAAAGTTCCTTGATTCAATTGAACAGGTACTTTTTGGAAATCCCAAGCACAGTGCAGAAGCAAAGTCGAACATAATTTTAAGAAACCACCCGCAATACCACACTGTCAACCCATGGGAAGCTAGAGCAGAAAAATGCTGACTGGTTTGAGGTTAACATCATTTTCGTGGAACCTGTCGTTGAAGCCAAGTGGTCTGCTCTCATTAATTCAAACAGAGATCCGAGCAAGAAGACTCTGAATGCACTAAGAGTCACTCAAAGTAAAATAAAACAGACTGCTAGGTGGTGCACCAGTGACTAGTTACAACTTTGCTAAAATATCCTGTTTTTTTAATACTGGAAATGCAAGGGGCATGTATGAAAGAGAAAACGGTGGAAAGCCCATCAGCAAAGAAAGCGGATTCATTGAAACAAAGGCAGGGGAAGTTATCACCGACTGCAATAAACAGTTGGAGAGATGGGTGGAACACTACCTTGAGTTATACTCTAGGGAGAACACGGTCATCGAGCACACTCGACAACCTAGAAAGCCTGCCTGACATAGTAGGGCTGAATATTGAACTCCGTGGAAGAGCTGAGCAAAGCTGTTTACTGAATTGCAATGGACAAAGCTGCAGTGCTCGTGCTATACCTTCGGCATTCATTGAGCACAGGAACCTGGACAGCATCTACACAAACTCCTTGGTCCTTCCTGGAGGAAGAGGGCAGTGCCGCAGGGTGTGGATGATGCAAAGATTCTGACCCTGTACACAAACAATGATGACCACAGCGATTGCAACAACTATTGATGCATCTTCCTGCAGACTGGTGGAAAAAGCGTTTACTCATGTTGGCCTCGTCAGATGGCAGATCCTGGCTACATGCATCCATTTGAAATCCCAGTGAAGCTTCGTTATTGGAAGATCTAAAATTGACATAAACCTCGCAGTCTGGCAGCTACAAGAGAAATGCTGTGAACAAAGGAAACCACTATAAATTACCTTCATCAATCTCACCATGGCATTCGACCATGTGAGCAGAAACGATGCATTTAAGCTACGGAAAAAATTTGCTGCCTGCCGAAACTGCTCAGTGTGATCTCCAAATGAGTAAAATCAGCTATGATGGGGCAACATTGCATAAGTGGTGTCAAATATGGTGGTTTTTTGGCACCGACATTCTTTGGCATTTTCTTCACTTTGCTGTTGTCATATGCTTTCTGGTTGTCTACAGAGGTGTTTACATACTTTCCAGAACAGACGGAAAGCTGGTTCACCTTGCTCGAAGATCCAAGACCAAAGTGAAATAAGTTCTCAGTCACTTGCTCTATACTTGCAATGGTGTTTGAGTATTGCATACCGAGGGACACCTTCAGTGACAAATGGACAGACTCTCACACCACCTGTAAAGAGTTTGGTTTGACTATTAACATCAGAAAGACAAATCCATGGTCCGGGATGTTACCATACAGCTATTATCTATCAGAATTGACGATGCGACACTGGAGATTGTTGATAGCTTCACAAATATATAATCGTCAGCAATCTGTCACTTGATGCTGAAATCAACACCCACATCACAAAAACTGAAGCTTTCCTGTCTATGCCGAGTCAGAGAGTGTGGAACAACAGCAAACTGACTGCAGGTTACCAAGCCTGCACCTTTAGTGCACTAATGTCCACTATGGTGCAACCATCGTTTTACAACTATGACAACAGCTGACAGCAGCTGTCACTATTTCTATAGCTGATAGTATCAAAAATGCCTCATTCTGATAATGGGGAAATATTTTTTTAACAGATATTTTAGAATATGGTTACAGTTTAGTAGTATAAGATATACTATTTTTAACACTGCATTTTATGATCCTCAGGACTTGGGCATGGACTATTACATCATAGGAGAATCATTTGAAACCTCTGTTCCTTGGGACCGGTAAAGAATTCTTGTAAACATTTCTTACTATAAAGCATTTGTATTCTTCTCTGTAGCATTTATTTGTTGATGAAATGGTTACTCTCTATTATGAATGTACAGTTTAAAACCTGCAACACCACTTATATCTTTTCATGTTGCATCCATTGGAGAAGAGGCCAAAATGCACATGCCTTCATTGGCCGTGATGATAGTCATTGGAATTGGCCCAACACCAGTTTAAAATTACATGGTATCCTGGTAATCCACAGTACCTCTAGGAATAGACATTAGGAACGATATCTTCAGTTATTGTGCGCTCTTGTTGACAACAACACACAACCCCAATTTAGGACAGAATTTTACATCCCCGTTGTGGCAGGGATGGGGTTGTAAAATGTGGAGAGGTACACTCCATTGACTTTGGCAGGAATGGAAGATCCTGCTGGTGGGAGGGGCTGTAAAATTCCATCCTTAATGTTGAATTCCTGTGGGAATATTTAGGATGATTATAAATCGCAATGTGCTAATCACTCTCATATGAGCCACTTCATAAAGGATCTTCAGACATTCATTCTATACTTCAACTACTGTGTCATGCCAAGTTGGGCTGAAGAAATTTGGGTCATCAATCAGCATAATGGTTAAGTAAAATATTAGTTCCTGAAGAGATTGAATTCAGTTTTGACCCATTGGCTGTTCATATGCACCTCACAATTTCAGAGGTAGTTTCATGACTTAATTCTCCCCTATCCAATCCTGGAGAGGGGCATATTATAACTGGCAGAAGATGACTTTTTGGACCAGCAGTGTCCACAGTATTTTAGGTATAGTCTTCCAAATGAGACACTACTGTTGGCTCAGGTGAAATGAAAAGATTCTGTAGCACCAAAGAGCAAAGAGATTATTTTCTCTATCCGGACCATAATACTTCACTGAATCAACATGTTTAACACAAACCTGCTGTATGTGGACCTTTTGCGGTGTGCAAATTAGTTGCTACACTTGCCTACATAAGTTGTTGAACTTTAAGACATCTTGAGAATATGATATGGTGCCACATAGATGAAGTCTTTTTTTAAACTGAAGGATGTCCAAGGACTATTCTTTAAATTTAATGAACTTTTTAAAAATTAGAATGCTCTTTTCCCTCAGTGCTAATTTTGTCATCTGACCTATAGTTGGAAAAATAGTGGGCGCGATTCTCCTGAACCGCGACTAAATGCTGCTGCCAGTGGAAAGCCTGAGTTCACACTGGCACTGGGAGTGATATTGATGTGCCATTCAATGGCATTTGAAGTTTTCCCACCATTAAATGAAAGTGTTCTTATCTGTATCATTTAAACCATTTCAAAAGTTAGTCAGTATGCCAAGTTTAAAGGCCTGTGCTTTTGTGTCACGCCTTTGAAACTAAATTGTCTTCCTAGTTTGGATCTAACAACAGCAGTTTTTACGTAACTTTTTTTTAAATTTAGAGTATTCAATTCATTTTTTTCCAATTAATGGGCAATTAACACGGCCAATCCACCTATTCCGCACATCTTTTGGATTATGGGGGTGAGACCCTCACAGACACGGGGAGAATGTGCAAACTCCACACGGGCAGTCACCCAGAGCTGGGATCGAACCGGGGACCTCAGCACCGTGGGGCAGCAGTGCTAACCACTGTGCCGCCCTTTTTTTAATAGTTACTTGATAATAACATTGGCCAATTGTATTGGGGAATAAAAGTGGAAATGTATGTGGTATTTAATGCATTATAATCAATAATATATTTGAAATCTTACACCTGTATACACTTGTCTGTATAGCTACCTTTTGTTAACTTATTCTCAAAACATTTTGCTAGCTTTTTCCATTATAAATTTAGATGTCCACATTAAATTGAAAATAGTCTTAAGTAAATTTCTTGTGCTGTAATTGAACCTTGCCAGTAATGGTGCTGTAGCGACTCAGTTTACATCTTCAAGCTTTTTGGCTGGTTCTGCGTAAATTCCTCTTCTTCAATTAACTTTTGCTACTATAAATATAAAATAAAAGTATTATATTAAAGAAGGACAAAATATATGAACTTAAAATGAGAATTTAATTAAGTCTGCATGCCCAGCTCTTTCATCCTACTAGACCTGAAGACTGCATTTAATATTGGGTCCTTGTTTACATCCTCTCGAAGGATCAACCAGTATAATTATTAGCTTAATAGTTATTAACTTAGTTGTTATGCATTATGGGATCAGTTATGTTGATGGTCCAACTATGGTTAATATATAATTAACAGATGTGATGTATGCTGTTGAGTTACTTGAATACAAAGTGAATGTACATAGTACAGTATTTTGACCTTTTGTTAGAAAATCATTCATTGCTGTTACTTTTGGCATTGCAGAAGAATTGGTCCAGACTGCCAATTTTTCAACCATCTTTTATTAGAAGGTGTTAGGCAGATAAAGTGTTTCCACCTGTAAGTAGACCCAACAATTTACTCTGAATATGTATTTTAGGGTGATTGACCTCTGCAGGAATGTGAAAGAGAAACTAGTAAGAGAATGTAAAGAAAGAGGTGTTCAGTTTCCCCCTCTTGCTACATGTAGGTAAGTATTTCTTTTAAATCCTGCTCTCAAATATGGTTCTTGTGGTTTCAGCCCGCTAAAATATACAAATCTGTAGTTTACAATGATGTTGTCCTTTGTCCATGTGAATGCATAATTGACTGTCTTGTCCTTTGGAATACTCACTGGCCAACATGTTTGCATCGGACCTTGCTGAATAAAACACGTTGAAATGCAGCATTTAATCTGTTGGAACTAATTTCCCATGCACCTGTTGTGCAACTGGGCAAAAAATATTTGATAATTTGAGCTCTGCAAATGTTGACTATAGCAAGTGAGGGACTTTGTTCATCAAGCCCAGTCCTGAAGTGACATTTATGGTAATAATTATTATAATTATAGTTTATTCTTTTACTTGCATTGCGAAGCTATATTCTGAATAAACACTAAATCAGTGGGATGCATTTATTTTTAGCTGTACAATAAACAACTGGGGCTCCATTCACAGTTGGTAATCAGCTCTTAGACCCTTCCTGATCCTTGTGGAAGTTCTGTACCAAGTGGTAATCAGTGTTGTTGATATAAATAAGCAAGTTGAGTGCTTTTGCCTACTTTTGAAAGGATGAAAATGGCTACCTCCATGTGGCTGTTAATTTTGCTTTGCTCCTACTACCTCCATAGGTGACTGGGAAAATCACATCTTGATGAGAGTTTTGATTCCACTGAAGGCAGTGATGGTGCACTTTTACCTTTACAACGGTGTTGTAATTCAAATGCAGCCTTACTGCAGCTTCTTTTGAAAATTGCTAACATCGTACCAACAGCAACCGTTGCAATATTGTAAAAGATGTAGTCAATCATTAGATGTTACAATCTCATCACAATAAACTTCAGAGGTGATAACTGAATGCCAAGCCTTGATGGAAGATAGATTGTAGTAGGTGACAAAAAATAACGGGTGTTTTTTTGAGACTTGTAAAGAAGAAAGGAAGCGAAAGAATTTGGGTAAAGCACTCGCCTCACAGTCAGTGTGAGTGACTGGAAGTTGGAGATTATAACTAGAGTAAATTGAGGGGGATGTGAAGGAGGCCAGAGTTATGAGAGTGGATGATATGCTGGCACATGGTGCTAGAAGAGCTTGGAAAGTAACATGGAGAAAGACCATGGAGGGACTTGTTGAGGAAATTAAGGTTGGGTGATGGAAGGGCAGGAATTAGTATAGGATAGACAGTGCACAATGGAGTTTGCATGAGTTGTAGTTTTTGACGGGTGCAAATTGGAATCCCATGAGCCAAGATTTAGATGGTTTCATTAGCAGTGTGAGTAAGGGCAGAATGTGGTCATGGTGACTAGAATATGGAGCATTGAAGTTCAACTTGGTCAAACCATTCGTTTCAACTGCCAATCAGTAGTTGGCAAGAGCTGAGTCACTTGTTTAGATATAAACTGTCCAAAAATGGATGCTTGGGACTGTCTGGCATAAATGCATAAAAATCTGGAACAGGAACCAAACCTGCCTAATTCTGGTTTTATCAAAGGTGGAACAAGGGGTAGACAACCAACCCAATTATTGGAAGTGGTTCGAGCATTTAAATGTTATAATGAGGCAGCATGCCTTCATTTTAACAGTCATTCTATTTTCAACCACAAGCAGCTGGTGCCTGGGAAACTCGACAGCTGAAATTAAGCGAGAAGGAAAACATCTGGGGCCGCAGGGTAGCATGGTGGTTAGCATAAATGCTTCACAGCTCCAGGGTCCCAGGTTCGATTCCCGGCTGGGTCACTGTCTGTGTGGAGTCTGCACGTCCTCCCCCTGTGTGCGTGGATTTCCTCCGGGTGCTCCGGTTTCCTCCCACAGTCCAAAGATGTGCGGGTTAGGTGGATTGGCCATGCTAAATTGCCCGTAGTGTCCTAATAAAAGTAAGGTTAATGGGGGGGTTGTTGGGTTACGGGTATAGGGTGGATACGTGGGTTTGAGTAGGGTGATCATGGCTCGGCACAACATGAAGGGCCTGTTCTGTGCTGTACTGTTCTATGTTCTATGTTCTATCCATGAGATGAGTGTCTTTGCAGCACTGCTTTTGGGCAAAAAGGAGCAGGAATACTTCCTCCAGGCCCAACATGCTACCATGTTAGCCCCAACCCTCGCCTGCCTCAATCAGACATCTCTGACTTCCGTTCCCCACTTCCTCCCTTGGCCACCATCCAGTCCCCTCCCCATAATCAGGACCCCCCTCAGATCACTACGGGATGACTCCCTCTGCCACAACTATCTCTTTAAAGCATTCCCTCACCATGTGAAGTAAGCTTCCTGCCCAAGAGGCCTCCAGCCTGTCAATTCAGCTGTCCGTGGATGGGAACACCACAGAAAAGAAATGTAAACAGCCCTGCAGTTAAATTCTGCAGGACGTTTGCAGGAATCCCATTCCTTCTGGTTTCACCTCACAGCAACACCCCTGTGCAAAGGTCATGGATTTCTATCAGTGAACTTGTATTCAATGTAAGAACAATATAACAAACTATTGAGGAAACTATTTGTGTGATTGTCTAACAAAACTTTTTTGTTTCTCTTTCAGAGTTACCCAAACTTATGATGCTGGGGCGTGCGTCTATTTCTACTTTGCTTTTAATTACAGGGGTATAAGTGACCCAATTAGCGTGTTTGAGCAAATTGAGGTAACGATCTCCAAATACTCCTGTATCTGGTTCATTTTAAAGCTATGTGTAATATAAAAAATCGACTTTTCTTTGAAGATATTTTGAATTAATTGAAATTTTTTATGAATATGCAGAATGAGAACAGTTATATGGTGACTGGTTCCTATTTTATGCAACTTGTCTTTTTTCTGAACTTTTTGAAACACATGATCACCTGCATGTTTACAAATAGGTGTAAGATTCTGTAGGCAACAAGATACACTACGATTGCACAAAGTTGAAGATTTGTCTTGGTTCATAATCTAGTTGTTGAAACAAACTTTAGACTCTGATAATTATCTTGGCCTATGCTTACTGCAGCTACTGTCGAGCTATTAAAGTGTTCTGTCATCCTATTCCGGATGAGGTTTTGTGAAGGAAACAAAATCTAGTATACAAACTTGGTGGTACAGAACTTGAATATTGAAAAGAGAGAGAAGTTGTCAAAGTTTTTAGTCATGAACTCATTAGGACAAATGCAGGAATGCCAAATTTAAAATGATCACAACAATTTATACTCCAGGAAAAGAGGGTGCTCATTGATTGGCAAGTGAACTCTGATTGCCCGAGACATTGCCATGGAGAAAACAAGGGGAAACCATAGGCTTCCCAGCTCCAAGTTATTTCAGAAAAGGTGCACGGCTTGAACGTATTTATTTTGTTTGCAGATAATGTTTCTCTATGTATTTAGCTTCATGCAAAAGTAAATGTGCCATGTTACAAGCTGGACTAGATGTCATTTGGAGACTCTTAGTGCATCTGCTAGCACAGTTGGGATTGTTCAACTGTGAACAAACGTTTATTAATTTAGTAAACATTTTGTTTTGGGCTGGTTGAGCATGGCTGTACTCTGCCTATTGTGATAGCTGAAGGAACATGTTGTTTGATTTGATTAGTTATTATTGGGATGTATGACCTATGTACTTGACACCACACCAGCGTTCAAGTTCATGCATGACATTCTGTATTGTGTGATAGGTACAACATCATTTTGGACTGATGACAACATCCTTTAATGCAAAATACCACATGCATGGCTACTGCATAATAGCCGTGTGAAATGGCTTGCTTAACCTGTTCAAATGTTTGAGTACTTGCCCGTTCCAACATAATTTGAGGTAGACTGCACACTTCTCATGCACAATACACAGTAAAGAATGATCCGATCAGGATAACCATTGGGCCGCAGCATAACCTTGATGCACCTATTTCTGTCAAGCTTGCAATCTGAGCAAATGACTAGGTGCCTATTAACTGGTTTACTGATGAGACCAATCTCATAGCACGTGGAGCTATACAAATTGTGTATTGTCCTGTGAAGGTTGATTTGTGATAGACGGTAGTGGCTTCCTTTAGTGGTATATTTGTAAATAAACTCCTAATGTCGAATGAGCACAGGCAAGGCATTTCTGTCAGTATGTAGGTCATGTATAGTCTTGCAAAGATGAAGGAATCCTTCACCATGTATGCTGAAATCTCACTAAGAACTGGCTGTTGCCATTCACTAAACCATTTGAGTTTCGCTCAACCAAGCTTATGTATGAACGTGCCGCTGAAGGAAGCCATGGAAGTTTGTGCTGTGTAAGGCTCTCATGGCAATGTAGATGCAACGCCATTTTCTGAATCTGTATTCATTAAACTTATGAATTTAGCAACTCACGCAGTTAAGTTCAGTTTTAATACACCATGTACACCGAAATAGATGGTGTAGCCTTGGGATCTAGATCCGGCATGCTAATGTTTCCATCGATTTCCATGATAAACGTGTTTTTGATATAAAGAGCCCTAACTTGCCTGTGGGTAGCACTGTTGCTTCACAGCTCAGGGTCCCAGGTTCAATTCCCAGCTTGGGTCACTTGTCAGTGTGGAGTCGGCATGTACTTCCTGTATGTGCATGGATTTCCTCCTCGTGCTCTGGATTTCTCCCACAAGTCCCGAAAGACGTGCTGTTAGGTAATTTGGACATTCTGAATTCTCCCTCTGTGTACCCAAACAGGTGCTGGAATGTGGCGACTAGGGGCTTTTCACAGTAACTTCATTGCAATGTTAATGTAAGCCTACCTGTGACAAAGTTTAGTAAAAAAATTAACTTTTTGCCCTGTACATATTTCTGATAAGTAGTCGATACGTTTGCGATCGTTAAGTTTGCAGCTCTGTGAAACAATTTGCTTACATGCCTTAATTAGATCCATTGTGAGCTCAAATTCACTCATAAAATTCTACAGTGCAGAAAGCTGCCTATATCGCTCCCTTTCCTCGATGTGTTTGTTGAGAAATCTAATGGATTCTCTGCTACTGTCGATCACAATCCTATCTTCACTTGTTAATATACATGTTGGGATTTGTATACTGTAGCTCTACATTAGAAGATTAGCCTGATCAGCAATCTTGTAAATCGAGCCCGAGCTCTCTGCTCACATTGCAACTTGACGCAGAAATACAGCATGTCAAAACTATCCTGAGGGACGGTGGCTATCCCGATTAGATTACTGATCGCGGTGTATAGTGCAAACTGGTAAATGGGCCAAAGTCTGCCACTGTCAGACCTGAAAAGTTCCGAGCCCACTTCAAATTACCCTGGAAAGGCAAATTCAGAAATCTGAATTGGCTTGCAAGCTGTTTTATGCTGTTACTATCCAGTGGCCATGCAATTGATATTTTCCATGAACAGGTGCTATCATCTTTTGAAAAGACGTTCTGTGTACCACACAAATGAGCAATGATCTGTATGAATTTCAGTGCTGATATGCCAATTACGTAGACTGTACATGCAAGTGATTGGCTAATTGAATCAAATAGCAAGTTCCTTTGGTTGTTTGTAAAAGACAGAATACAAACCATACTCAAAATCCAAAACAAGTACCTACTGCTAGATGTGATTTTGCAATTGGACAGTACTTGTACAATTCTGAGTGCGCTAATAGCTAACTTTAGATATAGATATAGAGAAATACAGCACAGAACAGGCCCTTCGGCCCACGATGTTGCGCCGAACTTTTGTCCTAGGTTAATCATAGAATTTTGGACAATTTTTCATGGCCAATCCACCCAACCTGCACATCTTTGGACTGTGGGAGGAAACCGGAGTACCCGGAGGAAACCCACGCAGTCACGGGGAGGATGTGCAGACTCCACACAGACAGTGACCCAAGTCGAAATCGAACTTGGGACCCTGGAGCTGTGAAGCAATTGTGCTATCCACAATGCTACCGTGCTGCCCTTAAGAAGTTAACCTACACTCCCTTATTCTACCCTAATCCAAGTACCTATCCAATAGCCGCTTGAAGGTCCATAAATTTTCCGACTCAACTACTACCACAGGCAGTGCATTCCATGCCCCCACTACTCTCTGGGTAAAGAACCTACCTCTGACATCCCCTCTATATCTTCCACCATTTATCTTAAATTTATGTCCCCTTGTAATGGTGTGTTCCACCCGGGGAAAAAGTCTCTGACTGTCTACTCTATCTATTCCCCTGGTCATCTTATAAACCTCTATCAAGTCGCCCCTCATCCTTCTCCGTTCTAATGAGAAAAGGCCTAGCACCCTCAACCTTTCCTCGTATGACCTACTCTCCATTCCAGGCAACATCCTGGTAAATCTCCTTTGCACCTTTTCCAAAGCTTCCACATCCTTCCTAAAATGAGGTGACCAGAACTGCACACAGTACTCCAAATGTGGCCTGACCAAGGTTTTGTACAGCTGCATCATCACCTCACGGCTCTTAAATTCAATCCCTCTGCTAATGAACGCTAGCACACCATAGGCCTTCTTCACAGCTCTATCCACTTGAATGGCAACTTTGAAAGAACTATGAACATAGACCCCAAGATCTCTCTGCTCCTCCACATTGCCAAGAACCCTACCATTAACCCTGTATTCCGCATTCAGATTTGTCCTTCCAAAATGGACAACCTCACACTTGTCAGGGTTAAACTCCATCTGCCACTTCTCAGCCCAGCTCTGCATTCTATCTATGTCTCTTTGAAGCCGACAACAGCCCTCCTCACTATCCACAACTCCACCAATCTTCGTATCATCTGCAAATTTACTGACCCACCCTTCAACTCCCTCATCCAAGTCATTAATGAAAATCACAAACAGCAGAGGACCCAGAACTGATCCCTGCGGTACGCCACTGATAACTGGGCTCCAGGCTGAATATTTGCCATCCACCACAACTCTCTGTCTTCTATCGGTTAGCCAGTTTGTTATCCAACTGGCCAAATTTCCCACTATCCCATGCCTCCTTACTTTCTGCATAAGCCTACCATGGGGAACCTTATCAAATGCCTTACTAAAATCCATGTACACTACATCCACTGCTTTACCTTCATCCACATGCTTGGTCACCTCCTCAAAGAATTCAATAAGACTTGTAAGGCAAGACCTACCCCTCACAAATCCGTGCTGACTATCCCTAATCAAGCAATGCCTTTCCAGATGCTCAGGAATCCTATCCCTCAGTACCCTTTCCATTACTTTGCCTACCACCGAAGTAAGACTAACTGGCCTGTAATTCCCAGGGTTATCCCTATTCCCTTTTTTGAACAGGGGCACGACATTCGCCACTCTCCAATCCTCTGGTACCACCCCTGTTGACAGCGAGGATGAAAAGATCATTGCCAACGGCTCTGCAATTTCATTTCTTGCTTCCCATAGAATCCTTGGATATATCCCGTCAGGCCAGGGGGACTTGTCTATCCTCAAGTTTTTCAAAACGCGCAACACATCTTCCTTCCTGACAAGTATCTCCTCAAGCTTATCAGTCTGCTTCACGCTGTCCTCTCCAACAATATGGCCCCTCTCGTTTGTAAATACTGAAGAAAAATACTTGTTCAAGACCTCTCCTATCTCTTCAGACTCAATACACAATCTCCCGCTACTGTCCTTAATCGGACCTACCCTCGCTCTAGTCATTCTCATATTTCTCACATATGTGTAAAAGGCCTTGGGGTTTTCCTTGATCCTACCCGCCAAAGATTTTTCATGCCCTCTCTTAGCTCTCCTAATCCCTTTCTTCAGTTCCCTTTTTGCTATCTTGTATCCCTCCAGCGCCCTGTCTGAACCTTGTTTCTTCAGCCTTACATAAGTCTCCTTCTTCCTCTTAACAAGACATTCAACCTCTCTTGTCAACCATGGTTCCCTCACTCGACCATCTCTTCCCTGCCTGCCAGGGACATACATATCAAAGACACGCAGTACCTGTTCCTTGAACAAGTTCCACATTTCACTTGTGTCCTTCCCTGACAGCCTATGTTCCCAACTTCTGCACTTCAATTCTTGTCTGACAGCATTGTATTTACCCTTCCCCCAATTATAAACCTTGCCCTGTTGCTCGCACCTATCCCTCTCCATTACTAAAGTGAAAGTCACAGAACTGTGGTCACTACCTCCAAAATGCTCCCCCACTAACAAATCTATCACCTGCCCTGGTTCATTACCAAGTACTAAATCCAATATGGCCTCCCCTCTGGTCGGACAATCTACATACTGTGTTAGAAAAGCTTCCTGGACACACTGCACAAACACTACCCCATCCAAACTATTTGATCTAAAGAATTACTAACAATATATTTAAGATAATCAGTCAAGCTCACAACATGGCTCATTTAGACTTGCTAGAAGCTTTCCAAGCAGGGGCTCATTCTATGTAAGCAAAGGGTAACTTGCAGCTTTTTCTGAATTACCTGGGAGCTTGGGGAGGTTTTAGTTCTTCTTTGGCGATGCCACGGAGAAAGCAATTAGAATTGACTTGCTAATCAATCAGCACCCTTTTCTCCTATATTATAAATTGTTGTACTATTTGGCATTCTTGCATTTGGCCTAATGAATAGGAGATGAATTCAAAGGGGGCACAGTGGTTAGCACTGCTGCCTCACAGCGCTAGAGACCCGGGTTAAATTCAGACCTTGCGTCACTGTCTTGTAGAGTTTGCACTTTCTCCCGGTGTCTGCATAAGTTTCCTCCGGGTGCTCTGGTTTCCAGCCACAGTCCAAAGAAGTATAGGTTGGGTGGATTGGACATGCTAAATTGCCCCTTGGCGTCCAAGGATGTGTAGGTTAGATGGGGCTACAAGGGTAGGGCGAGGGGTAGGCCTAGGTAGAGTGCTCTTTCAGAGGGTTGGTGCAGATATGATGGGCCAATTGGACTCCTGCACTGTAGGGATTCTACGAAAAGCCTCATCAAATTATCTCTCTTTTCAACAATGTTCAAGTTCTATACTTCCAAATTCTAACTATTGGCTATAATTAATATTAAAATATACAGGGAAAGCTTGAAGGGTAGCATTGTAATAGCTTTGATTCTATATAATCGAAAATGACTTGAGGTATGTGTTGCTGAATGTATTTAACTAACGGCTTTGATTTGTTTTTATTAAATTAGGCTTCAGCCAGAGAAGAAATACTTGAGAATGGAGGAAGCCTTTCCCACCATCATGGAGGTGAGTCAGCTTTCTCATCATGTACTTTCTCCCTTCCTCCCCCAGGCTTGTAATACAATATTCCAGAGGCTTCCGATGCTTCATTCAAGCTATTGTTCTCCCAATGCGAGTGGAGGCAGAGATGCCTCAAGTCTGATCTATCATGGGACAGTGCCCTGATTAATTCATCTTCCCACTAAAATTAAGTCAACTGTAGCACCCAACTAGCGAAGGCCAGCTAATGGCAGGGAGATCAAACTTGCAAAGGTCGATAGTATTGTACCACAACACATTTACATACTGAGAGCAAGCAGCCTTTTCAAAAGTGCTGTTTTGACAATATTGCTGAAAAAAGATGCAAGCTGTCGAAGCTTTTCCATGTGCACTCATCACTGAAGATGCAAGAATGCCAGATTTCAAAGGGAGCAACAGTTAATACTGCGTGAGAAACCAGTGCTGATTGGTTGGCCAGTTGACCGTGGTCGAGGCATTGCCATGGAGCATGCACATTACCATGGAGAATGCACCAGAGAACTGCTGTCCCTCAAGCTTTTTAATTTAGGAAAGGAGCAATGCCTGAATATGTTCCTTTTGCCTCTAGTGGACAGGCCACTGCGTGTGAATATTTGAATCTTTCAGCAAGTGCATGAGCCACATTGATAATCTTAAATTGGTTGTTGGTATAATTCTTAGCACATTCAGGATTGTTCAGCAAGTGCTGTCCAATCACAGACCGTTTAGACTTTCCTGCTTTACATTGAGGGTGGTGAAAGTGGCGAATGTTTGAAAAATAGGAAAATTGAATTAATGTTTCAGTGGATGTTTGAGGCATATTGATATTTGGGACCACCCGGTTAGATTGCCATATCTTTTTCAGTGCTCTGCATTCCTACGTAAAATGCCATTTTCTTCACACAACCATCTTGTAGAAACTTGCTATCATGAACTTTAAAACAAAATATCCAGTCAAGTGCATCAGAAATTATAATTGAGCTTTTTCTTACAAGCTGCACATGTAATATTTCTAATGGAAGCAATTGTATGCTTCTTGTATGCTTCAGGACAACACTTGCACAGCAGCAGGGGATTTGTAATGTTTTAAAAATGCAGGTGTCGTGGGACTGGGCAAGTAATAACAATAGTTGAAGTCTTATTGAATAGAAATATGCAAACTTCGACAGTTGGCACAATAGTTTAATTTGTTATTTAAAGATCAACAGGCAGGGTGATCACCTCATCTCTAACCTCAATTATGGGTAGACAAACTAATTGCAAACAATTAGATTTATTAACTGACTCAAAACCCAATATCTGCATAGTTACATTTGGGCCCATTGTCCGTGAAAACCACTTGTACAAATGCTTCACAGCTGCACAACTGTGCTTGTATTCAAATTAACAGTAAGGCAAATGAGACAATGTAACCGTACTTGATAAGTTTCTGATAATTTATCTATGATATGTACCTCATTGAAATCCGATTAAGAATGTGATTATATGACACTGATTCCAGTTAATTTACAGTTCAGTATCATTTAATTTGCATTTAAGGCTGCAAACTGCAGCAACCAAGGATTTGAATTAAATGGATTGAGTAATAAAAGGAATTTTTAAACTGTATCTAAAATGCAAGATGAATGTATCGTGATGTCTTTCAAATTGAATGAATGCTAAAATGGCCCCGAGTATTTGGATTGATTTGCTTTGGTCATCTGGGGTGCGCAACCTATCACTCCTGCATGCAGATAAGTCCATGCAGTTACCTCATCATATCATCTTATATCAATTCATTCAATACTTTAGTTGGTGTTATAACTGGATAGGAAAATCCTGGAATGGAACTCTGGCTCAAAAAACTGTAACCTTTACATTTTTTTGTAAAACGTGGAGGAACAGTCACAGGGCCACTAATTAGCTTAATTCCATACAGATTTCAAGATTAACACAATTACAGAGTACATTTTAAGCTACAAAGACCTCACTAACACACACAGTCTCTTTTATGTACACAAGATGACAATGGTAAGACACACTCCTCTCTGAACCCAAGTGAAACCTGTGGGTTCCTCCTCAAAATTCCCCAGATGATTCTTTTACCGTGAGCCACACTGTCACACTGAACCTGGCTTCTACATGTGTGATTTCAAATTCCACTTTCAAAAGTCACACTTTCAAATTTTCTTTTAAATTATTCTTTCCCTCCACTGCCTCCATCAAGGTTTTGTTTTCAGGTTTTACACCCCTCCCTTCACGTTTCTTTTGTCTTAAAGGCTTTTGCACAAACTCCGAGATCCAACCAGCAATTTACACATTTCAAATAATGTCTCCCAAACTGTAATAATTTCTCACAAATTTGCGATTATCTTTCTGGCCCCTCACTATCCACTGCCTTTATACTCTGTAATTTTACTGAGCAGTAATCATAGAATCCCTACAATACAGAAGGAGGCATGGTAGCATTGTGGATAGTACAATCGCTTCACAGCTCCAGGGTCCCAGGTTCGATTCCGGCTTGGGTCACTGTCTGTGCGGAGTCTGCACATCCTCCCCGTGTGTGCGTGGGTTTCCTCCCACAGTCCAAAGATGTGCAGGTTAGGTGGATTGACCATGATAAATTGCCCTTAGTGTCCAAAATTGCCCTTAGTGTTTGGTGGGGTTATTGGGTTATGGGGATAGGGCGGAGGTGTTGACCTTGGGTAGGGTGCTCTTTCCAAGAACCGGTGCAGACTCAATGTAAATTCTATGATAGCTATGAGGCCATTCAGCCCATCCAGTCAGCACCGACCCTCTGAAAGAGCATCCTACCAAGGCCTAATCTTCCTAATCTGTTCTGATTCCCAGTTTCCTCTGTTCCATTAACTCCAGACTTCTTGGAAACATTTCTTCATTCCTCTAGTTTCCTTAACTAGCTGGACTTTAGATCTGCGGCATCTGTTTTCTTAACCATTACTCCACAGTATGGTTTTCTTCGAGCAAGGCTGAAAGAGATGTTCCCACTTTAGGCTTCTAAAAACCACTGCTTCAAGCAGAGCTGTGACAGCTTCCGTCTCACTCCAACTGTAATCAAATTAGCTAAACCAAAACTTAAAAGCTTCTCTACATTATAAGGCCCCAGTTGCTAAGCAACCCCTGCTGGTTTATTTATTCTTCATGCTGTGGCCCTCTAAGCACAATAGAATCTCTGCAGTGCAGAAGGGGGCCATTCGACCCATCAAGTCTGCACTGACCCTCTGAAAGAACATCCTACCCATGTCCACTCCCCCGCCCTATCCCAGTAGCCTAACCTGGACCCTAAGGGACAATTTTGCTTGGCCAATCCGCCTAACCTGCACATCTTTGGACTGTAGGAGGAAACCGGAGTCCTCAGAGGAAACCCACGCAGACACGGGGAGAAAGTGCAAACTCTGCACAGTCTCCCAAGGCCAGAATTGAACCAGGGTCCCAAGCGCTGTGAGATAGCAGTGCCAACCTCTGTGCCACAGTGCCTCTCTCATCATAGTTGGAATTGGAACCAATCCCCACACCTACAAAACGCCTTTGTCCAGCATGAATCTAATGATCGATTTTACCCTTCCCAGGGAGAGAAATATTAAATTAAACCCACTCTTTAAAATGTATTTATTTATTATTAAGACTATACATAATTACTAATGTTTACCAATGCAAATATAAATGCCATTAAACTACCTTTTAGTGTCCAACGGTTGGTGTTACTGGGATGGAGTGAACCTAGGTAAGGTGCTCTTTCAAAGGTCAATGCAGATTTGGTGTGCTGAATAGCCACCTTCTGCCCTGTAGGGATTCTATGTTGGGTAAATCTCAACTAAAATCAAGATGATAGATCCCAAAATAAAAGGATAATATTTGAGAAGTTAGTTAAGCTAAAAGATGACAAAAGTGCTGAGACATGATTGGATGCATCCAAGGGTTCTGAGAGAAATGAGGTAAGAAACAGCAGAGGCCATATGAAGTAGCTTTAAGTTTTGTTGAGAGTAGACATGTGCCCAGAGGACTGGAGAGTGTCCAAAGAGGGTAATTACAGACCAGTTGCTTTAAGACCATAAGACCATAAGACATAGGAGTGGAAGTAAGGCCATTCGGCCCATCGAGTCCACTCCGCCATTCAATCATGGCTGATGGGCATTTCAACTCCACCTACCAGCATTCTCCCCGTAGCCCTTAATTCCTCGCGACATCAAGAATTTATCTATCTCTGCCTTGAAGCCATTTAGCGTCCCGGCCTCCACTGCACTCCGCGGCAATGAATTCCACAGGCCCACCACTCTCTGGCTGAAGAAATGTCTCCGTATTTCTGTTCTGAATTTACCCCCTCTAATTCTAAGGCTGTGCCCACGGGTCCTCGTCTCCTCGCCTAACGGAAACAGTTTCTTTGCGTCCACCCTTTCTAAGCCATGTATTATCTTGTAAGTTTCTATTAGATCTCCCCTTAACCTTCTAAACTCCAATGAATACAATCCCAGGATCCTCAGCCATTCCTCATATGTTAGACCCGCCATTCCAGGGATCATCCGTGTGAATCTCCGCTGGACACGCTCCAGTGCCAGTATGTCCTTCCTGAGATGTGGGGCCCAAAACTAGACACAGTACTCCAAATGGGGCCTAACCAGGGCCTTATAAAGGCTCAGTAGCACATCGCTGCTTTTATATTCCAACCCTCTTTGAGATAAATGACAACATTGCATTCGCTTTCTTAATCACGGATTCAACCTGCATGTTTACCTTTAGGGAATCCTCGAGTAGCACTCCCAGATCCCTTTGTACTTTGGCATTATGAATTTTCTCACCGTTTAGAAAGTAGTCTATGCTTGGATTCTTTTTTCCAAAGTGCAAGACCTCACATTTTCTCACGTTGAATTGCATCAGCCATTTCCTGCACCACTCTCCCAAACTGTCTAGATCCTTCTGCAGCCTCCCCACTTTCTCAGCACTACCTGCCTGACCACCTAACTTCGTATCATCGGCAAACTTTGCTAGAATGTCCCCAGTCCCTTCATCCAGATCATTAAGATATATGGTGAACAGCTGCGGCCCCAACACTGAACCCTGTGGGACACCGCTGGTCACCGGCTGCCATTCCAAAAAAGAACCTTTTATCCCAACTCTCTGCCTTCTGTCAGACAGCCAATCCTCAACCCATGCCAGTAGCTCACCTCGGACACCATGGGCCCTCACCTTACTCAGCAGCCTCCTGTGTGGCACCTTATCAAAGGCCTTTTGGAAATCCAGATAGACCACATCCACTGGGTTTCCCTGGTCTAACCTACTTGTCACCTCCTCAAAGAATTCTAACAGGTTCGTCAGGCACGACCATCCCTTACTAAATCCATGTTGACTTGTTCTAATCCGACCCTGCTCTTCCAAGAATTTAGAAATCTCATCCTTAACGATCGATTCTAGAATTTTACCAACAACCGATGTTAGGCTAATTGGCCTATAATTTTCCATCTTTTGTCTTGATCCTTTCTTGAACAAGGGGGTTACAACAGCGATCTTCCAATCGTCCGGGACTTTCCCTGACTCCAGTGATTTTTGAAAGATCTCAACCAACGTTTCCGCTATTTCTTCAGCCACCTCCCTCAGAACTCTAGGATGTAGCCCATCGGGGCCAGGAGATTTGTCAATTTTAAGACCTTTTAGCTTTTTTAGCACCATCTCTTTTGTAATGGCAACCATACTCAACTCAGCCCCCTGACCCTTTATAATTTTTGGGATATTACTCATGTCTTCCACTGTGAAGACAGACGCAAAGTACTTATTAAGTTCTCCAGCCATTTCCTCGTCTCCCATCACTAGCCTTCCAGAATCAGTTTGAATTGGCCCAATGTCTACTTTGGCCTGTCGTTTGTTTCTTATGTATTGAAAGAAACTTTTACTATCATTTCTTATATTCTTATATTACTGGCTAACCTGCCTTCATATTTGATCCTCTCCTTCCTTATTTGTCTCTTTGTTAACCTCTGTTTGTTTTTGTAGCCTTCCCAATCTTCTGATTTCCCAGTGCTTTTGGCCACTTTATAGGATCTCTCTTTTTGATACATTTCCTGACCTCCTTTGTCATCTGTATTAGGGAAAATGTTGAAATCCTAGAATTTACAGTGCAGAAGGAGGCTATTCGGCCCATCGAGTCTGCATTGGCTCTTAGAAAGAGCACCCTACTTAAGCCCACACCTCCACCCTATCCCTGTAACCCAGCAACCACATCTAACCTAAGGGCAATTTAGCATAGCCAATCCACCTCACCTGCACATCTTTGGACTGTGGGAGGAAATCGGAGCACCCGGAGGAAACCCACACAAATACGGGGAGAACGTGCAGACTCTACACACACACTGACCCAAGCCGGGATTCGAACATGGGACCCTGGAATTGTGCTAACCACTGTGCTACTGTGTGGCCCCTCTTCCAAAATGAAATAATGAATGATCTAAATGAAGGGGAAATAATTTTGAAGCAGCCAATGTTGATCTCAATAGATCCTATAAATTGTTTGGGGGGGGGGGGGTTAAAATCAATTTCTCACAGTGGTGTTCCTCAGGTTTCTGTTCTGGGACTGAAAACTTGTACTTTTCTGAGTTGGATGTGGTGCTAAAGGGAGTGATGTCTGAATCTGCAGGCAGCGCTAAAACAAAAATCATGATCTGTGAAAGGGATATTGCTGGAATGTGAAAAAATGGGCAAATGGAAGTCAACGTTACTAGATGAAAGGTGGTACATTTTATTTTCTAAACATAGGAAGATAGTATTTAGGAGCAAAATTAGGCCCTTTGGTCCTTCGATCCTTTCAATTAAATCATGACTGATCTGCTTGTGGTCTCACTCTGCTTTCCTGTTTGTCCACCCCTAACCCTGGACACCCTTGTCTCTCAAAAATCTGTCGAACTTTGCCTTGAAAAAATCCAGTCACTCCGTTTCCACTGTTTTCTGCAGAAGAGAATCCACATGCTAACAGCCCTCGAGAGTCAAATTCTCCTCATCTCTAGCTCAAAATGGAAACTTCTCATGTTCCCCTGTAAACTATGTCCCCTATTCTCCCCAAAAAGTGGAAACATCCTCGCACTATCCACCCTATTAAGTACCCTGAGAACCATGTATGTTTCATTAAGATCACCTCTCATTCTAAATTCCAATGGGTACAGTCCCAACTTGTTCAATATTTCCTCATAAGTTAAGCCCTTCATCTCTGGAATGAGTTGAGTGCATCTTCTTTGAGCTGCTTCTAACACAGAAACCGCCATCAGAAATCCCCCCATTTCAAATAAGGAGGCCAAAATTATACACCATATTCCAGTTGTGGGGCTGGATTCTCCAGCACCTGGTGCCAGTAGTAGAGTTCCCGATGCAGCGGAGAATCCAGAGTTGGCCAAAAAATGGCACCATCTCCATTGCGGTGATCTGTTCGCCAGCTGGTGACTGCATCGAGGTTTGCGCCCCGTGCCAGTGGGAGGACACAATGGGTCAAACTAATAAATGGTTGGGCATCTGATTCTCAAAGCCTGCGTGAATCCCGGCCCAGAGCATTGGCAAGGTATTTCCCAGCGTGACGTTGGCATGGGGTACCTCACGATGGGCCAAGGGGGTAACTCTTTATAAAGAGTTGCATCTCAATGTTTATCGGACACATCCCTTCCTCACCACAATGCAAATCCTGCCGTTCCCTCCCCCAAAGACACCCCCACTAGAGCCCCCCATAAGAGAAACCACCCCCCCGAAGAGACACCCCCAGCATTACAGAGGACCCCACCAGAACCCCCCCATTACAAAGGCCCCCACCAGAACCCCCCCATTACAGAGGCCCCCACCAGAACCCCCCCATTACAGAGGCCCCCACCAGAACCCCCCCATTACAGTGGCCCCCACCAGAACCCCCCCATTACAGAGGCCCCCACCAGAACCCCCCCATTACAGAGGCCCCCACCAGAACCCCCCCCATTACAGAGGCCCCCACCAGAACCCCCCCATTACAGAGGCCCCCACCAGAACCCCCCCATTACAGAGGCCCCCACCAGAACCCCCCCATTACAGAGGCCCCCACCAGAAACCCTCCACTAGAGGCCCTCACCAGAACCCCCCCATTACAAAGGCCCCCACCAGAACCCCCCCCACTACAGAGGCTCCCACCAGAACCCCCCCACTGCAGAGGCCCCCACCAGAACCCCCCCACTGCAGAGGCCCCCACCAGAACCCCCCCACTGCAGAGGCCCCCACCAGAACCCCCCCACTGCAGAGGCCCCCACCAGAACCCCCCCACTAGAGAGGCCCCCACCAGAAACCCCCCATTTTGAGACCCCCACCAGAACCCCCCCATTACAGAGGTCCCCACCAGAACCCCCTCCCCATTACAGAGGCTCCCACCAGAACCCCCCCCATTACAGAGGACCCCACCAGAAACCCCCCCCATTACAGAGGCTCCCACCAGAAACCCCCCCCTCCCATTACAGAGGCCCCCACCAGAAACCCCCTCCCCATTACAGAGGCTCCCATTTGAGGCCCCCACCAGAACCCCTATTACAGAGACCCCCGCCCACCAGAAGTCACCCCATTACACCCGCCAGAAAACCCCCCATTGCTGAGACCCCCTACCAGAAACCCCACCGTTCTAGATATCCCCAGCAGAAACCCCCACCAGAAATGTCTAATAAGACGGATCCTGCCTGGATGATAACATCAAAGGAAGTGATTGCCTTTGATGTGTCCAAGAGCTGCCAATTATAGCTAGATGTTTATAAACTTTGTGGTTAGTTTCACAGCTGGCTACTTGATATCCACTCAAGCGTCAAGGAAAATGAGATTAAACAATCCAGATAGCTGACTGTGTGTAAACTGTCATTCACAGCCTAGTAAAATCCATTTCACATGGATATGAATGAAAGGGGGTTTAAACCCAGCTGATGTGTTTTTCCCTTTCTAGGAAGTTACAGGTGCTGCTTTCTCTGCTTGAACCAGCTGGTGTATGGACTGTCTGGATGGCTCTCTAGCTTCCAGGCAGGGATCTCTGTATTGTGGAGGCTTCCTAGCTGGGGTTTCTGTAATGGGGGGCTTCCAGGCAGGGATCTCTGTATTGGGGAGGCTTCCCAGCTGGGGTTTCTGTAATGGGGGGCTTCCAGGCAGGGATCTCTGTATTGGGGAGGCTTCCTAGCTGGGGTTTCTGTAATGGGGGGCTTCCAGGCAGGGATCTCTGTATTGGGGAGGCTTCCTAGCTGGGGTTTCTGTAATGGGGGGCTTCCAGGCAGGGATCTCTGTATTGGGGAGGCTTCCTAGCTGGGGTTTCTGTAATGGGGGGCTTCCAGGCAGGGATCTCTGTATTGGGGAGGCTTCCTAGCTGGGGTTTCTGTAATGGGGGGCTTCCAGGCAGGGATCTCTGTATTGGGGAGGCTTCCTAGCTGGGGTTTCTGTAATGGGGGGCTTCCAGGCAGGGATCTCTGTAATTTTGGGCTTTTAGGCAGGGATCTCTGTAATAGGGGGTTTCCTGGTGGGGTTTCTCTTATGGGGGTGGGGGGTCTCTGGTGGGGATGGTTGAGTCACCCTTGTGCTATGCGCAGTGGGGCGTAACCCAGAAAATCCAGTGGTGGGGGTGGCAAAATTGTTTTGAGGCAGGATGTGGACCCTGCCGCCGCCTGCTCAAAATGACAGCTGATAGCGGGATTTGCGAGGGAATCCCTCTCAGTCCCCGCTGTGCATCAGTTTGCGTGGCAAGGGATTGTACTCTGGTTTCCATTCTGAGTTCCAACACTAATCAGAGGTGATTCATCTTCAGCGGGAGAACATAGTCTCCCAACGGAGAATTCTGGCCCTGGTCTCACCAATGCCCTGTTCAGCTGCAGTGAAACTTCCATACTTTTATATTCCATTCCCATTGCAATAAACAACAAGTAACCCCAACCAGGGGACCGGGCTATATATCCACATACATACTGTGTACATTCCCTTGGCCGCAGAAAAATACTTTTCACTGTACTTTGGTACATGTGACAATAAATATCAATCAATCACATGCAGGATTAACGACACAATGCTGAAAAACAATCTCCAACATTTCTCCAACTTTGGGCAGGACCAGAACATATGTACATGATTGGACGACCTCTCCCACTCTGTTCACAAGTGTCCTCCACCCCCTCAAACAACCGGCTCAACCTCAACTTCGTCAGGTGCACCCTGTGCACCACCTTTAGCCGTGTCAACCCCAGTCTCGCACAGGAGGTTGAGGTATTCACCCTCCATAAGACCTTGCACCACAACCAGTGTCCAAAATTGCCCTTAGTGTTGTGTTAGGTGGGGTTACTGGGTTATGGGGATAGGGTGGAGGTGTTGACCTTGGGTAGGGTGCTCTTTCCAAGAGCCAGTGCAGACTCGATGGGCCTCCTTCTGCACTGTAATTTCTATGATAACCCAAAGATGTGCAGGGTAGGTGGATTGGCCACGCTAAATTGTCCCTTAATTGGAAAAAAATGAATTGGGTACTCAAAATTTATTTTAGGGCAGCACGGTGGTGCAGTGGGTTAGCCCTGCAGCCTCACGGCGCCGAGGTCCCAGGTTCGATCCCGGCTCTGGGTCACTGTTCGTGTGGAGTTTGCACATTCTCCCCGTGTTTGCATGGGTTTCGCCCCACATCCCAAAAGATGTGCAGGGTAGGTGGATTGGCCACGTTAAATTGCCCCTTAATTGGAAAAAATGAATTGGGTACTCAATCTATTTTATGGCAGCACGGTAGCATGGTGGTTAGCATAAATGCTTCACAGCTCCAGGGTCCCAGGTTCGATTCCCGGCTGGGTCACTGTCTGTGCGGAGTCTGCACGTCCTCCCCGTGTGTGCGTGGGTTTCCTCCGGGTGCTCCGGTTTCCTCCCACAGTCCAAAGATGTGTGGGTTAGGTGGATTGGCCATGCTAAATTGCCCGTAGTGTCCTAAAAAGTAAGGTTAAGGGGGGGGGGGGTGTTGGGTTACGGGTATAGGGTGAATACGTGGGTTTGAGTAGGGTGATCATTGCTCGGCACAACATCGAGGGCCGAAGGGCCTGTTCTGTGCTGTACTGTTCTATGTTCTAACCCCTCCACCAGCACTATCCCTAGCCTCTCCTCCAACTTGGCCTTAACCCCCTCCAACGATGCCCCCATGGAATCCCAAACTTCTCTGTCAACTGCTCCAAACTTGCAAACTACCATTCTAGAAATAAGCCCTTCATTGCCACCCCCCCCCCCCCCCACCCCCCCCACACAGCGCGCCCGCCCGCTCCTTATGCACTGGTGAGAAGGAGGAGTACTCCCTACCCTGGGTGCAAAAACTGGCATGGATCCGCTCCCCCATCTCCTTCATAAACGCAGCCAACTCCTTACGCGCACCCCCCCAAGAGGGGATCAGGGAACACGGCTCAGACCGACCCTCCTTCAGATTCATCACTGTATTTATATCCCCCTCCCAGAATTAGCTGATGAGTATCCAAATTTGGTATGGCAGCCACCATCCTCTTCATAAACCGTACATATTGTGTCTGCACTGGAGTGCTGAATTTGGGTGCATTTGAGTGCTATAGTGAGAGTTGGGTGACTGAGGGATATCAAGGGTTCATTTTTTATCTAAAGTCTAGTTTTTCTTTTATTTAGTTAATTAACTTAAAAGTTGCTGTTTGGTTTAGAAGAAGGTGTGTTTTCAATCAGCTTTAAACAAAGGTTCACATTGCAGCTGGAGCTTGTTAATTAGTTAGTTGGATTAGGCCAGTTTTCAGAGGCTAGAGTCAGACAGTATATAGGTGAGCCAGCTTACAGTGCTGAGCATAGTCGGAGGGCGGAGTTCCAGCTGGTTTACAGGGGAGCTACATTCTGTAAGGTAAGAGTTGTTTGTTTATTTTTATTTTTTGTGTTTGTTTTGTTTTTTGGGGGCAGCAGCTATCATTGTATCATTTTGCAGTATCAGCAATTTTAGAGGGTTCACTTGGGAGAGTAGTAACAGTGTATATATATATATATATATTTTTTTTTTTAAAGGGCCTAACGGGTGTTTAATCTTTTCTTTTTTTCCCCCCTTTAAATCTCTTTGTGAATTCAGAGGGGATGGAGGCTAGGGCAGTTGCATGCTCCTCCTGTAGGATGTGGGTGGTGAGGGATACCACCGGTGTCCCCGCTGACTACACCTGCGGGAAGTGCACCCAACTCCAGCTCCTTAGAGATCGCGTTAGGGAACTGGAGCTGGATGAACTTCGGATCATCCGGGAGGCAGAGGGGGTAATAGAGAAGAGTTACAGGGAGGTAGCCACACCCAAGGTACAGGACAAGAGTAGCTGGGTAACAGCCAGGGGAAGGTAAATTAAAGGGCAGACAGTGCATGGATCCCTCGTGGCCGTTCTCCTTCAAAACACGTATACTGTTTTGGATGCTGTTGGGGTGGGGGGGGGGGGGGGGGGACCTACCGGGAGAAGGCCCTAGCGGCCAGGTCCTCCCGGAAGGTATGTTGCCTTGCAGGTGCCAGGGCCAGGGATGCCTTGGATCGAGTCTACAGGATTTATAAGGGGATGGTGAGCAACCAGAAGTCGTGATGCACATATGCACCAACAACATAGCTAGGAAAAGGGATGAGGATCTAAAAAGTGATTTTAGGGAATTAGGTTGGAAGCTAAAGAGCAGGAAAAGCAGAGTAGTGATCTCAGGATTGCTATTGGATTGCTATTGCAAGTGAGGCAAGGAACAGAGAGCAAGTGCAGCTGAACACGTGGCTACAGGGCTGGTGCTGGAGGGAAGGTTTCAGATATATGGATCATTGGGATATCTTCTGGGGAAGGTGGGACCTGTACATGAAGGACGGATTGCACCTAAACTGGAGGGGCACCAATATCCTGGGTGGGAGGTTTGCTAGAGCTCTTCGGAATGGTTTAAACTCTGTGCAGACTCCGCACTGACAGTGACCCAAGCCGGGAATCGAACCTGGGACCCTGGTGCTGTGAAGCAATTGTGCTAACCACTATGCTACCGTGCTGCACCTTAACATTTATCTTATCATTTGGAGTGGAGGTCACTCAATCCCTCCCGATGCTCGAAATGCTTGGCAAACTGCTGCTCAAATTCCATCGCCAACACCTCAGCCCGCTTATCCGCCGTAATGGGTGCAGCCCCACCCAGCGAGCTCCCATCATCTTTCCAGTCTGCACATCCTCCCCGTCTGTGCGTGGGTTTCCTCCAGGTGCTCCGGTTTCCTCCCACACTCCAAAGATGTGCAGGTTAGGTGGATTGGCCATGATAAATTGCCCTTAGTGTCCAAAATTGCCCTTAGTGTTGGGTGGGGTTACTGGGTTATGGGGATAGGGTGGAGGTGTTGACCTTGGGTAGGGTGTTCTTTCCAAGAGCCGGTGCAGACTCGATGGGGCCGAATGGCCTCCTTCTGCTCTGTAAATTCTATGATAATCTATGAGAATGCCGCATCGAACACAAGCTCTCAGATGGACTACCGCTTCTTTTCATCGTGTATTTTTTTATTGGGGTTTTGACATCCTTTAGTGACTGGAAATCAATCATATGAAATTACCCCCCCCCCAAATCTGGGTGAAAAGGGCCAAACAAACGGAAGCCACCAAACGTGCGACCTCCACCTGCATGTCACCACCAGAAACATCATGGAGGCGAATTTTAATACGGTGCTGGACTCTAGCTTTGTCCGGTCGTGTACCAGGCCCCTGAAGGTCTTGGTCATGGCAAAGGAGCTGTTTATGGTACACATGGGCGGGGCAGACCCATGATGATTTGAGAGGCCAAGGGCGATGGAATTTTTGTACTTCTTGCAAGTCCACCGGGTGTACTCCCAGATTGTTTTAATTGATTTCTTTGTTCTGGACAAGGCGCTGTTGGTAGGGATGGTTGGATCGGAGTATTCGCCAATCGTGGTCTGACCACGCGCTGCATTGGGTGGCTTTGCGGGTGGCAAAGGAGAGTCCTCAGCAACCACAGTGGAGTTTGGATGTAGGGTTGTTGGAGGATAAGGAGGTTTGCAAAACGATAGGAGCAGCTATCTGGAACTATATTGAGCAAAATAAGACGGGGGAGGTTTCTGCCTCTATGTTGTGGGAGGCAATGAAGACGGTGGTAAAGGGGCAGTTTATCTTGCTCCAGGTGCATGCTAAATTGCCCTTAGTGTTGGGTGGGGTTACTGGGTTATGGGGATAGGGTGGAGGTGTGGGCTTTATTGAGACGTCAGCACGCGCGGGGGGAGGGGGGTGGTAATTTTCAGTTTGGGCTGGTGGTCTGGGTTAAAAGTTTTATAAAACCCCTGTTGCCGGGGTGCCAACAGGTAGATTTCTATGGGGGGGGGGGGAATGTAAGGGTGTTGAGGCTGTAACCGTGGTTGGTTTTTGTCTGTCTTCTTTGTTATGTATATATTTGCCTGTAATAAAATACTTTTCCAAAAAAAAAATAATGGATCCGAACAATCTCCCTGTAACAAATGTTCTGCTAGCTGGCCTTTAGTTTCCTGTTTTTAGAAGTACTTCTACTTTGGAGGAAAGCTGTGAGATTTGGGGTTTCGGATTCATGAGATATTACAAGTAGCATCTCAATTGCATAAGGCCAGAAATAAACCTAATAGAATTCAGGACTTTATGGCAAAATATACATCAAGATGCAATTGTGAGCCTAAGGAACACTTCAGCAAGATTGTAGTAAAGTAACATGCACAGATCAATATGAAAGTCAGAGCCAATTGAACTGGAGTAGTGCAGATTTATTAGGATGCTGGAATGAAGAAATAAAAATACAAAGAAAACCTGATCAATTGGTACTATTCCCATTGGGACAGAGGACGTAAAAAAGTGATTGGTTTGAGGTTTGTAAAATTATGAAGGAAATGTACCAAACCAAAACAGTCTGTCACTAATGATTGACGAATCGTGAACTATTTATAAGATGAAATGCAAAGATTTAGAAAGAGATTCAAGCAGAGACATCGTCAACATTTCAGAAGATGGTAGATAGTTGAAGTGGAAATGAAGGGGTGGCATGGTGGCACAGTAGTTAGCATTGCTGCTTCACAGCGCCAGAGACCCTTGTTCGATTCTGGCCTTGGGTGACTGACTGACTGTGTGGAGTTTGCACATTCTCTCCGTGTCTGCGTGAGTTTCCTCTGGGTGTTCCCTTTTTCTCCCACTATCCAAAGATGTGCATGTGAGGTGGATTGGCCACACTAAATTGCCCCTTAGTCTCCAAAGATTAACTGTGGTTACAGGGATAGGGTGGGGTAGTGGGCATATGTAGCGTGCTCTTTCAGAGGGTCGGCACAGACTCAATGGGTGAATGGTCTCCTTCTACACTGTAGTGATGCTACAATTCTATGAAGGGATATTAATTTGGGACAGTCTTATGGGACTGGGAATCCTGCTTAAGTGGATAATAAATAAACACTATTAGCCTATTTCAGTGTTGTAATATATATGTGCTGCACTGTTGGTTACCTATGTCAATGCACTTGGGATGTTACGACTAAATACAGTATTCAGGTCAGAGTCTTTGAGGGTGGGGTTAATTGGATAATGGGGAGGGAGTGGGAGAAAATAATGGGTGGAAAGGATTGTGAATAGACAAGAGAGGGTGTGCAGTTGGATTCAGCAGATGTAAACTGTATGTGGAGAGGGGACATGGATCCATTAATCTCTCTGCAGGCCAGAAACTCCAGTCTGTGTGGAGGAGAAGCAGGCATTGAAACTATGGGAGCAGGAAGAAGCCCCTAGCTTGGAGTGGGGTAGGCTTATATCTAGACTGGATGCCAGCAGTCTCGATGAGAAAAGTTGCTTCAGGAAACAAGAAATATTAGTTAGCTTTTGATGAATTTTCCTGTTCGCTTGATATAAGTGATTAGAACATAGAAAATAGAACATTACAGCACAGTCCGGGCCCTTCGGCCCTTGATGTAGCGCCGACCTGTGAAACCATCTGAAGCCTATCTGACCTACACGATTCCATTTTCATCCATATGTCTATCCAGTGACCACTTAAATGCCCTTAAAGTTGGCATGCCTACTACTGTTGCAGGCAGGGCGTTCCACACCCCTACTACTCTCTGAGTAAAGAAACTGCCTCTGACATCTGTCCTATATCTACTACCCCTCAATTTAAAGCTATGTCCCCTCGTGTTGGTCATCACCATCCGAGGAAAGAGTCTCTCACTGTCCACCCTATCTAACCCTCTGACTATCTTATATGCCTCTATTAAGTCACCTCTCAGCCTTCTCCTCTCTAACGAAAACAACCTCAAGTCCCTGAGCCTTTCCTCGTAAGACCTTCCCTCCATACCAGGCAACATCCTAGTAAATCTCCTCTGAACCCTTTCCAAAGCTTCCACATCCTTCCTATAATGTGGTGACCAGAACTGCACGCAGTACTCCAGGAGCGGCCGCACCAGAGTTATGTACAGCTGCAGCATGACCTTGTGGCTCCGAAACTCAATCCCCCTGCTTATAAAGGCTAGCACACCATATGCCTTCTTAACAGCCCTATTAACCTGGGTGGCAACTTTCAGGGATTTATGTACCTGGATGCCGCGATCTCTCTGTTCATCTACACTGCCAAAAATCTTGCCATTAGCCCAGTACTCTGCATTCCTGTTACTCCTTCCAAAGTGAACCACCTCACACTTTGCAAGTGAGTTTGGTTGCTAAAATTGATATATTTAGCGCGCGCCTCTAAAAATAACTTCTCTGGCCATCCCATCAGCTCGGAAGTTTTCCAATGAACCATTGGAAGCATCCTTTTCTTCCTTATCCAAATTCTGTCGGTCAGTTGGCTGTCAGTACCAGCTCCTACATTTATGCTAATGGCTATTCTACCTCTTCCTCCACTACCCTACAAGAACTTTCAAGCTTGTCTTATATCTTGGATGAGTAGCAATTTCTTACAGTTGAACATCAGTAAGAATATTGTTTTTGGTCCCGCCATAATTTTTACACCCTTGCCGTTAAATCCATTTCACTTCATTGCTAAATGAACGAAGAGACGTGAACCCAACTGTCCTCGTTATTTGAAAGCTGAGCTTTATTTTCCTTTCTATCACTTAAGTTTATTTTCGCCTCTACTTACTCTTTTCCATGCTTTGTCACCATGATATTCGAATGGCCTTTGCTGGTTTTTTACTCTTCTCTCTCCATATATTACTACTTGTCCAAGGCTCGGTCTTCTGTGCCACAACTCGCACAGAGTTCCACTAACCCGTCCCTTCTCAGCATCGTCACCATCATTCATTTCATGCCTCTCAACATATTAAATTTTAAAAAACTCTTCCAATCCTTTCACGGTCTTGCTAACCTCTATTTCTGCAACCATCCCAACCGTGTGGCACAGTGGTTAGCACTGCTGCTTCACAGTGCCAGGGATCCGGGTTCAATTCCAGCCTTGGGTGACTATCTGTGTGGAGTTTGCACTTTCTCCCATAGTCCAAAGAAGTGCAGGTTAGGTGGATTGGCCATGTTAAATTGCCCCTTAGTGTCAAAATGTTAGGTTGGGTTACGGGGATAGTGTGGGGGTTCTTTCACAGGGTCGTGCCGACTCGATGGGCCAAATGGCCTCCTCCTGGCACTGTTGGAATTTTATGTCTCCTCCCACATCTTTCTGTCTTCTGAATCTTTTGCACGTTTCTTCCCTCTTCTCACACCCAACCCCATTACTCTCATCACTATTTCCCATGTTCGTCACTGATGCTGTAAACTGATGAAGCTTTCTGAACCTCTTATCCTCCCCCACCCGCTTTAAAACATTTAGTCCAAATGAAATGTTTTCAAACCCTCAGTTCTTCTGACTTAAGGAGAATGCAGTTAATCAAAAGAATATCCGTACCATAGGCTGGATGCGTTGCATTGCAGCGATGAAACTGAATGATTGTTGAATTTGAGCGCTAATTTTGAGAACACAAAAGGACAAATATTCTCCATACAGCTGTATAGGGTGTAATAAATTATTCTGGAAGATGTACCGTGCTGAATTTTCTTATTGTTATCCGTTTCATTTACTGACCTTGAGGTCTTGCCCTTGTATACTCTATTGAGAATTTAATGTCATCTAAAAAATTGATTGTTTCTCTTGCACTGTCTCAACTGTAATTGTGATTAATAGTAGTTAGCTAGGGAAAGGCAGACTAGTTTGTCTGCTTGCAATTACTTTGTGATAAATGGAGTTCTTTTACTTGTCCATTGGTGCATTGAAGAAAACTGATGTAATCTAAGGTTGAAGACTGGAAGAATTACAAACTTCATTCATAAGATGTATGTTGTACAGAAGTGAGTATTGTTGAAAGCTGGATTTACATAAGCATGATATGAAATCCCAATTCTTTCTGTGTCCAATGTTTTATTTGGGCATTTTTATGTAGGAAAAAACAACAGCCATTTTGCATGCAGCTAATTTGGCAACTGCAAAGAATTGAATGCCTAATCTATTTTTTAGTAGTGGCACAGATACTGCAAGAAATCCATTCCCTTCTAATAACAGTATGCAATCTTTAATGTACACTTGGATTAACTGCTGTCTCTTGGTTTTTCATGAATCATTTGAGTGATAGCACCTCCAGCAATGCAGAACTTAGCTACAGCATTGATGCATCATTGTAGATTCTGTGCTACTGTCCCATTGTGGAATTTGAACCACATTACTTAGAAACAACATTAACAAAGGATCATTTTAGAATGTTGATTCTTAGCACTAAAAGGGATTGATCAGCAACTATTTAGTGTCTTCCATGTTCAATAGGAAAGCTGTGTGAAATTATATCCCGTTATCAGCCTGAAAACCCAAGTGCAAGTAGATAATGGGGCATTCTATGCATTCAATAGTTGGCCTATCACACAAGTAAGAATGAGTGAAGTATTTTAACCAGGAAAGGAAACTGGAACTCTTTCTCAAAAACTAGAAACTGAATATGGGAAAGCAAGTTATTCCCATCTAGTTTTGGGTCGGTCGCTATCCTGAAATTGTGAAAGTAATGCCTGCTTCCAAAAATGGCAGACTAACATCTGTGAGCTAAATGAGTCTTTAAATGGTCCTTGTTGCTGGTGTGTCACAAAGAGCCATGACTTAGGTAGCAATAAATTTCAGGCCTTGAACTCATTTACTCGTACTTTGATGGACACTACTTTGGGTGGAAAGCTAAATCGATTCTTGATGGCAAGGTGCTCCTGCTGACTATTTAGCTTTCTATTCTCTAGTGTTTTATTTCATAGCACAAGATGCTGGGTTTTCCCTTGGATAGATTTTCCCGAGGCAAAAAAAATCTAGGCCATCTAATGTCTCGACCTTTTAACATTGTTCACTGGGTTTGAAGTGTTGAAGTAAAAATTTATACATTGGCATATAATGTAGCAAATAATTAGTTTTTCTAGGAACTCTTGTTGATGCAGGGCTTTGTGCTTTCAAGTGCTCAATCATTTTATTAGCTTCTGGCCAATAGAGTCACTTCCGATTAACATTAGGATGTATTCATGAAATCTGTGCTTAACTGGGCTTGGTCTTGTTGAGCTAGAATTTGTTCTTGTAACAATACAGTAGAAGCATCAGTTTCACTTATTATTTAGCCTCGATCTTCCCCAAGCACTGCTGCACCCCTGTCATCGCCCCCCCCCCCCCCCCCCCCCCACCACCACCCAGAATATTTACCAGTTTGTAAACTTGATTTTCTATTGTCTTTTGATTTACAGTGAAAAGTGGACATGACTTTGTTTATTAGAGGTGATGGGGTAAAGACATTTTAAGCAAGATTGCAAATATGGCAGCCACGTGACCTGCAGGTTTTCAGCTCACTAGTCAAATGAATATTCAATTTACTATGATAAAAATATAAACTGAAGAAAAATGACAAGATGGATGTGCAAATTAACACTCTGACAAAGCTAATGATGCACTCCAAGTACCTTCTGCTTTTGGAGCTCTGAGCAGCTTCATTTTTTATGCAGGAATGTTTGTTTTCTGGCTGTTCAAACGTCAGTACAATTCCACATGGAGTTTCAGTTGTGTTGGAGCTGTGCAGTCAAGCACGTCTGTTGGTTTGTATACCCTGTATTGGCAATAATATGTTGCATCAAGTCAACTACTGTATGTGTTATTTTTTGGGCAATTACATTTGTAACTAGAGTAGCTATTTGGTGATATTTATGTCTGCACTTGAAAGTAACATAATGCTCGTAATCTCTTCAGCAGTGTGTAGAGCTGTCTCATCAATAGGTTTGTGCAGTGATGTTTTAAGGTGGTTTGCTAAGATCACCATTTATGAATTATTGTGCTGAATGAATTAATATAAACTGAACTTTTTAAAAAATGTTTATCTGACAGAAATGACTGTAGAGTGCACACCAGCTACTTCAGTATGCATTTGTATTAATATAAGTACAAAATTGCACTAGTTTTTTGAGGTCAAAAGAATTCAGCTAAATTATACAGCCGAAGGATACAGCCTAGATTTGCACTCAGCTGTGCTAGTTACAAATTGGTAAGAAATACTGAAATAAACCCCAGTTTTGAATAGTTGGTAAATTTAAAAGCTGTGACCAAAAAAATGCACCTTGCTCAAAAATAATTAAAGACACTGTTTTACTGTTACCGTTTTCATTAAAAGCTTCAGATTGTTACATCGTCTTGATGCTAATTCTCCATTTTGCATCGAGCTCGTCGGCTGTGCAGCATTGTACTCTTTTGGGGAGCACTGAGTTTAATGAGCTTGATAGTCCGTGGAGCTCAATAAATCATATGACACACTGCATTTCTCCTTTTCTAAATAAAATCATTTATCACACAGTATTTATTTGCCATGCTCAAAAGATTGATCTCTCAACATAAAATGTGTACTCAAGCATTTTGTATCTTACTTCTAGTGGGTAAGTTACGAAAACGCTGGTTGAAGGAGAGTATCTCTGATGTCGGTGTTGGGATGCTGAAATCTGTTAAGCAGTATGTGGATCCCAACAATATTTTTGGAAACCGAAATCTTCTGTAAATCGGATGTGCTCAGCAGCTGAAGCTTGGATTCTTGGACAGTAAGCAAATCCCACCATCTTAAAGATGAAATCTCCAGACTATCAAAAAAATAATTAACAACTTACACTTTGTAGAATTTGTCGGCTAAAATTTCTTTAATATGGGACACAGAGCAAGTGTTTGCAGAAAAGATTTGAAACTTATTATGTTGCTTCTATGCCCTGTTACAATAAAACTGAGTGTTTTTGACCAATGTATTCCGCAGCAAGCAGGACATGCAATTGTCAGTTTAAAAAAAGCACTAAATGCTTGGAAGTCACATAATTACCTTGTAATTTTTTTAAAGGCATGGGTGATTTGCTCTGATTGTAATTTCTGCCTATTTACATCCTTCAATAACTTTTGCACCAATCACATAGCCATACCTGCTTGTTATTGGTAACTTTTTTTTGCATGTTAATTCAATTCTATAAGCAAATGTTACTTAATGTTAAACTATCAACTTTGTACAATGTTCTCTCTAATTCAGTGACTTTTCTGTCAGCTTCCTAAGGGGAAAATATCATTGTACAGAATGCATATACTGTATTGCACCTCCTTTGTGAATTATGGGTTTTTGATTAAATTAAAATGTTGCAAATGTTAACTTCCAGGAAGGAGAAATATTCTTGATAGTGTCCTGGGGACTAAAGGATAACATTAATATTTACAAAATAGGGATAAATGGATAATGTTACTTGCATCATCCATGTAATTAAAGTATTTTTTTGAATTCTTTCAATACTGGATACTTTTTCAGTTGTCCTTGTATGAGCGTGTTCTATTCCAAGTTATGCTGAGCATTAAACGGGTTTCTGTAAATCAAAATCCGAAATCACAACCACAAGACAATTTTTTAACTTGCATGGTGTTTTGGAAATGGTTACATTTAATATATAACATTACCGCGGTGTGTGATGACTCACTTTCCTATTTAAGACATCAATATTTTGCTTGAATGAAAATCAAGATTGGTGTGCGGATAACATTTAATTAGCAGTGTGCAGTGTTCTATATTACATTCTAAATATGTTTACGGTTCTTCCAGAGGCTGTATCCATTTTAGTAAGCACTCATTGTTAACTTGAGTTTCTGGCATTTCACTTGTAAAAGAACTAGCATAACTTGGATATCGGTGAACCATTGGCAGTGTAATCAATACTTTTAGCTCCCTCAAGTGGCTGTGTATATGGTGTGCCTTTTACCAGCAGTAATGCTTGGTGTACAGTTGAATATTAAGTTTACCCACTCCCTTCCTCATCTGACTCCAGCACTGATGCCTATTTTTCAGGCATAGATTTTTAAAAAAAGATATTATACATTGTGAAAAATTCATACATCCGGTTTGCACATCATAAGTTATCCCATCTGTATCTTGAAGATTACAAATGTGCGGTTACTCTGAGATGAAGCTGGAATAAACACAATTGGAGTGTCTGTCCGTGTCATTGTGAGTTAGATAACGAGCTGAGTATGGATATTCTCTGCCAGTTTGTTGGGAGAGTCAGAAGAGAACAATAACAGTGGACGGGAGAATTCTTGCCTTTTAGCTTTCTAAAGAGGCAGCCTAGGAACTAGCTGCATGTGCAACATTTTGGCTGCAGTTGTGAGGCTAGAGAGCAAAGGGGGATGATAAATTGCAAATAATAGGAGACGTGACGAAGAACCAGCTCAAAGGTTTTGGCTAAGTATCTCTTTTTATTTGTAATAAGGTTTAGAAATAAATATTCATGTTTGTACCTTCCACCAATTTGCTAAGTGTTTTTTTCTTCTGGAGGCAATTTATAAATACAGTATGCCAGAAACTCATTGTCTGTGTCTCCATTTGTAAACATTCTGTAGCTGAACATTGTTTTGTCAACCTAGTTTACAAAGTTTTCATATTCTCAACACACATGATGAGCAGTTTCCTGTCCTTAACTCTGTTGGCTCTTACATTGTTGTTGGCAAGATACTGATGTGATTTAATTTGGATTTTATTTTAAATAAACTTGTAAGGAATTGCTCATCAGACATTTGAATTTCTTTAAACCATTTCAATGTTGGGACTTTGTTTGTAACTGTGCATTTGTGGGATGCCAAAACACGCCTTTAAAGCTGCGTTTAATGTAAATAAATAAAAAGAAACTCGTGTATGAAAATAACTCAACAAGAAATTCTAAAACAATTGTTGCAAGGATACATTTGTATCTGACCTCCATTTCTTACCATAATCTCTTACTTTCTAACCTCTGCAACAGCTTGGGTAGCTACATTTGAGTGGCTTCAGCCTTTACTTGAACTAACCTTGGCCTGTCTCCGCTGTTTATATTTACATATGTCAACCTTTTCCCCCTGTTCGCCCAGTCACACTCATGGCCACCTACAAAATTGTGTCATGACGTGTAGAAAGATAAAAACAGCAGTGGGTTATTCAGCCTGTTATATCCCAGCTGATGTTACTACTGGAAAATCAGGTCCCAGACTGGAACCCTGGCTCAATAGGTTGTTATTTTGTTTTTTGTTTATAGATGTGGATGAAAAGCAGGACTGTCGATTAACTTTTAACCAAAGAATAAAAAATTTACTAACCAAGAAAAGATTAACTACAATATACTACTCCTTCACCCCATCTATATTTTTTAAAGATGTAAATAGATTCGTAAGAATAAAACCAATTTTTAAAATCGATCTTATACTGTAATAGAATTCCTGTAGTGCAGAAGGAGGCCATTCGGCCCATTGAGTCTGCACCAAACCTCTGAAAGAGCATTATAACCTAGGCCCAATCCCCCACCCTATCCTTGTAGGGCCAATTTAGCGTATCCAATCCACCCAAGCGACACATCTTTGGACTGTGGAAGGAGACCGGAGCACCTGGAGGAAACACATGCAGCCACGAGGAGAACGTGCAAACTCCACAGAGATAGTCACCCGAGGTCGGAATTGGACCCGACGTTCTCAGTAAGTACACAGTCCATGTAAACCAAGTGACAGGTGCCACCCAAAACAACTTCTGTGGATTTCTCATCAAATCCTCCCAGATAATATATAATGTTTATTATTGCCACAAGTAGGCTTACATTAACAGAGAAATTAAGTTACTGTGAAAAGCCCCTAGTCGCCACATTACGGCGCCTGTTTGGGTACACAGAGGGAGAATTGAGAATGTCGAATTCAGTCTTTTGGGACTTGAGTGGAAACCGGAGCACCCGAAGGAAACCCATGCAGACACGGGGAGAACGTGCAGACTCCACACAATGACCCAAGCAGGAATCAAACCTGGCACCCTGGCGCGGTGAAGCTAACCACTATGCTACTGTGTTTGTATCACTGTGACCCAACTAGTCTCACTGAAACTCTGGTTTACTCGTGAGTGTTTCCAAACTCCACTCTTGAACAACTTGCTTGGAATATTCCCCCAAGGAAAGCTTTCTCTCTAATGCCTTCACCAAGGATCAACCTCCAGGATTTCTATCTCTCCTTTCAGTTCCTCTGCCTTGAATTTCCATGTGCATTCAAGCTTCCGCGCAATCTTTCAGATGCCAAGCCAACAGAACACTACTGCTTCACAGGCTGTATTAAGATGTCACCAAACTTTGGATTTACCTCTGATTACTGGCTGCTCGGCTAACTGACTTTAAATATGGTTCTTGCAGAACCATAAACAGGAGCTTGTCAAATTGCCATTATCATAAACAGGAGCTTGTCAAACTTCTTGTTCGTTGTTCCTTTAACTTAACTGTCTTCCTGAGACATACTTTTGTCCCCACTCCCTGTTTGTTTGTGACCTTCTTCTGTTTTTTTGATGAAATCTGCTCTCTGCATTTCCCTGTGTCTATTGGTTTAAAACTAAATCAAAAGAGTCCTAGAGCGGCGCCTGGTTGTAAAACAGAAGTCATTAACTCTTTGAAATACAACACAAAATTAAACTTAAAAGCTATGTCCAAATCTAACACCTACAAATAATTTAAAACAACCATTCTTCCTGACAAGCCCTTCAAGTCTTTACTGCCATTCAATTAGATCATGGCCAATATGGCCTCAAGACTTGCATATTACATTTTTTCACTCCAATCACTTATTTTCATTCTACAATGCAGTTTGCTACCTGTTTCTCGGTGCTGCAAAAGTAATTTTCCAACCTGCTAAAGCTATTATTTCTCCAGCACTCTGCTCTGGTCCTCTACCTGCAATGATACTGATATCTCCATCAATCTTCTCCACAAATCTTTCACATCAAAACTTCAAAACATTTCTCTCCTAACCTTGTTCAGTGTCTTTTTAAAATCCTCATGATCTTCTTGGTATAAGTACAACCTCCAATAACCAGGAAAGAAACTTGAGTGCTCTTTGTATTCACCTTATCTGTCATCTCAGGTTGGATTATCTCCAGTTATGTTATTGCTCCGCCAAAACTGCCTACTGCTCCAAAATCAAACACCACCACCAAGAAAGCACAACGGCGCCTATACTTCCTCAGGAAACTAAGGAAATTCGGCATGTCCACATTAACTCTTACCAACTTTTACAGATACACCATAGAAAGCATCCTATTTGGCTGCATCACAGCTTGGTATGGCAACTGCTCTGCCCAGGACCTCAAGAAACTTCAGAGAGTCGTGAACACAGCCCAGTCCATCACACGAACCTGCCTCCCATCCATTGACTCCATCTACACCTCCCGTTGCCTGGGGAAAGCGGGCAGCATAATTAAAGACCCCTCCCACCCGGCTTACTCACCCTTCCAACTTCTTCCATTGGGCAGGAGATACAAAAGTCTGAGAACACGCACGAACAGACTCAAAAACAGCTACTTCCCCGCTGTTACCAGACTTAAATTACCCTCTTATGGACTGACCTTATTAACACTACACTCCTGTGTGCTTCACCCGATGCCGGTGTTATGTAGTTACGTTGTGTACTTTGTGTTGCCTTATTATGTATTTTCTTTTACTTCCTTTTCTTTTCATGTAGATCTGTTGAGCTGATCGCAGTAAAATACTTTTCACTGTACCTCGGTACACGTGACAATAAACAAAATCCAAATCCAATCACAATAGTACAGCACAGAAAGAGGCCATTTACTCTGTGCCAGCTCTTCCAAAGAGCAATCCACATCGCTGCCTTTTCCCATGTCCCTGCAATCCTTTCTTCTTCAAATTCCAATTCCCAACATATCTGAGCTACTACTAAATTTGTATCCACTGCCCTTTTAGACAGTATATACCGAATCCTAACCACTCATTGCACAGTAGATGTTTTTCTTCATGTTTGGGGAGGTCATGTCTGACAAATCTGTTGGAGTTCTTTGAGAAAGTAACAAGGAAGTTAGACCAAGGAGAACCAGTGGACATGATTTATTTAGATTTCCAGAAGGCCTTTGACAAGGTACCACAGAGGAGACTGTTAAATAAGTTAGGAGCCCATGGTGTTAAAGGTAAGATCCTGGCATGGATAGAGAATTGTCTGACTGTCAGAAGGCAGAGAGTGGAGATACAGGGGTCTTTTTTAGGATGGCAGCCGGTGATTAGTGGTGTGCCTGGGTCGGTGCTGGGACCACAACTTTTCACAATATACATTAATGATCTGGAGGAAGGAACTGAAGGCACTGTTTCTAAGTTTGCAGATAATACAAATATCTGTAGAGGGACAGGTAGTATTGAGGAAGCAGGTGGCCTGCAGAAGGCCTTGGACAGGCTAGGAGAGTGTGCAAAGTGGTGCAAAGAATGTGATGTTATGCACTTTGGAAGAAGAAATGGAGGCATAGACTATTTCTAAATGGGAAGTTGCATTGGAAATCTGAAGCACAAAGGGACTTGGGAGTCCTTGTTCATGATTCTCTTAAGGTTAATGTGCAGGTTCAGTCGGCAGTTAAGAAGGCAAATGCAATGTTAGCATTCATGTCAAGAGGGCTAGAATACAAGACCAGGGGTGTACTTCTGAGGCTGTATAAGGCTCTGGTCAGACCCCATTTGGAGTATTGTCAGCAGTATTGGGCCCAGTATCTAAGGAAAGGGTCCAGAGGAGGTTCAAAAGAATGATCCTTGGAATTAAGAGCTTGTATGAGGAAGGGTTGAGGACTCTGGGTCTGTACTCGTTGGAGTTTAGAAGTATGAGGGGGCATCTTATTGAAACTTGCAGGATACTGCCTGGCCTGGATAGAGTGGAAGTGGAAAGGATGTTTCCACTTGTAGGAGAAACTAGAAGTAGAGGACACAATCTCAGACTAAAGGGACGATCCTTTAAAATAGAGATGAGGAGGAATTTCTTCAGCCAGAGGGTGGTGAATCTGTGGAATTCTTTGTTGCAGAAGGCTGTGGAGGCCAATTCACTGAGTGCCTTTAAGACAGAGATAGATAGGTTCTTGATTAATAAGGGGATCAGGGATTATGGGGAGAAGGCAGGAGAATGGGGATGAGAAAAATATCAGCCATGATTGAATGACGGTATAGGCCGATTGGCCTAATTCTGCTCCTATGTCTTATGGTCTTAACTCTGGTTCTCTTGCCAATCACCTGTGGCTTCTGGTTATTAACCCTCCATCTACTAGACAGAGTTTCTCATTAGTTACTCTGTCAATTTTTCTTTTTAAACACCTCTATCACATCTCGTAGCCTTATCATATCATAAAAGGGGCTGTTTAGCACAGGGCTAAATCGCTGGCTTTGAAAGCAGGCCAGCAGCACGGTTCGATTCCCGTAACAGCCTCCCCGAACAGGCGCCGGAATGTGGCGACTAGGGGCTTTTCACAGTAACTTCATTTGAAGCCTACTCGTGACAATAAGCGATTTTCATTTCATTTCATTTACAGTGCAGAAGGAGACCATTCGGCCCATTGAGTCTGCACCGGCTCTTGGAAAGAGCACCCTACCCAAGGTCAACACCTCCCCTATCCCAATAACCCAGTAACCCCACCCAACACTAAGGGCAATTTTGGACATTAAGGGCAATTTATCATGGCCAATCCACCTAACCTGCACATCTTTGGACTGTGGGAGGAAACCGGAGCACCCGGGGGAAACCCACGCACACACGGGGAGGATGTGCAGACTCCGCACAGACAGTGACCCAAGCCGGAATCGAACCTGGGACCCTGGAGCTGTGAAGCCATTGTGCTATCCACAACGCTACCGTGCTGCTCCTTTATGTGGTAAAGGAGAATTCTCAACTTCTCCAGTCTATCCACATAACTGGTGAATCTATTGAATCTCTTCATACTTCTCCATAGCTTTCATGTCCTTCCTAAAATGTGGTGCCCAGAATTGGACATACATCCCCAGCTGGGAACCAAATTAGTCTTTATATAAACTCAGCATGACCTTTGCCACACAATGACAAACTTGCTCCTCGACTGTCTATTCCTATCCTACTCCACCTCCTTCAACTCTAAATATGCGGAAATTGATTTAACTTGTGCTTTAAATTGAGGCTCTCCACCCATAACTGCGACTTTAACTTACTCATTGGGCCCACATCTACAATCCACATAACACTGCCATCAACCTCCTTTTCACATTCCTTAAAAAAAATCTATTTATTCTCGTTTTCAACAATAAACAACCAAAGAAAATAACCCCATATACAATAACAATCCCCTACACAAAACTGACCCCCCTCCCACCCATATACAGATCAAAGCATCTACCCATATATTCCAGGTAAAAGAAAACACCACAAATTAACAATTCGTAAACAGTGCAACCGAAGACAGCAATACCGCGCCCCTCCCCCCCACAATGCTCAATGGCAACAAGTCTCGGAAGTGTACAATAAACAGCCCCTATAAATTGTGAAACCTCCCTTCGTCCCCTTTAGCAGAGACTTCACCTTCCTGAGAGTCAAAGAAATTCAAGTAGGTCCCCCCCCCCCCCCCCCCCCGCCAAGCTGTGTCACAGGATGGAGAAGCTAACCTCCACCCCAACAGGATCCGCCTCCGGGAAATCAGCAAGGCAAAGGCTTACATTTGCAACACACACGCCTGCCACCCGAGCCGCCCAAGCCAGTCCGACCCCCCACAAAGGCTTCCAGAGGCCCTGGTTCCAAGTTCACGAGCACTAACCGCCCAGATAACCTTGAAAAACCTCCCTCCAACAAATCCCTCACATTCTACGTAACTCCTAACCGGGGGGTCTCTCACCTCCCCCCTCCCCTCCTGTCCACCATCCTCAACTTCAGGCCCTGCTCACTGGGCTTGGCCTGCCCCATCCCATTGTTACCAGTATCAGTCCCTCCCCCAACCTTTCACACCTCCTAGGCACATCAAAACATGTCCACAGCCCCTCCCCCACCATAGACCCATTCACTGGCCAGCTTGACCTAGCCAGTGTGGAGGCCCCTGCCCAGGTCTCAATCCACTCCACCCTGCCTGGTCCCAGGAAAACAAAGAAATACCCTTCAACACACAACTCCAGTGTAAATACACAAACCCCAAAGAACCATCATTGCAAAAGAAAATCCCAACTCTTAACTTCTCCAAACTCATTTAGCACATATAACAACACCCCCCCCCCCCCCCCCCCCCACCTGCCCTCCGTGCAAGACCAATTCCCAGTCCAATTTCTCACTTCTGGCCCAGTCCTTCTGCCTTCACAAACATCTCCGCCGCTTCCACTGTCACAAAATGAAAGTCTTTGGAGTTGTAGGTCACCCTCAACTTAGCCGGGTACACTGCAGAACCGCACCCTGCTGTTATACAATACCGTCTTCACTGGGCCGAAGGCTGTCCGCCACCTCGTCAACTCCACAGTAAAGTCCTGGTATATATGTATACCAGCTCCACCCCACTGCACCTCCCGCTTCTGATTTGCCCAACACAGGACCTTCTTCACTCGGTACATACAAAACAAATCAGCACTGCTCTTGGCAGCTCATTCACCTTTGGTTTAGGCCTCCACGTCCTTTGACCCCAACCCAGTTCGTACCGAGAGGTGTCTTCCCCTTACCCCCAACAGCTCCGCCAACATCTTGGCAAAATATTCCGTCGGCCTCGGGGCCCTCCATCCCTTCAGGCAGGCCCACGATCCTCAGATTTTTTTCTGCCTAGATCTGTTTTCTAGGTCCTCCACTTTGGCTCACAGACCATTGGTTGGCCTCCATCACTCTCTGCAGCTCCTCACCCATCAAGGTGAGCTGATCACGGTGTTGCGACATGGCCTCTTCCACTCGCTTCAGTTTCTCATCCTGCTCCTGCACCTCAGCCGGTGTTCACGGCATGGCCGTCTTCACCGGGGCAATCATCTCCACCACCAGCACCGTCAAATCTGCTATCATCCCCTTCCTCATCACCTCCATGTGCTTTATGACTTGTTTTTCAAGTTCCACAAATATCACCTCGGTCACCTTTTCTGCCATGAACAGTGCGGCCCCACCCAGCGACCCAGCCTCCGCCATCCTTCCAGTTGCCGAGCCGACCCTCCCACTCGACGGTAAACCTTTATTCACCCACTTTTTCACACATTCTGCAAGAAGTAGCAGCTTTCCTTTGGTTTTTGGACACCGTTCTTCTTATGTTTTCCTGCACTTATTTAACCAAAAATTGCCCCTGGAACCGGGCATTAAATTCTAAAAAATCAAACCTCGAACAGGAGCCATCCAATGTGTGACCTCCTCCTACATGCTGCCACCGGAAGACATTCCTGTGACATTTTACTATGTCAGAGGCAATGTATAACGGAAAATTGTTTAGTTCATTCATATTTTCCTTGAATCCCATAGTTTATTCCCATTCCCATTCACACATTTGAAATGCAAATGTCGGCCTGTCACTGTCACTGATCTAACATTTTTCACACCTCTGCTAAAATTGCTATGGGATTTTCCCTCTAAGGCAACCAATCTCAATTTTGTCAATTTTTAAACTACTGCTTTTGCTTAAATCTTTTCTTTAAGCCTTGCTAGTTGCGAGCTATCCAACTCTTGCAACACATATCCCTCAAATCTGGCTTCAACCTCACCCCTTCATAGTACCAAAACCTGTAAGTCAATTTGTTTGCAAACTGAAGCTTCAAAGTCACAAATGGCATCCATTGTGAGTAACTGGCTCCATCTCTCCCTCTCACTCTGCCCATCTTCAATATCTCCTTTACAACCCACCTCAAAGGCACTGATTTTCTCCTAAATCCAGGCTTGTCAGATTCCATGCAGACACTGCATTTATGACAATAGTGTCATAACCTCCATACAGATATTTTTAGAATAATATTTGAATTTCCAGTCTGGACTTCCAGACTGGAAGGATTACATGACAACATTTCAAGTTTTAAGACCTTTTCTGTAATAAACTGGAAGCACCTTTGTCTAAACGATATTCAGTTGGCAACTCGTATTGTAAACTGCATAAAAGAACCCCATCAAAAAATGCTCCTCCATGGTTCTACTTAAACTGACCATGAGATGGACATTTCATTCTACAAGAACTAGCCCGAAGCTATTCTCTATGGACATTTCATTCTGCAAGAACCAGCCCAAAGCTATTCTCTAGGTGCCTTGCTTCTTTCTTCCTTTTCCAGCTGGATAACTTCTAATTCCTGAACTGACTTTCACGGTGAGGGAAGAATTGAGATGCTTCCTTTTAGCAAGATAGGCGGATCTTGGTTAACTCCTCACAAGCTCAGTTTCTACAATCTTAGCACAAGCCCCCATGTTTTGCGTGGTGATTCACAGGTGATTTTCTCTGTTAAAGTTCAATACTAACTGCCTCTGTCTTCCTTCTCCCTCTCTCCTTGCCTGCCCAGATTATTGCCAATTTACCTGTGTAAGGTTCAAGGATATGTTCAGAACCAATCCCACAATGATTTCTTATGGGCTCTTCCGCCATCAAATAGCAATGAATTACTTTAGTCTTGAATTCAGGTGGGAATGCTAATTAGCTGTCCTTGAGACTCTAGCTCCTTTATCTGGAATTAATTAGTTTAAAGCATAGCCATTTACAAAACCTGATATTTGCAACATATGCCTGTGGCTAATGGTCTATCTACTGTTAGCACAGCTGCCCCTGTCATTGTTTACAGGTGTGAATATCACATAATGTCTTCCCAGTAAGATGTCCTGGGTCCCCCCCCCCCGAACATTTACCGACCAAGTCACCAAAGCTTGTTGTTAGGCAAGAATTCAGAACAAGTTACATGACCCCTTTTATTCTGCCATTTTACCCGACATTAAAGAGACAATACTAAAACATAACAATGTTGCAAACTTAAAATTTGTAACAAATGGTTTTTCCTCATTTATTAATGCAATGTCTGATATACCCATAGAGTTTTTGTCAATTACAATCTACTTGTTTCCCTCAATATTATCTTCTAGACCTATGGAGTAAGCTTCTTAATCAGTCTTGCCTCTTGCTTTGACCCAGAAATTGTTTGTGCACACTCAAACTACCTCTTCCATCAAGATTTGAACGAGAAAAAAATATTCTCTAGCTAAATGTCAGCACATTTAAGGTCCAATTTACATTGTGTATTTTATGTTTGCCCTATTATGTATTTTCTTTTCATGTACGGAATGATCTGTCTGAGCTGCACGCAGAACAATACTTTTCACTGTCCCTCGGTACATGTGACAATAAACAAATCCAATCCAAGCCTTCTGTTCCCACCAGCTCGTCTGGTCTCCTCTCCTTCAATCTCTCCTGCGCAGGCTTCAGATTCCTGATGTTCTGTCTGATCCCCAAACCAAACTTCCTCCCTCCAACCACTTGGTTACCAAAGTCACTTACTTCCAATTGTGTAATGGTGACTGTCCTGTCTCCCTCATCCCATAGCTCATTACCGGAAGACAAAAACCTCCCATACTCCCATCACCCTCATCCTCTCCAAACTACACTGGTTCTCTTTGTTTTCAGCATGTTTCGTTCACAATTCCAGTTCTTGTTTATTATTGTCACAAGTAGGCTTACATTAACACTGCAATGATATTACTGAGAAAATCCCCTCGTCGCCACACTACGGCACCTGTTCGGGTACACCGAGGGAGAATTCAGAATGTCCAATTCACCTAACAAGCACGTCTTTCGGGACTTATGGGAGGAAACCCATGCAGACACGGGAAGAATGTGCAGATTCCGCACAGACAGTAATCCAAACTGGCAATTGAACCTGGGTCCCTGGTACTGTGAAGCAATAGTGCTAACCACTGTGCCAACGAGCTACTCCTGCAGCATTTTTCTTTCCCATTTCTACAGCACGATGGCACAGTGGTTTGCACTGCTGCCTCACAGCACCAGCAACCTGGTTTCAATTCCGACCTGGGTATCGTGTTGCACATTCTCTCCGTGGCTGTGTGGGTTGCCTCTAGGTGCTCTGATTTCATGGGATGGCATACCTACATTGCAGAAGGATGCCATTCGACCCACTGAGTCTGCACTGACATTCCGAAAGAGCACCCCACCCAGACCCTATCCCCGAAACCCCACCTAACCGTTGGACAATAAGGGGCAATTTAACATAGCCAATCCACCTAACCTGCACATCTTTGGACAATGGGAGGAAACTGGAGCACCCAGGCAGACATGGAGAGGATGTGTAGACGCTGCACAGTCAGTCGCACCGTCCTTCCACGGCCCCAAATTTGCAGGTTAGTTTGTTGCCATGATAAAGTGCCACTTGGTGTCAAAGAAAGTTAGTTGGGGTTACGGGGATAGGGCAGGAGAGTGGGCCTAGATAAGGTGCTCCTTCAGAGAGTCAGTGCAGATTTGATGGGCTGAATTGCCTCCTGCACTGTAGGGATTCTAATCTGTAGTTGGTTGCTGCTTGTTCATTCTCTGCATTTTGGAAACTTGGTTCAGTTAACCACTGCTTTGCCAGCAACTTTCCTGCTTCCAAAAAACTTTATTCATTTTCTCCTTATATTGTAAAGTGCTCTGGGATTACTTTCTGGATATGAGAAATATTGTCCACTGCAAAATTTGGATATGTTTACTAAACTCACCTTTTGATCTGCATGATTCTATACAGCAGTTTCCTCATCTCACTCCATTGTTGGAAGGGGACATTAGGAAGGAATTTGAATGTATTGTTCATGTTAGAATGTATTTTTCTCAAATTCTAGTTGTTATAGTTAGAGTGCAAGAACTTGCCTGCCTTGTTAGGAGGGGATAGTGTATCAAAAATAGAAATTAAACAGGAACTCTTTCAAATTACAACCAGCAAAATGAAAAGGAATGTGCAAATGCTGAAAGCTGGAATAAAAACAGAAATTGCTGGTAATATCTTTAGCAAACAGGGTTAAGGAAAATCCCAAAGCCTTTTCTTCATATATAAGGAGCAAGAGGGTAACTAGAGAAAGGATTGGCCCACTCAAGGACAAAGGAGGAAAGTTATGCGTGGAGTCAGAGAAAATGGGTGAGATTCTTAAGGAGTACTTTGCATCGGTATTCACCGAGGAGAGGGACATGACGGATGTTGAGGTTAGGGATAGATGTTTGATTACTCTAGGTCAAGTCAGCATAAGGAGGGAGGATGTGTTGGGTATTCTAAAAGACATTAAGGTGGACAAGTCCCCAGGTCTGGATGGGATCTATCCCAGGTTACTGAGGGAAGTGAGAGAGGAAATAGCTGGGGCCTTAACAGATATCTTTGCAGCAACCTTGAACACGATGAGGTACTGGAGGACTGGAGAATTGCTAATGTTGTCCCCTTGTTTAAGAAGGGTAGCAGGGATAATCCAGGCAATTATAGACCAGTGAGCCTGACATCAGTGGTAGGGAAGCTGCTGGAGAAGATACTGAGGGATAGGATCTATTCTCATTTGGAAGAAAATGGGCTTAACAGCGATAGGCAACATGGTTTGGTGCAGGGACGGTCATGTCTTACCAACTTAATAGAATTCTTTGAGGAAGTGACAAAGTTGATTGATGAGGGAAGGGCTGTAGATGTCATATATATGAACTTCAGTAAGGCATTTGATAAGATTCCCCATGGTAGGCTGATGGAAAAAGTGAAGTCTCATGAGGTCCAGGGTGTACTAGCTAGATGGATAAAGAACTGGCTGGGCAACAGGAGACAGAGAGTAGTGGTGGAAGGGAGTTTCTCAAAATGGAGAACTGTGACCAGTGGTGTTCCACAGGGTTCCGTGCTGGGACCACTGTTGTTTGTGATATATGAAATGAAAATGAAATGAAATGAAATGGAAATGAAAATGAAAATTGCTTATTGTCACGAGTAGGCTTCAATGAAGTTACTGTGAAAAGCCCCTAGTCGCCACATTCCGGCGCCTGTCCGGGGAGGCTGGTACGGGAATCGAACCGTGCTGCTGGCCTGCTTGGTCTGCTTTAAAAGCCAGCGATTTAGCCTTGTGAGCTAAACCAGCCCCTTTATACATAAACGATCTGGAGGAAGGTATAGGTGGTCTGATTAGCAAGTTTGCAGATGGCACTAAGGTTGGTGGAGTAGCAGATAGTGAAGGGGGCTGTCAGAGAATACAGCAGAATATAGATAGATTGGAGAGTTGGGCGGAGAAATGGCAGATGGAGTTCAATCCGGGCAAATGCGAGGTGATGCATTTTGGAAGATCCAATTCAAGAGCGAACTATACGGTAAATGAAAAATCCCTGGGGAAAATTGATGTACAGAGAGATCTGGGTGTTCAGGTCCATTGTACTCTGAAGGTGGCTGCGCAGGTCAATAGAGTGGTCAAGAAGGCATACAGCATGCTTTCCTTCATCGGAAAGGGTATTGAGTACAAGAGTCGGCAGGTCATGATACAGTTGTATAGGACTTTGGTTAGGCCACATTTGGAATACTGCATACAGTTCTGGTCGCCACATTACCAAAAGGATGTGGATGCTTTGGAGAAGGTGCAGAGGAGGTTCACCAGGATGTTGCCTGGTATGGACGGTGCTAGCTATGAAGAGAGGTTGAGTAGATTAGGAATATTTTCATTAGAAAAACAGAGATTGAGGGGGGACCTCATTGAGGTCTACAAAATCATGAGAGGTATAGACAGGATGGATAGCAAGAAACTTTTTCCCAGAGTGGGGGACTCAATTACTAGGGGTCACGAGTTCAAGGTGAGAGGGGAGAAGTTTAAGGGAGATATGCGTCCTTTACGCAGAGGGTGGTGGGTGCCTGGAACGTATTGCCGGCAGCGGTGGTAGAGGCTGGCACGATAGCCTCATTTTAAGATGTATCTAGACAGATACATGAATGGGCAGGGAGCAGAGGGATACAGATCCTTAGAAAATAGGCGACAGTTTTAGGTAGAGGATCTGGATCGGCGCAGGCTTGGAGGGCCGAAGGACCTGTTCCTGTGCTGTAATTTTTATTTTCTTAATGTGGTAGTTTGTCAGCATTTGTAAACGAGAGCACAGATGCGTCTGTCAATAAATTGACTTTCTACTGATGCTGAATAACTTTTACGTAAGCACTCGCCTCCACCCTATCCCTGTAACCCAGTAACCCCACCTAATCTTTAAAAAATATATATATTTAGAGTATTCAATTATTTTTTTTCCAATTAGCGTGGCCAATCCACCAAACCTGCACATCTTTGGGTTACAGGGGTGAAACCCACGCAGACACGGGGAGAATGTGCAAAATCTACTCAGTGACCCAGGGCCGGGATTCGAATCCGGGTCCTCAGCGCTGTAGGCAGCAATGCTAACCACTATGCCACGTGCCGCCCTCTCATCATTTTTTTGGACACTAAGGGGCAATTTAGCATAGCCAATCCACCTAACTTGCACATCTTTGTGTGCAAAGGAAACCGGAGTACCCAAAGGAGACCCACGCAGACATGGGGAGAAAGTGTAAACGCCACTCGAACAGTCACCTGAGGCCAGAATTGAGCCTGGGACCCTGGAGTTGTGAGGCAGCAGTGCTAACCACTGAGCTACCCTCCCACCCCTAATGTTTGTGGAAGGGGGAGCGATCAAGCAGGTTGCTTTGGCCTGGATGGTATTGAGCTTCTTGAGTGTTGTTGTGGCTTTAATAATCTTTATTGCCACAAGTAGGCTTACGTTAACAATGCAATTAAGTTACTATGACATGCACCTAGTCTCCACATTCCGGCACCTGTCGGGTACACAAAGAGAGAATTCAGAATGTCCAATTCACCTAACAGCACGTTCTTCGGGACTTGTGGAAGGAAACCGGAGGAAACCCATGCAGACACTGGGAGAACATGCAGACTCTGCACAGACAGTGAACCAAGCCGGGAATCAAACCTGGGACCCTGGCGCGGTGAAGCAACAGTGCTAACCAAGGACAGCATGGTAGCACAGGTGGATACCACTGTGGCTTCACTGTGCCAGGGTCCCAGGTTCGATTCCCCGCTGGGTCACTGTGTGGAGTCTGCACGTTCTCCCCGTGTGTGCCTGGGTTTCCTCCGGGTGCTCCGGTTGCCTCCTACAATCCAAAGATGTGCAGGTTAGGTGGATTGGCCATGATAAATTACCCTTAGTGACCAAAAAAAAGGTTAGGAAGGATTATTGGGTTATGGGGATAGGGTGACAGTGAGGGCTTAAGTGGGTCGGTGTGGACTCGATGGGCTGAATGGTCTCCTTCTACACTGTATGTTCTATGGTCACTCTGCTACCATGCTGCACTCACCCAGGCAAGTAGAGAGTATTATATTACACTCTTGACTTGTGCCTTGTAGAGGTGGCAGACTTTGGGGGGGGTCAGGAGGTGAGTTACCGTAGGATTCCTAGCCTTTGACTTGCCCTGGTAGTATTGATATGGCTAGTCTTGTTCAGTTACTGATCAATGGTAACCCCCAGGATGTTGACTGTGGGTGATTCAGCGATGGTAATGCCATTGAATGTCAAGGGATAGTGGTTAGATCCTCCCTTGTAGGAGATGGTCATTGCCTAGCACTTGTGTGGTGTGAATGTTACTTGCCATTTGTCAGCCTAAGCTTGGATATTGTTCAGGTCTTGCTGCATTTGGACATGGACTGCTTCATTATCTGAGGAATTGTGAATGGAGCTGAACATTGTGCAGTCATCTGCAAACATCCCCACTTCTGACCTTATGATAGAAGGGAGGTCATTGTTGAAGCAGCTGAATATGGTTGAACCTAGGATACCCCTGAGGAACTCCTGCAGTGCTGTCCTGGAGCTGAGATGAGATTAGAATGAGTGAATGACAAAACAAAGGTGAGCAGTGTGTCAAAGGACACTAGGAACAAGGAACAGATGGCCCAAGTGGGGTGGGAGCAGGGGGGACAATGGTGAGGGAAAAACAGATCAATGGAAGAAATGAAAATGAATGATATAAATAAAAATGGGGTGAAGGTGGAGGAGAGAGTTCATAGTCCGAAGTTGAACTCGATGTTAAGTCCAGAAGGCTGTAACATGCCTAATGGGAACATAAAGTGTTGTTCCTCCAGTTTGGTTTCACTGGAACATTGCAGCAGGCCAAGGATAGACATGTGGACATGAGAGCAGGACGGTGAGTTGAAATGACAAGTGACAGGAAGGTCTGGTTCCTGCTTGTGGACAGACCGAAGCTCTTCTGCAAAGCGATCACCCAGTCTGCATTTAGTCTCTCCAATGTAGAGTAGACAGGATTGGGGAGCAGCATATGCAATAGACAGATTGTGCAAGGCTCACATTTAACACATTCTGTGGTATTTGCTGATGGACCCCATAGAATCCTTTCACCGACTCCCAGTTGAGAACCCTTGTCCAATGTAACATCATATCTTGCTCATCCATTACTCTGTGCTCACTGACCTAAATCGGCTGCCAGTCCCTTAATGCCTTTGATTTAAAGTTCTCATCCTTGTGTTTAAATCCTTTCATGGCCGTGTCTTTCCCTATCTCTGTAACGTACTCCAGTTCAGGAACCCTACATTTCTCCAGATCTTGTGCATCCCAGCTCACGTCATCCAATCATTGACAGAAGTGGGGGAAGGAATAGGCGTGGTTGGGGAAGAATACGATGTGATAATGCTCTCACCACAATATCCCTCCCTCTGGTGGCATGTTATGATGCTGGAAAGTAACCCAGCAGGCACTAGAACTGAACACAGAGCTGGTTTATAATTCTATATAACAAACCTAAAGGTCCATTTTAAACTGGGACAGGAAAACGAAACACATGGCAAGGAGATGGCCTTCAGAGTCCAGGACTAACTTTAGAGCCTGCAATGGGGTCTCCAATAGCACCCCACTCCCCTCCCCCCACCCGACTGGAGAAACATGTGTCAAGCCTCTAATGTGATCAAGGGCTCAGTAAGGCAGTAATTTTCAAACTCAGGGTTGCAACCCGCGAATGGGTTGCAGACTGATGTCGGGAGGGTCGCGAGGCCATTGTTCATGGCATTCCCGATTGTGGGAAGAAGTGCCCAATGGCTGCGATCAGCTTTTAGAATTCCAGCCGTCCTGTGCATGCATGCCCCCTCAGCAGTGCACAGGCCCAGAGCCCAGCGAGGCAGACCGCTTCCTCCTGACATCAGCCCACTGACCGCGGAGTAGATTCTTTTAAAAAATCGATGGAGTCTTCTCTCAGAAGCAGCAGCAGAGAGAAGGTCATTGACGTGCATTGACGTGAGGTAATCTGATTGCAAGACAGATAGATGTCAGCAGTGCTACTGTGAGCCCCAGGGCCTCTGGTGATCAACAAAGCTGGAATCAGGAACAAACCAGTGTAAAGAAGTTTTATGCAGGGAAGTACTGGCAAATGAAAGATTAAAACCCTCAACACTTCAAAGGCATTTGAAGACTAAGCATGGCAAGTTCGAAGACAAACTTCTTGACTTTTGTCAACGGATGCCATGAGAACTTATATCATCAGCTGAAATCCTTAGCAGAAATGTAACATTGAATAACAAAGCAAGTGAGATTGTGAGGACCAAGCAGGCTCACCTGTCGCATTAAAGGGAAGCAAAAATGGTAGGTCGTGAAGTTTGGGCTGCGTGGGCCGGTTGGTAAAAATGTGTTCTGGACAAAAAAGTTTGCAAAACACTGCTGAAAGGCATAATTCTCTCCCCCACTCAATCAGACAGCAGTAGCTCCATATTGCTGGAAGTGCCACTGAGAGTGGTGACTGCTATTGATAATTCAATGAGGGCTTCATCAATGATCATTCCTGGATCTACAGAAAGAGGTGGGTGGGGTGGGATGGGGTTACTGATGTTGAGGGGTTGGATACAACGGTGGGAGATTCTGTTCAGCTGACCCTCCACTTCCCGATGCTGGATTCCTTGATCGAGCATCCTAATAATGTTGGGAGTTCTGTGTGAGTCTTGTTAAAGCCCGACGCCACTATTAAATCCCAATGGGTTTTAAGTGACTCTTCAGCCTAATTGACATTCCATCACTAATGCGCAGAATTCCGGTGTTCGGCACTTCCCAATTGCCACTAAATTAGGGAATGTTTTCCCAATGTCGGGAATCAGACAGGGTGTGCACCGAACCGTTTCTCCCAGCACCTTTTGCTGTCCCCCACATCATGCCTTCTCCGGTTAATTCTATTCAATTCCACTTCAGGCGACACAACGGACGCTCAACGAAGGAGGAAGCAGTAAAATTGGAAGCAGCAAAAATGGAAGCTAAGGCCAGAACGGTTCGAGGGCTGCAAGTCCAAGACAAACTGTGGTGAGAGAGTCGGCGGTCAGGGCTGGTTGGCCGGCCTCCCCTGTGTATCATCTCCCCCGTTCCCTCACTTTGCTCACCTCGGGGCACAAACTCCTCGAGCTGAATGTTGTGGAGGTGAGCGGGTCAGTAAATTCCCGTCTGATTTGCTGATATGTTTCCGAATCTGGGCCATGTTTATGGAGGAAGGTCGGGCAGGGGGATGGTTCATTTTAGGGTCCAATCTAAAACAATATAATGAAGGAAATTAATTCAGGGACCAATTAAAAGGAGCCGCTCCTGGTAGGGGCATTTAACGTTAAATCATAATATGAAAGGAGGGGCTGATAAAGCAACCCACCCCCTGCTGTGCCCATAGGGCCCGGAATGCCTCGAGAGTGCCCGTGGACACCAAGTGCTCCCTCACCAGGGACACCTGGATGCGAATGAAGCCACGGAAGAGGTGCAGGGAGTCTGGCTGGACAACCCCCTCGGTCGCTCGCTGCCTGGACCTGTGAAGAGTGTATTTCGCCATGCCCAGGAGCAGGTTCACGAGGAGGTCCTCCACCTTTCCTGCTCCTCTCCGCACCAGGTGCCTGGGGGCATGGGGGTGGCTACCCACCCAGAAGCTGCAGGTAGCTTGGTAACATAATTAAACGGCCTATTAAGCCCAATGGGCAGTGGCTGACTGGAGATCACTTCAAGCGAGCATTTTGAATTCTCGTTTTTAATCTCTACAGCTGGATTTACAATGGAAGACACCATGTCTAGGCACAGGGCCCCAACCTAAGGAGCCTATCAGTGAACACCAGTCAGAGCCTGATAGTCCGAGCTTCTCAGTGGGCAATTGGGAGCGCCATCAAAATCTGGTCAAGTCCCCTCAGAACGTGACTGGTCGGTTGAGGCGACTGGGGAGGAGATCTGGGTTTTACTTTTGAGAGTGAAAGCCATGACCCAAGGTCAACCTGCCAGTCAGCAGAGGAGAGTAGGCGAGGGGCGACTCGACCCAGCCAGGGCGGAGGAGGAGGAGGAGGGCAGGCCAGGCCAGCCAGCGCTGCTGGGCGAAAGCCATGAGGTGGTGAGCCAGCCGGGCGGGGCCAGCAGCCGTTGAGCAGAAAAGTGGGCAGGTGAGGGGGGACATGACCCTGAGAAGGGCAGGCTAGGCCGGCCGAGCCGGTGAGGTGTGGGGCAGCAGGTCGGGGCCAGCGGGGAAGGGGACCCACAAAATGTAAATCCGCCTCTTGTCTCTACTGTTTCGCAGATTATCACTTTTCAGCAAGTTCTTCCGAATAGTTTTAAATTTCGGACCCATTCATATTTATATGCTAATTTTCATTTTCGCATATTCGCATTTAATGTATCTAAATTATTAAACAACAATCCATGTTTCATATTCTTCAGTTGGTTCCCACCCCCAACTACATTTTTAATGCCTCCAGACTATGCCGTTTAAGGTTCTCTAATATTCACTCAAAGCTATTTTTTTAAAACTTGAGGTAAATACTGTTACTCTTGTCTACAATTTCCACAGCATTTTTGGTGGTGCTGAGAATTGAACATACTGCATAATGCAATAATGCTCCTGTCGGCATGAATTGTCTTGTGCATATAGACCCCAATAAATACTAGGTAAGCCTACTCATTCAGTGCTGTAGATTCTACATAATAATTTTCAAACCTGGGGGTACTTTGTGACCTTTGCAAATTGCCACCTGTTTGTGATACAGTTAGGGCAGCACGGTAGCATTGTGGATAGCACAATTGCTTCATAGCTCCAGGGTCCCAGGTTCGATTCCGGCTTGGGTCACTGTCTGTGCGGAGTCTGCACATCCTCCCCGTGTATGCGTGGGTTTCCTCCGGGTGCTCTGGTTTCCTCCCATAGTCCAAAGATGTGCAGGTTAGGTGGATTGGCCATGATAAATTGCCCTTAGTGTCCAAAATTGCCCTTAGTGTTGGGTGGGGCTACTGGGTTATGGGGATAGGGTGGAGGTGTTGACCTTGAGTAGGGTGCTCTTTCCAAGAGCCGGTGCAGACTCGATGGGCTGAATGGCCTCTTTCTGCACTGTAAATTCTATGATAAGGGGAGTTCTTTTACTTTATTACATTAGGCATAAACTCATTTTCAACAATTAGTTGACAAAGACTTTGAGAATTCTTGTGGGGTTACTTACTAACAAATGAGAATGCCTCTATTTACAAAGAACTAATACCAGGATATTGCCTTTAATAGTTCATGCAGAGAATCTTTAGCTTGTGAGCTGGCAAAGGAGTGGAAGGAAAACATATATCTACGTCAACCTGGTTACTCTATAAAGTTATAAATGTTATAAAAGTTATAAAGTTTTACCCTGACTAGCCATGACTCGTACCTTCAGAAAACCAACAGGGACCTCATCATCTTCAAAGAGGTCCAAAGATGCCAACACCGTTTTACATTTCTATGGCAGAGTTCCAGCCAACGGAGATGGTATGTCTATAAGGAACAAAAGGGAATCTGACTCTTCCATTAAACCCCATAGGATTCCAGATCTGGGAAAATACATCATTTGTCCAACACCCAGGAGAAGTGGGAGTTTTGGCACCTGAACCTCTCCCCCACCCACCGCCCCAGGGAAATTGCGTGGCCCTCATCCACACTGTGTACTGCTGAAACGTTGGAACTTCTGTGTCTGTGCCTTCAAAACTAATTAATCTCTATGTGCCTTCTCCCATCATGGAAGTTCTTGCTTATGGAAAGACAGATCACCGTGCCATAGTCAGACTGCTACCTTTTGAAGGAATGCACCATTGGACATTTGATTCTGGACTCATGTAAAATCATAACACTTATTTTTCTCATGGTCGTGCCCTGTACCCCTTTCTTACCCTTATCCATCTTTTATTGTACAAGTGCAAAAAGGGACAGGCGTTGTGAAAGCTTCTTCCTGTATTTTGTGTGTGTTTAAAATAAACCTCCCTCTTATCATTTTTGCTGTGGTGTTATTTGAGGTTTGACTTGGCTCAATATTATGCATGTGAAATATATCTACATTTAAACAGTAAGTAGAAAAACTCTGCAGGGTTTGAAATACCCACCTGAATGTAACCACTTTAAGCCCATTTTCATGTCCACCCTGTATCTTGTTTTAGCCTCTCTTTAAATACTTCCCTTTTTCCAATTTAAATCATACTACAGCATTTGTCTTAACATCCATTTGTGGGTAAAGCATTCCATTTTTTCCTCTAACTGTGGAAATATGTCTTCTCCATCCCTTCTCCATTTTCCTGATGATAAACCTGAGACTTGGTCCTTTTGTTACCAATCCACCAACCAATGCTAAAGATATTTCACTATTTCCTTTCAAAACCTTTCATTATTCTGAAAACTTCTGTTGAACGCTTGCTCTATATTCTCTGTTCTGTGAAAAAGCTCCAAGGTACCTATCTTTTCATGATAACTTTAATTTTCCTGTTCCCAATTTCAACATAATTAGCCTTCATTTTACCTTTACTTAAGCTCTAATTCCTATGAGTAATATGTAATGCATGCAATTATATATATATATATATGGATAGATTGATATAGTATACCTATATATGTTAAAGTATAGATCAAGTTATATAATTATATTCAAATGATGTAAAATGATATTTGCTAGAAGCTTGTCTGATTAAATAATTGAGCATTTTAGCTTTTTTGTAAGAATAGTCACGCACGCTTTTGTAAATTATCCTTTTAATTCTCTTCATCTCAATATTGTGCTGCAGTATCTCATTGTTGATTATCACATTAAATAATGCATTATGCTCAAAATAAAAAAAAATGAAGCCTTTAAGCCCATGAAGAAGTGCTAATGGACAGCATTCAGTTTTTGGTCTCCCACAGGCATGTGAAGCTTACTGCACTTGAGGCCTGACTTCTTAATAGGCTTCAATAAATCAGTCATCATTATGAAGCTCAGATTTTGAACCACAAATTGCAGCTTTGTTTCTGTTTAAAACTCCAAATAAAAAGGTGTAAAACTAGAGGCAAATACCATGCCTGCGGTAAACCATCAGTATTTAGAGACTGAATGCTTCAGCAAGAAGGAGCAGATGTGCAGCACTCGGGGAATTTGAGAACCTCAGTGGCTGGGTAGCTGGTTGGAAGGGAACAGAGCCTAGACACAGCAGAATGAACAGAAGGCTACAACTGTGGTAACCAAAAAAATTGAAAATAGCCAATCTCCAATGGTACTGTGGACAGATACATTATTTCATAATAGACATGTTCATGTTTGGGAAAACATTAGAGCCCCTGATTTAGTGTATTGTAAAAATCATGTTTGTAGTTTAGTTATGTTTAATAATCTAATCATATCAATCAACCCAATATTCCACTTAATTGTAATCAATGTCGGCACTGTTCCTATGTGATTGCATCTTTATGAAGATGTAGCTCTATTCCTTTCTGACAGGTGAAGTGTACCACATGGTCTGGGCCTACGTGCAAACGTACGAACCTGTGGTTCAATTACAGAGTTATTGATGTGAAGACAGTCACGGTTGAATGGCCTGGTGCCTGGAGCTGAGACTCGATACAAACTCTCTGTCCATTAAAACATATATCAGTTGTACCAAATATAGGATTCAAAACTGAGTTAAGTGACCTATTTTATGCTAGAACAACTGTCAGCCTTCAGCCTTGAGTTCTATGTTTTAAATCCACTAAATTCATTTAATGTGGCATAACTTGTTAATTATGCAACAATGCCTTAAAAGGCAACGGTTACTTTCAAAGAGGAACTATATAATCAACCGTATGTGTTACTTTGGTTCTGTAAGATTAAGTTCTGTATTCTAATAGTTTTTCTTTTGTTCTTATTACTTATGATCCTGTATTAATTTAGTGTATACTGCTATATTTTGTAAATGCAACTTGCAACCTCATCGTTACTCACCGATTATCTTTACACGCTGGTTTCATAGGTGTTATTTGTGGATTATGTATGAAATAGTTCTGTAATTTCTGTATTAATCTTAAAGTTGTGTGATGTACTATTGTACTCTTTTGTTATGCTGGTCACTTTTAATGAACTTACACCATACACTGTTAGCTCCCTTTGAATTCCACACTAGTGATTCAGTTCTTCAGTCATAACATTGATAAGTTTTAATGAGAATTCTCGAGGATATGCAATATAGACAGCTGTAGCTCCATCAAACACAGAGGATGATGAACCACAGAGTACGAATGATGCCCACACCACACGATTCTCTTGTCTCAGATAGGTGGACAAGGAGACTTTATGATGGTGGGTACTGCTTATCACAATGTGTTGCAATATCTTTGTAGGAAACCATTAAACTTAATGAAAAGACAAAGGAATTCTGTAATGAGGAGTTCTGTTCTGCATGTGACTGGCACCTTAAGAAACCAATCGGAGATTGTCTGGAAGCGTAACTAATCATGAGAATGGGCAGTGCACCGACAAAAGTACAAAAGACAGTAGCTGCTACCAGCCCTTTGTGCAGAGTGTGAAATTCAAGACTTGCAGAGTTGAAAGGCCCATCTATGAACAGCAAGACCGAGGTTGCTGAACCCAAAGTGACAGAGAGAGGAGCCCCATGTATTAACCTACACAAAAGGCTAAATTGGGATGCAAGGCCCCTGTTAAGCCAGCAGTCACTGCCTAACCTTTTGATAGGTATTATTTTCATTACTTAAACATTTCCTAATATTTTGATGCCAGATCATCTCTTATTGCCTACTGTCAAACAAACAAATTATTCTGAACAAAGTAGGTAAAGACAAGTTAGAGTGACACATGCAGAAAGCTCTTGACAGAATTAATAAATCAAATTCTATTTTTAGTATTCTGGGATTTATTGATGTTTTGGGGATTGGATTCCTGAACTCTGTCCATTGTTCTATGAAAACTGTAAATGAATGGCCATTTTTTGTTCCATAGTAATTTAAAGCTGGCCATGCGTACACAATTACACAGCTAAAAATAGATAGCTGGTATTTGGACGTTTTAGGGAATGTGCTGTCTGCATTGGGAAATTGTCTAGGGTTTAATGCTGAGGGTCTGGGAGGTTTGCAGGATGTATGGGATGTAATGCCTGAAGCATTAGACTGAACCTTTGATTCAGCATGTTGTGGAGAAACAAACAGGGTTTGACCTATACGGAGGTATGGAAAGTGGAAAACAAACCTGATTCCATGGGTGTGAGGGCCTGGTCTGATGATACTGGTTTATATGTTTGAAAGAGAATACTAAAAAGATTGAATTACGTTTATTGTGATTGATTCTGTATTTATATCTATCTGTTTCCCTCTCCAGCACTCACGCTGACAGCTGTTGTTAATTGGAATGTTTACATGTTCTTACATTTATATGCTGTTCATAATTCCAGTGGGAACAATATTTACAGGTGTATAATTCAGTGCATTTGGTCATTTTAAACTGATTTGTTCTGTCATGTATGCAAACACATTGGGCAAAATCTTCCAGGCTCCAGATGATTGAAGACAGAATGTATGACTGACGATGCATATTGGGAATCTGTGGAAGTCCTGGTGTGCGGGCCTACGTGGAGATTAATTGGGCAGTTTCAACTTCTGAAAGGCAATTCCCCTGTATTCTGGGATCCTACGTGAAATCATCTTGGGCGGAATTCTCCGCACCCCACACCGGGTGGTAGAATCGCGGGAGGGCCGGGCGAATCACGCCACGCCGCCCTGGCACCCCCCGCGATTCGCCCACCCCCCCAAAATGGCGTGTCGCGTTTTGCGACAGGCCGCTCGGAGAATCGCCACTCGCCGTTTCTCACGGTGACCGAATGGACCGAGCGGTCTGCTGAACCCGACCGGTTCACGCCGGCGCCAACCACACCTGGTCGCTGCCGGCGTGAACAGTGCGTGACCAGTAAGTGTGGGGCCTGTGGGGGGTGGAGGGAGGATCGAGCACCACGGGCGTGCTCAGCAGATGTCTGGCCCGCGATCGGTCCCCACCGATCGTCGGGCCAGCGTCTCTAAAAGATGCACTCTTTTCCCTCCGCCGCCCCACAAGATCAAGCCGCGATGTCTTGCGGGGCAGCGGAGGGGAAGATGGCAACCGCGCATGTGCGGGTTGGCGCCGGCCAACCTGCACATGCGCAGCTGACGTCACTTCGGCGCCACCGGCTGCGTCATTCCCGGCACGCCGCTTCTTGACGCAAGCGTCAAGGCCTGGCGTGCGGAATTCACGCGCCGCCGCTCCTAGCCCCCCGGGGGGGGGGGGGGGAGAATAGGGGGCGAGGAGCACTCTGGGTTTCACTCCGCCGTCGGCTGTTTGTCTCCCTTTGGGAGAATTGTGCCCTCTGACTTTGGGTTAGAGTCGGAAACTTCAGAGTTCCGTGGTACGTACCTGGATTGTTACCCAGGAAATCTTATAATCCCTACATTTCAGAGGTAGGCCATTTGGCCCATCTTGTCTGCACCGGCCCTGCTCCGATAGAGAACCCTACCTAGGCCCAATCCTCTGCCCTATCCCTGTAACCCCACCTAACCTTTGGACACTAAGGGCAATTGAATGCACCTGTTCATCCTTCATTGATTCACAGGTTTTCTGCTCAGAAATTGAATATCTGTTCTGTCAATCGAGCTGGAAGCTTTTGTTATGACAATTTCTATTATGAATGCTTGGCTGGGTATCACAAACTTCAGTTCGGCAGCTGGTCTAATTGATCCAAGAATTAGAATTCCTGCAGTGCACAAGGGGACCAGTCGGCCCATCGAGTCTCCACTGACTCTCTGAAAGTGCACCCTACCTAGACCCCCATCCTATCCCCACAACCCTCCAAGCTACATATCTTTGGACACTAAGGGGCAGTTTTAATAAAAGCTAATTCACCTAACCTGCATATGTTTGGACTGTGGGGGGAAACCGGAGAACCCGGGGGAAACCCACGCAGACACGGGGAGAACGTGCAAACACCACACAGACAGTCACCCAAGGCCAGAATTGAAACCTGGTCCATGGCACTGTAAGACAGCAGTGCTAACCACCAATTATTGAAACCTTTACCTGTCTATAATAATAGAATATTCCTTTGATGTGGGTTCTTGTTTGTTTGCAACCTTAATAGGCACTTGAACAATTGCAATTTTTCCCCCTTGGTTTTTTGTCCAGTATTTATGATGGGGGTTTGAATTTGGGGCTTCCTTGGATTCTTAGAGGTTTAACGGTCTTCTGGTGATTTCAAAAAAGTTTCCATTGACATTGCAGGTATACTGAGAACTGTACATAATGCATACTATGAGTGGATATGGAGGATACGTGGGGGTATAGAAGTGGTTTGGGGTGGCATGGTGGAAATTGAGGTGGCATGGGGGAATGTGAGGTAACAGAGGAATCTGAGGAGGCAGAGGGTGACATGGGAAAATGTGAGGTGACTTGTTGGTGTGGTTTAGGGTGCCTGGAAACAACGCTGGGAGCTGAGCTGCTGTGTTGGAGGCAGGTCTTCTAACTGCACCCACACTCCATAGCAGCCTGCAAAACGTGCAGTGAACCCCTGTGTGTAAGGACGAAAATCCCTTGAAAAGTCTGACATGGACTAGGGGCACAATTTGCCAGCCGCAAAAGTGTGCAGATCTGATTTCTTCAAGCTCGGTTGAAAATTCAATCCCTTAACTTTGTTGCTCCAGACGCGATGCTGCTATTTCTATGGTTAACAATCCATCTACATTTTTAACTGCTTTCTCAAATGGTCTTGCCTCCTTCACCGATTTGTGCACGTATGCCGTCTAACTGATCCTGTAACTCTCTAGAATTGTATCTTTTATTCTGTATTGTATTGGATTTACTTGTGTATCCTGAAAATGTATCATTTTATACTCTGCATTAAATTTCACCTGCAGACTTCCGGTGGTGGCCATGGAGTGAGTGGTCGCATATTTTGTGGCTCCCGCTCAAGGCAGCCTTTTATGGTCTTTTCCCCGCTCGAAGGGCAAAGTATTTGAGGGCAAAAAGTACAGGAGTGCCTGGGGAAGGTAATACTCCTCTAGTGTGGCTGGGTATGGATCAGCGAATGAGGAGCGCTATGAGAATGGAAGTGCTGTTGGAGCAGGAGTTTTTGTGGGAAAGATGGCAGAGGGAAAGGGAGCTGTGCTGCCTGCTCTGTGGTCGACGAAGCAGTTGTTAGAGTACGTGAATGAAAAGCAGAGGAAAGAGGCCCTGAAAGACCAAGCCAAGGTGGTGGAACTGCTGAGATATGGCATCAACCAAATTGAGCAGAGGCTGGAGTCCCAGGGCCTGGCGATCCAGAAAGTGGAGGAAGCAGTGGGGGAGCAAGAGGGGCATTTGGCCTTGTTGGTGGCTGAGATGGGAGTGATGTGGTAGAGCAGGAAAAGCTGAGGCAGAAGGTGGAAGATTTGGATAATCACTCGTAGGCAAAACCTAAGGAGTGTCAGGGTGCCTGAAGGCATTGAAGTTGGGGAGGCTGCGTTGTATGTCGCAAAAATGTTGGAGAAGTTGATGGGGGGAGGGTCTTTGATCGGCGCCTGGAGGTGGACTGGGCGTTGAGGAGGAGGTGACAGGCAGGCGAGCTGCTGAGGGCGATGGTGGTGCAGTTGTACCATGTACCTGAGAAGGGAATGAGCTGCGGGTGTACCAGGACTTGGGTGCGGAGCTGGTGAAGACGAGGGCCAGGTTTAACCTCTTTGGGGTACTGTATCCGCCCTGTCTGTCCAGAAGGGAGAGTGGTATTTTGACACGCCAGAGGAGGCGATGGAATTTATGAGGGACAATGAACTGGGAGGAATCTGAGGACATTGAACTTTGGAGGAGAATTGAGTGTTCTTTGGAGTGTTTGGTGGTGGGTTTTCAGGGGCAGGTTTTGATGGGGAGCAACAATGGTGAGTGTGAGTGTGCCTTTTGTTAATCTTGAGGGATAGATGGTTGGGTTGGTTGGGGGAGGGAATTTGGAGAGAGGCAGGACGGTTGAAGGCCTTGGGTGGGGGCCACCATGCTAGCTGGGCGGGATATTTAACGGGAGTGAAGTGGGGGGCTGCCAGGAGGAAGGCATGGGGGAGGAGGGGGGAGTTGTTTTTTTGTTTGAGGGTGGGGGCAGAGGATTGCTGACATGATTGTGGCTGGTATGTGCACTGGCAGTACTTCCAGATCACTTTTTTTCATGTTGGATAAGACATTGCTGGCGGGCGTGGCCGACTCGGAGTATTCAGTGATTGTGGTTTCTGACCAAGTGCCGTACTGAGTGGATTGGATTGGATTTGTTTATTGTCACGTGTACCAAGATACAGTGAAAAGTATTTTTTGCGAGCAGCTCAACAGATCATTAAGTACATGAAAATAAAAGGAAATAAACACATAATAGGGCAACACAAGGTACACAATGTAACTAGATAACACCAGCATCGGCTGAAGCATACAGGGTGTAGTGTTAATGAGGTCAGTCCATAAGAGGGTCGTTTAGGAGTCTGGTAACAGCGGGGAAGAAGCTGCTTTTGAGTCTGTACGTGCGTGTTCTCAGACTTTTGACGGGGCTGGACACATGGTTTCGGGGTGATGGCAGGCAGGGATTGAGCGCTTTTGTATCTCCTGCCCGATGGAAGAAGTTGGAAGAGTGAGTAAGCCGGGTGGGAGGGATCCTTGATTATGCTGCCCGCTTTCCCCCGGCAGCGGGAGGTGTAGATGGAGTCAATAGATGGGAGGCAGGTTTGTATGATGGACTGGGCGGTATTCACGACTCTCTGAAGTTCCTTGATGTCCTGGGACCATGCAGTTGTCATACCAGGCTGTGATGCAGCCCGCTAGGATGCTTTCTCTAGTGCATCTGTAAAAGTTGGTAAGAGTTAATGTGGACATGCTGAATTTCCTTAGTTTCCTGAGGACGTATAGGCGCTGTTGTGCTTTCTTGATGGTAGCGTCGATGTGGGGTGGACCAGGACAGATTTTTGGAGGTGTGCACCCCTAGAAATTTGAAACTGTTAACCATCTCCACCTTGGCCCCGTTGATGCTGACAGGGGTGTGTACAGTACTTTGCTTTCTGAAGTCAATGACCAGCTCTTTAGTTTTGGTGGCATTGAGGGGGAGATTGTTGCCGCTACACCACTCCACTAGGCTTTCAATCTCCCTCCTGCGCTAACCACAGGTTTTCACCGACTGGGCTGGACACATGGTTTCGGGGTGGTGGCAGGCAGGGATTGAGCATTTTGGCTATCTGTTTATAGGGGGCAAATTTGCCAAGTTCGAGGAACTGGGGGAATGGCTTTAGGAACCTGCAGGGTTGGGACTTTGTAAGGAGAGAGGTGCTGTCCTTTCCTGGGCTGCCATCCTTAGGGTTGCAGAACAAGATGCTGTCGAGGGACAAAATAGGGGAGAGGAAGGTGTCAGATGTCTACAAGGAGTTAATGGAATAGGAGGGAGCCCTGTGTGGTCATTAAGCACAAGTGGGAGGAGGAGCTTGGAGGAGAGTTGGGGACAGAGACATGGGAAGCCTTTTGGAGGGTAAACGTGTCCTCATAATGTTCAAGGCTATGCCTCATCCAGTTCCAGGTGGTACATAGGGCGCATATGATGAGGATGAGTAGGTTCTTTGAGGGGGTAGAAGGTAGGTGTGGGCAGTGCGCGGGTGGGCCCGTGAATCATGTCCACATGTTCTGGGCGTGCTTAAGATTGAGGGGTTTCTGGCAGAGGTTCTCTGATGTGATGTCTAAGGTGTTGGGTGTGTAGGTGGTCCCGTGTACAAAGGTGGCGATATTTGGGGTGTCGGAAGACCTGGGAGTCCAGGGGGTGAGAGAGGGCAATATTATGGCATTTGCTTCCCTGATAGCCCGAAGATGGATGTTGCTCAGGTCGCAGGACTCAGAGCCACCATAGCGGGTGTGTGGGTGAGCGACCTGGCAGAATCCCTGATGTTGGAGAAGGTTAAGTTCGCCTTGAGGGGGTTTGCAGATGGGTTCACCGGAGGTGGAAGCCGTTTATTGATTTCTTTCAATAGGTTTGAGAGGCCAACAAGGGAGGCAGGGGAGACTTCCGGTGGCGGACATGGAATGCATGGTCGCATACAAGGCAGAGATAGCTCAAAGCCGTTGATTTGAGCTCTTTTAACCCGAAAATGGGGGAATTTTGTTGGGAAAGTGTAGCTGAAGGTGTGGAAGAAACGTTCTCCCTGGGAATCTCATGTCTGCTGGCCATTAGACATGGCAGAAGAAGGTTAAAGAATTGGCCAAGGTGTTCAAAGAGACCTGTGGCACAGCAACAATTGGAAAGATGACGGAGGAGGAAGGGATGTCGCATACTGGAAAACTCCAGATGGAGCAGCTCATGGCATTTATCAAAAAGGAGTTCCGCCAACAAAGAAAGGAATGCTGAAAGACCGATTGAAGGCGATCGAAGGAGAAGTGCATCCCTGAAAGGCTCGATGGAGAGAGTTGAGAAGTGCTTGAAGGCACAGGGGACACAGATCCGGGAGATGGAGAGGGTAATATCTGACTATTGTGATCGGGTAGTGGCATTGGAGGCTGATAGATTACAGGTTTATTGATTTACTAATTGCTTCATTGATTTATTTGGGACCTTTCAGAATTGATGCAGTATAATTATTTAATTCAGTACTGAGACAGAAAATGGAATATCCACAAAGCCAAAGTCATGGTTTCAGATAGAAATATGAGTAAGTTATAAAATTGGTTAAACTTTTGAATACTGTCCATGAATGTCTCAAATGTTGTGAATAATGTACTGCAAGTAAACGTAACGTAGGGAGTTTAAACTTGGGACAAGAGTCGTGGGAAAGTTAATTAATTAATTTGGAGTAATTGATTAATGTCTAATTAACCAATCGTCGGTTAAGTGACTGACACTTTCCTGAACAAATCAAGGGGGTCTCAGCTGAGAATTAGGACCAATGAAACTAAGGGGCTAAGCCCAGTTAAGGATTCACTTAAGAATTTGACTGATTAGAGAGACGAATTTTAGCTGTTGGAGAATCCTTGAAGCATTTGTGAAAATTACTTTTAAAAAGGCCTTTTGTTGAAATTACCTTTAATTTGTAAATCTGGAGTCACTATTATTTTGAAGTTTGTGCTTTCACTTTTCAGTGTTTCAAGGATATTTCAATGTACAAAGAACAGCTTTCCGATTTAATTTTGTGCAAATGTACCAAATTAGTTCTTAAAGAAATAAACAGTGCTTCGTATATCTATTCAACCAGACTGAGACCTTGGGCTGGTTTTTCCATCCCGCTGTGCCAGATTTCTGGTTCTGCTCTGGTTCTCCATTTCTCCGTCTGGTCAATGAGATTTCCCATTGTGGGGCAGCCCCACTCCGTCGGGAAATCCTCGGGCTGCCGGCAAAATGGAGCATCCCGACAACAGAGAATCCGGCCCCTTACCTATGAGTGAGAGATAAGGGAAAACTTACAACTTGGCGAGTCAGGTCGGGGAGAACAACGGAAGAGATACCGAATACCTTTCCGGAGTACCGGACATGGAAGATCAGAAGCCAGGTAAGGGATCTACAAATCTGTGACCGTGCGTAGAAATCTGGTGACTCTTCACGTTCTCTTTGCAAACCAAATGTGTCTGGAGTGAACCAAGGTTAAAAGTACTGTTTCAGAGTTGAAATCTGCTAGCAACCTCTAGGGGTGGTCAAGATCCACCAGAGATTTCAATAGAAGAAATATTTGGTTTGGCAAACAATGTTGTAGACAAGCAAATTCAGTGAATCAAGATCAGTACAGAAATTGAACAAAGGTTTTCAAAGCACGATGCTTCAAAGGGACAAAGTGGTCCACTGATGATTTAAGAATGGTTTGGAAAAAACTTACCAGTATGTCACTGGAAAATGCAAAGCTTAAAATGAGCACAGCAGGCCTTAGTCAAAATTGGCAAGGACAAAATAGACCAGTGGAACTCTTGACCTGGGTGGAACATCTTTTCAATGGCTCCCCGAGACACCCAGACAACAAAACCCCGTCCCTTGCACAGCACACTCGATTACCGACCACCGGCCAGTGAGGTAGCAGGGTCCACCCCCAGTGTAAGACGTACTGTCCCGAAAGGAGGGAAACCAGAGACAGCCACAAGCAGTCAGGTGGCAGTCTCACATTTAAAAACAAATATAATTAGATCAAAACAATTCAAAAGGAAAAAATCTCTGAAGATAACCTTACATTCCGAATTGGTAACTGAACCGGAGACTTCAGAATGTTTGGAATCATCGGAGTCTGATGATGATTCTGAAGCAGAATTCAGGAGGGAAATGCTTGAGAGACACAAAAGATCCAAAGCTTAAAAAAAACCAGAAGGTATTCGGCTAGCTCCCTTAAAGACAAAGCGGTATAAAACTCGAATAATAGAAACAATTGCTGGGGAAGGGGACAGGAGGGTCACTCAAGTCCAATATGATCAACATATAGTCCATAAACCTGCTGACCCAGGTAGAATTGACCAGTGGTTCAAAGAATTGCCTAATCCAAAGAAAGGAGGAATGGTAACATGGGAGGGGCTTGAGAGCCAGAGAGAGATTTACAATCTCCACCCACTACATGGAGTTCAAGGTTTGACCGTAATAACCCCTAAACGAGAGGGTGATCAACTTTTGAGAGAAGTCAAAAGAGCACTAGGGGAGGGGGAGCAGCAAATAGAGGATAGCTGGCTTGTAATTAAACAATGGTTGTTAAGACATAATCTGCCAAGAACTAATTGGACTAAAATTACTGCTTGTTTGCAAAAAAAAATTGGAAGATGTATTAGATTATGAACAAAGATTTATGAAAGTTTGGACAGAACACTCAAGACTGAAGTTGCCAGGGGAACTAGAGTCGTTGGATGACAGTACTCTTGAAAGTCTGCATTCCTTGCTGGTTTAAAAATAGATGTGTCCAGTGCATTGAAACTAATGTTTCCTGATTGGGATCAAGGGGTGACAACATACACGGCATTAGTAACTCGATGTGCTCAAATTGATAGAGATTTAGATTCTAAAATCCATATTTTTCAAACAAAGATACAACCAGTTCAATCAGTCAAAAATGCCATGTACAATTCAAATGCTTTTCAAAAATTGCCAGAGGAAGATGCTATTTTTGTGGAAAGGATGGACATTGGGCTAGATCATGCCGAGCTAGATTACAAGAACGGCAAGGACAATATGTGCCTTTAAATTCTGCCCCCATTCCCAATTTCACACCTACATGTTATCCACAATTTCCACGATCCCAATCTAATTCATCCTCAAATGATTGGGAGATTGAGAGATTATCACCAAACTCATTGTGGAACAAGATTTGCAGTTAGCTGGTGCCCGTGGACACAAGGGCAAAGCCTTTTGAAGAAGAAGAGATTCTACAACTTAAGACAAAGAAGAGATGAACTGGACATTAATAAAAAAAATCTAAAAGCCAACAACATTGTTGGGACAATTCTGAGATGTAGACAGAAAACGTAATTCAGCAAGCTACGGTACAAAAAATGTAGTTCAAGGCAAAGAACAAGCAATCAAAATATTACTGGCTGGAATCAAATGGAAATGTTTAATTTCTGTTTTGAACATAAAGATATTTTATTGGACTGTAAGATTTCTCCAGAGGTCATGATTGGGACAGGATTAAGTAATTTAGGATAGACATCTGAGACAGGAAGTTAAAACAGGAAATGGGAATTGGAATATTGGGTGCAATTCAATGAAATATTTTAATCTGGCATTAATACGAAGGGGACAGTCTAGAGGAAGCTAGTAAATTGATAACTATCTCTTGGTAATGCTTGTGTCGTCTGTGCTTTTATTTAAGCGAACAAAGTCTGATACTCTGGCCACCATGCAAGGCATCAAGATCATACGTGGAGAGATAAACAACAACTTTGAGATCTTTTGATAAGATCACAAAAGGTTCAAGAATGTGTGGCATGACATTAGGAGCACTGCGTGAGTGTGCAGATAAATTACATGTGAAGTGACTAATAGGCAGGCTTGTCATAATGCACTAAAGAGCAGGTCCCATGCATGCACACTACTTGACAAACAGCATGGCCGGCAATGGGGCCAACAGAGTGAAACAACATCATTGATCAAGGCACTGACACATATTCCATAGAGAAACTGACTTTAAAATAATTGGGATAGAATCAAACACACAGATACCTGTCGAAATGAGCACAATTGAAGTGACATTGTAAATTATTTGGATAAGAACAAGTAAGGGCCTGGTAGCAAGTAAACCTGGTGAGGAATATCCACATGATGGATGCAGAATTTAGAGAGCAGGAGAATATTTTAAGTCCATGCGTGATGTTATTTTGAATGATATTTGAGTGAGATGATTTGCAAATAGTGTCAGAGAGAAAGGGATAGCATTCCAATTATTATGGGAAGAGAAAACTGGAAAACAAAAACAAAGAAGTGAATTTTCTCCCTGCACAGATCATCCCACTCAAGGGTTAGAGAAGGAAAATGACCAAGAATAATAAAGAGATAAGGGGTGGAAGAGTAGGATCTCACCCTGTGAAAACTGGAACCATATTATATGTTACTCACAAGTTGAAATGACATTTATTTTAGTTTAGTTAACACATAATCTATGTATGGCAACTCAATATAAATTTATAGTCAATTTCGGATCAAAAGCTCATTCCATGACCCGATCTCAGCATCACACTCAACATTGATAAGGGAGAAAGAACATATGGCCTCAAGACAGTGAAGTGAGACGTCAAGGTTGAACAATTGCTGATACAAACTATCAGTCCAAAGCCGTACTGTGGCCTTACAAAATCGAATGGCTCTCGATATATTCTCGCCACGAAAGATGGAACACGTGCCCTGATTGGATCAAAATGTTGTACTTATATTTAAGATAGTTCCAAAGAAATCACTAATTTGACAAAACAAATCAAAAGGAAGTGGAAAAATTAAAACAATCCGAGTCCATCTCTTTGGAGTTGGGCTACGGAATGGTTGGGATCCTTCGGAGTTTCAGTGGTGCAAGGCCTGGTTATGTTCTTTGCAGTTGTTTTTTCTCTATATCTTGGGTTGGATTCGCCGCAGCCTCCGTGCCGAATTCGCGGCCTTTCCCTTTCACGGTTTGGCAATTCTCCGGGACCTGAAAATCGGCGTGACCATGGAGTACGCTGCGCCACCAGGAGGCCATTGCCAGAGGCCCACCCAGCAATCCTCCGCTCCCGACCAGCCGAGTTCCTGATGGTGTCGAACTAATCACTTATTGCCGGTTGGGATGCTGGTGTGGCGGCTGTGGACTCAGTCCATGGCTGCCCTGGTCAGGGGCAGGGGGATCAGAGACCGGGGGAGGGGATTAGATCTGCGTGGTTAGATGCTCGGGTGCACGGCCAATAGGGGGGGGTCTCATTTTTCCGTCTGGCTCCGCGGTCTGAGTCCGCTATGGAGCTCGGCACGCCCACTGGAGGCCGCCACAATGCAAATGCACGGACTCCAAACCGTAATTGTGGGAGCCCATATCCGCAGCTAAAGCTGCAAGATTTACTCCTTAATCCTTCCTGCCAGGGCTTTTTCATGCCCCCTTCTAGCTCTCCTAAGTCCATTTTTGAGTTCCTTCCTGGTTACCTTGTAACCGTCTAGAGCCGTGCCAGGTCCTTGCTTCCTCAACCGTACGTAAGCTTCCTTCTTCCTCTTGACTAGAAGCTCCACTTCTCTTGTCATCCAAGGCTCCTTCACCTTACAATTCCTTCCTCGTCTCAATGGGACAAAACTATCCAGCACTCGCAGCGGCAAGTGCTCCTTAAACAACCCCCACATTACTGTTGTGCATTTCCTCAAGAACAACTGTTCCCATTTTATGCTCCTCAGCTCCTGTCTAATAGCAGTATAATTTCCCCTCCCCCAATTAAATACCTTCCCATACAGTCTGTGGATCTGGAGTCACATGTAAGCAAGACCAGGTAAGGATGACAGATTTCTTCCCTAAATATTAATATTATTTATGAATCTATTAATTGATCTATTTGATTAAGTTTGAAATAATAAAAAAGGGTTGAGTGATAGATTACAGGTTTATTGATTTACTAATTGCTTCATTGATTTATTTGGGACCTTTAAGAATTGATGCAGTATAATTATTTAATTCAGTACTGAGACAGAAAATGGAATATCCACAAAGCCAAAGTCATGGTTTCAGATAGAAATATGAGTAAGTTATAAAATTGGCAAAACTTTTGAATACTGTCCATGAATGTCTCAAATGTGAATAATGTACTGCAAGTAAACGATATGAGGGTACATTCAACGAGTTTTAAACAATCTCATAACTGAGACCAGACATCACATAGAGAGTTTGAACTTGGGACAAGAGTCGTGGGAAAGTTAGTTAATTAATTTGGAGTAATTGATTAATGTCTAATTAACCAATCGCCTGTTAAGTGACCAATAAAACTAAGTAAGGGGCTAAGCCCAGATAAGGATTCACTGAAGAATGTGATCCATTTGACTAATTAGAGAGAAGAATTTTAGCCGTCAGAGAATCCTTGAAGCATTCGAGAAAATTACTTTGAAGAAGGCCTTTTGTTGAAATTACTTTTAATTTGTAAATCTGGAGTCACTATTATTTTGAAGTTTGTGCTTTCACTCTTCAGTGTTTCAAGGACATTTCAATGTACAAAGAAAAGCTTCTCGATTTAATTTTGTGCAAATGCACCAAATTAGTTCTTAAAGAAATAAACAGTGCTTCGTATATCTATTCAACCGGACTGAAAATTTATCTATGAGTGAGACATATGGGAAATCTTACAGAAGCAGAGGTGGGGCTCCTGGGGGGCTTATGCAAAAAGACCCTATAAAGAGCAGGAGAACAGATCTAGAAGGCAGAACCTGCGTATCGGCTTGCTTAAAGGTGTGGAAGACATGAGTACTACGAGATACGTCTCAAGGATGCTGGCGGGGCTGGTGCAGGAGGTGCTGGATAAAGCCCCAGAGGTGGATAGAGCACACAGGTCTCTAAGGCAGGAGCGAGGAGCGGGTGAGCCGCCGTGGGCAGTGATTGAGGCACCACAGGCTTGTGGAGAAGGAGAAGATCCTACGATGGGTCAGGGAGAAGCGGAATGTGAATGGGAGGGGAACAAGGTCTGAATATATTAGAACATTGGAGCAGAGCTGGCAAAAAGGCATGCTGGGTTCTGCAGGGCCAAGCAGCTCTCACTGATCGAAGCAGGGAAAGGACCCCAAGCTGTGCGGGTCTTACAGGCCGATCTCCCTGTTGAAAGTTGATGCCAAACTGTTAGCTAAAATCTTGTCATCAAGGATAGAAGACTGTGTCCCGGAGGTGATAGGGGAAGACCAGACGGAGTTCATTAAGGGTAGGCAGCTAACGGCCAACGTTAGAAGGCTCTTGAATGTAATCACGATGCCCCCAGAGGGAAAGGAGGTGGAGGTAGTGGTCGCAATGGATGCACCAGAAGGCCTTTGACCGGGTGGAATTGAACTAACTGTGGGAGGTGTTGGGGCAGTTCTGGTTTGGTCGAGGTTTCATCAACTGGGTCAGACTACCGTACCAGGCACCAAAGGCAAATGTTTGAACGAACTGGCTGACTGCACTGGGGGACTAAGCAGGGATACCCCCTCTCTCCGTTCCTGTTCGCTTTGGCCATATGGTGCTCAGAGCTTCCAGGGGCTGGTCCGGGGTGGGGTGGAACACAGGATCTCGCTATATGCCGATGATCTGCTCCTGTATGTCTCCGACCCGTTAGAGGGGATGGGAGAGATCATGGAGATTTTAGGGGAATTTGACCGTTTTCCGGGGTACAAATTGAACATGGGGGGAAAAGCGAGATGTTTGCGATCCAGGCACAGGAGCAGGAGAGGAGACTGGGAGAGCTGCCGTTCAGAGTGGTGGGAGGTAGTTTCCGTTATTTAGGGATCCAGGTGGCACGGGACTGGGGGCTGTTACATAAACTAAACTTGACCCGGTTAGTGGAACAAATGAAAGAAGACATCCGAGGGTGAGATATGCTCCCGTTATCACTGGCGGGGAGGGTAGAGACAGTGAAAATGATGGTAGTCCCAAGTTTCCTGTTTGTTTTTAAGTGCCTCCCCATCTTTATCCCAAAGGCCTTTTTCAAGCGGGTAAATAAGGCGCTCTCCGGTTTTGTTTGGGCGGGTAAAACCCTTTGAGTGAAGAAGGTAATGCTGGAGCGGGGCCAGGGATTGGGGGGGGGGGGGGGGGGGGGGGGGGGGGGGGGGGGGGAGAGGGGGGGGGGGGCAGTGGGAGGGTGTACTGGCACTGCCGAACTTTAGCTATTATTACTGGGCGGCAAATATAGCCATGATTAGGAAGTGGGTAGTGGGGGGAGGGTCGGTGTGGGAGTGGATGGAGGCAGCATCCTGTAAGGACACGAGTTTAGCGGCATTAGTCATGGCACCTCTGCCGTTCTCACCGGCCCGGTACTCAACAAGCCCGGTGGTAGTAGCAGCCCTGAGAGTCTGGAAACATGTGACAGCAGAGGCAGCATCAGTTTGGGCTCCAATCTAGCAACCATTGGTTTGCCCCAAGAAGACTAGATGGAGAGGTTCGGGGATGGCAGAGAGATGGAATCGGGAGGCTAGGAGATTTGTTTATAGATGGGAGTTTCCCCGGTTTGAGGGAGTTAGAGGAGAAGTTTGAGTTGACAGGATTTAGGTATCTGCAGATTCAGGATTTCTTGCGAAGGCAGGTTCCAACCTTCCCGCTCTTATCGCCACGGGGGATACAAGCTAGGGCAATTTCTAGAGTATGGGTAGGAGAGAGGCAGGTCTCAGATATCTATAAAGAACTCATGGAGTCAGAGGAAACGCAGACATAGGAGCTAAAGCACAAATGGGAGGGTGAGTTAGGAGGAGAGATAGAGGCAGGTCTCTGGGCGGATGCGTTAAGCAGGGTCAACACGTCCACACCTTGCGCCAGGCTCAGCCTGATACAATTTAAGGTCGTTCACTGGGCACACATGACGATGGCCCAGATGAGCAGGGTTTTGGGATAGGTGTGCGGGAGGGCCAGAGAACCATGTACTCATGTTTTGGGCATGTTTGAAGCTTAGGGGATTCTGGCAGGGATTGCAGATGTCATGTCCACGGTGTTAAAAAAGGGTGGCACCGAGTCCAGAGGTGGCGATTTTCGGAGTGTCAGAGGACCCGGGAGTCCAAGGGGCGAGAGAGGCCGACGTCTTGTCTTTTGCCTCCCTGGTAGCCTGGAGACGGATACAGTTAGAATGGAGGGACTTGGAGCCCCAAAATCAGAGACCTGGGTCAATGACATGGCTGGCTTCTTCAGTCTTGAGAAAATCAAGTTCGCCGTAAGAGGGTCAAGGGTCAATGCTAGGGTTCGTCCGGAGGTGACAGCCGTTTGTAAACTTCTTTGGAGAAAATTAACTGTTGGCGGTGTGGGAGGGGGTTTCGTCTAGATTACTGTCCAAGGAAGGTGGGACCTGTGAGGGAGGTAGATGGCCTTTGCACTATGTTTATAGTTGTTTGTCTATGGTTTACTGTTACTGCTATAAAATCACAAATGCCTTAAAAAAGTATTTTACAAAAAAAACATAAAATCTTGTCTCCTTCACACTGTGTTGCAGATGCAAAGTGTGAATTCTGTTTTTTGTGACACTTCCATAATCCAGTAGGAGTCAGTATTGAAATGGTTTCTCCAGTTTGCCTGCTGGAACAGTATGGAATAAACAGCAAAGTAACAAGAAATCATTCATCAATTTTTATCCCTACCTGAACAGTGCAGTCTTTTAGATGATGAATCGGTTAAATTCATTGCTGCGCTTAAGATCTGTTTTCCTGGCTGTGTGCATGCCTTTCAGCTGAGGTACTGCTGTAACAGAATCATTATTTCAAAACCTACCAACCAGAGATCTTTGTCCATTGAGACTGACTCATAAAAGGCAGAGAATTCAATAAAAGGCAAACTAATTTACAAATAAATGTGGCTCGTGTAAAATAATGAAATAACACTTTTCTTGGTTTAGGTTTTCATATCACCTTTTATTTATTTTTTTACAAAAGACAATTGGGCAATTGTCTCATTGATCATTTGGTGACCGATTATGCAGAATCTTGCACATATCCTAATTTGTACGATCGTATACTTGTAAAGTCTTGTGGATTCTAAAGATCTTGGGATTGGAACTTCGCGAGAAGTGATAACTTTGTATTTTTCATGGCTGCCGCCTTATTTCACTGGCGATAATTATCATCATGATTAGAATTAATTAAAATAAATAAACATTGAGAAACAGAATTAAAACGAGATCAGATGTGATTAAAATAATACCTCAAAGGTCAAAGCTATTTAAAGACAGCAATGTAGAAATTAGGGTTATGTAGGAAATGGTTAAGTACATTTGCATATTGAATTCAAAAGCTGGGCTGGGTAAGACGTCTAGTAGTGTGTGAATTTGAAAATGAATGGCTTCCTGTTTTGAACATCCACAATAAGAAAATAAGACTTGCATTTATGAAGCACTGTTCACGACCTCGAAACGTCTCAAGGCGTGTTATAGCCAATCAAGTATTGTCACTGCTGTAATGTAGGAAACATGGCAGCCAATTTGTGCATCGCAAAATCCCACAATAATAATCTTTAAGAGCAGTAACCAGAAAATCTATTTTTATTGATGTTGATTCAGGGGTTAATATTGGCTAGGACTCCTCTGCTCTCTGATATGGTGCTTTGGAAACATTTACATCCCTCTGAGAAAGCAAACAGAGCCTCAATGGTGCCTCTGATAGTGCAGCACTGCCTCAATGCTGCATTGAAGTGTTTCATAGATTTCATAGAATTTACAGTACAGAAGGAGGCCATTCGGCCCATCGAGTCTGCACCAGCTCCTGGAAAGTGCACCCTACCCAAGGTTAACACCTCCACCCTATCCCCATAACCCAGTAACCCCACCCAACACTAAGGGCAATTTTGGACACTAAGGGCAATTTATCATGGCCAATCCACCTAACCTGCACATCTTTGGACTGTGAGAGGAAACCGGAGCACCTGGAGGAAACCCACGCACACACGGGGAGGATGTGCAGACTCCGCACAGACAGTGACCCAAGCCGGAATCGAACCTGGGACACTGGAGCTGTGAAGCAATTGTGCTATCCACAATGCTACCGTGCTGGCCTTGATTTTTGTGTTCAAGCCCCAGAGTAGGACTTGAACACAGCATCTTGTGACTTGGGGGTGAGAGTTCGACCAACTCAGCCACCTAAGTAGTCTTTGGGAATAAATTGAGGGTCACTGCATAGAATATTGTTGTAGATGTCAGCCAACGAATATGGAATTCTGTTCAAAATGGCTGGCAAAGAATTACAGCACTCATAAATGGAAATAGGTGGTGAAGGAAGGGGAGGGAAACAATGTGTTCATTCTCCAAAACAATTTATCCATCACAGGGTGAACAATCTTACAAATATTTTTCCACATTTTACAGATGCAGATGTGAAATGCATGCATAATTCTTCAAATCAGGCCAGGAGACTTTCAGGGATAAGCAGCCAGTTCAGTTTCTGCTCCTGCTAGTGTTCCCTCTGACCCTTCAGCTGTGAAGAATGTCACACAGAGCTGAAGATTCTGTTTTGTTTAGTTATAAGTTTTCATGCTGACAAAATCCCATGCCACCCACAGCCTGTTAATTGTACAGCTTTGATATGATTTGCTTCATCATGCATTCTGTTTAACATACAACTTCAACCACCACTGGCTTCAAAATAATCTTGCTTAAAGCAAAAAGCAAAGCTGTGTTCTCATGTTCTCTATGATTCAGTTCTAACCACCACAGCTCCACCTGTCAAAGGCTGCCTGTAAAAGGGTTTTGCCTCTGTACATCTATCATTCCCATTTTCTTCAGTACAGAGAACTGATTCCCAGGCATCCTCACATAGAGAAGAATTGAAGTAGAAAATTGTTTAAGTATTTGAAAAATAGAAAATACAACCACAAGGACATTCTAGCATTTGAAGGAGAACATAAAAGCAGACAATAACTGGCTCATAACTGATTTGGCTGATGCAATTACAAAGGATGCACAGAATACTCCAGTTCTCTATCCTGATGTCTCAATAATAGATGTTCATTAGACCAGCTTCCTATTTTCATATATTTTCCACAGAAGACAGCAAACCCTTAGTAACTGGTAGCACCGGATGAAGCTGCATTGTCTGTGCACTTGTAAAAGAGCTTTCTCTGCTCCTCTGCGTAAGCATCCAACAGGATAGTTGTATCGCATTCCTTATTTTGTTGTTTTCTCTCTCAATTGTGAGTAGAGGGGTTCTGCACTGTGCAGCAACTCATTGGGGATTTCAGCACCGTCAATCACCCTTGCAAATCACAACCGAAGATTTTTTTTTTTATCCAGTTGAATTATAGCCAAGTCAAGCTGATTGCCCATCCTCGCAAATGATGCTCGGGGTTTTAACTGACGCCTTGTGTGGACATGCTGCAGCTGGCATTGTCTTTGTCGCCTTGTCTTTTTCGGTGCATCTCCTCCCACTTGCACCTGTTTCTTTTAATCCCATGTAGCATTGGCTTCAGTTTTGGGTTGACCTTCACCAGAGCCTAGGGATCATTTAAGAAAAGGAAATAAATTTTTCATGTGAATAATTCCAGCACATAGCGAATTAGCAATACTAATTTTAATGGGAAAAGTACTTGTCTGTTTTCATGTCTCAGTTACCCTTTCCTTTGAATTTGCAAGACATCTGGGTAGAATATTTCGAAAATATAAAATTTAAGAAGCTTTAATAATTTAGTTTATGTTTAATGTTGTGACATTCATCAAGCCCAGATGATATAATTATGGTATAATGTCTCCTAGCTGCACAATAAGCAGTCATTCAAATGTTTTATTCATTACAGGACACAGTTGTACTGATTAAAGAATATAACAAATGATTTTGGGTACAAGAAAAATTCTAGCTGATAGAAAATAATTTTTCACCACGCTGATCGATGTTGGTGTCTAGCTGGCATGTGCAGTTACGCAATATGTGGTGTCATAGTTTGTAATACAATCAGAACCCAGCTACAGAATTGTAAATCTTTCCACAATATCAGTGATTCTATCCATGATTATAATACAGTGCAAAAAAAGTCTACCTTTTAAATGGTCAATCCAACTTTAAACAGTAAAATCCCTCAAGCTAGCAATCTTATCAAACCAGCTGTATTACTCAAATTTTCTTTGATATCAAAATTAGTGTTCTGACAACACTAGGTAAATATTGATGTTGTCTGTAGTAAGCTAAAGATTGACATGTCAATAAGTTAAAAGTATTAGAGAAGAGCTTTGTTTAAAATGTAAAGAGTAGTCAGCAACTAAAATTACGGCTGTCTGTAATGACCCCCTTTGGGACTGACTGCAGCTCGTCTCGCTCTCCAGATCATATTCATTCAGCTACATGTTCCCAACTTTCAGAGGCAGCCTTCCACTTTGCTGAAAAGTTGGAAGGAAGCAAAATTCCAAAGAGTGCAGTTGGCCACTGATCTATCCAGTTTGCCGAGATGTTGGCCTCTTCCTAGACGATGTGATTCACAGGAGATAGGCTATCTTCAATGTGCACCAGAAGCCCCCAAAAAGGTAACTTTGGAGTGCTGGGAAGAGGTTCCTGCCAGTGTTAGCGATTGTTCAACCATACGATGCATTTGGAAACCATGCAGGGAAACCTTTAGATAACTTACTAGGTCAATCAAGGAATGAGAGTTCACCATCCCTTTGTATTAATGCAGAACACTAAATATGTTTACATTTACAATTATATGCTCCTCTCATAACCTTAAATAACTTATACATTTTGCAGCGAATGCATATAGGATTGCAGCCTTCATTCAAAGCCCGATGTACATTCAGCGCAAAGGGAAACCTCACTGTAATGCAACTGAAACTAACCTTCAGTAAGCAAGTCATCACACAATGGGCTGATTGCTGACATTGGATATTACACCTGAGAACAAAGGTAGCTGGGTAACAGTTAGAGGTGGGAAGAGGAGGAAGCAGTCAGTACAGGGATCCCCTGTGGTCGTTCCTCTCACCAATAAGTATCCCGCTTTGGATACTGTTGGGGGGGATTACCCAGCAGGGGTAGGCTGCAGTGACCGGGTCTCTGGCACGAGGTCCGGTCTGGGGCTCAGAAGGGAAGGAGGGAGATTAGGAGAGCACTAGTTATAGGGGACCCAATGGTTAGAGGTTCAGACAGGCGGTTTTATGGGCACGGGGGAGACTCTCGGATGGCATTTTGCCTCCTGGGTGCCAGGGTTCATGAAGTCTCGGATCGTGTCTTCAGAATCCTTAAGGGGGAGGGTGAGCAGCCAGAAGTCGTGGTGCACATTGGTACCAAAGACGTAGGTAGGAAAAGGGGTGTGGAGGTAATAAACAAGTTTAGGGAGTTTGGCTGGAAGTTAAAAGCCAGGACAGACAGAGTTGTCATCTCTGGTTTGTTGCCGGTGCCATGTGATAGCGAGGCTAGGAATAGGGAGAGAGTGCAGTTGAACACGTGATTGCAGGAATGGTGTAGGAGGGAGGGCTTCAGGTATTTGAATATTTGGAGCACGTTCTGAAGAAGGTGGGACTTGTACAAGCAAGATGGGTTGCATCTGAACCAGAGGGGCACCAATATCCTGGGGGGTAGGTTTTCTAGTAGTCTTCGGGAGGGTTTAAACTAATTTGGCAGGAGAATGGGAACTGGATTTGTCGTCCAGCAACTAAGGCAGCCGATGTTCAGGACATCAAAATGTGTAGTGAGGCAGTGGGGAAGGTAACACTAATAAAGGAGAGTACTTGCTGGCACGGAGATGGGTTGAAGTGTGTATACTTCAACGCAAGAAGCATCAGGAATAAGGTGGGTGAACTTAAGGCATGGATCGGTACTTGGGACTACGATGTGGTGGCCATCACGGAAACTTGGATAGAAGAGGGGCAGAAATGGTTGTTGGAGTTCCTGGTTCTAGATGTTTCAATAAGATTAGGGAGGGTGGGGGGAGGGGTGGCATTATTAATTAGAGATAGTATAACAGCTGCAGAAAGGCAGCTCGAGGAGGATCTGCCGACTGAGGTAGTATGGATTGAAATCAGAAATAGGAAAGGAGCAGTCACATTGTTGGGAGTTTTCTATAGGCCCCCCAATAGCAGCAGAGATGTGGAGGAACAGATTGGGAAACAGATTTTGGAAAGGTGCAGAAGTCACAGGGAGTAGTCATGGGTGACTTCAACTTCCCAAATATTGAGTGGAAACTCTTTAGATCAAATAGTTTGGATGGGGTGGTGTTTGTGCAGTGTGTCCAGGAAGCTTTTCTAACACAGTATGTAGATTGTCCGACCAGAGGGGAGGCCATATTGGATTTGGTACTTGGTAATCATAGAATTTACAGTGCAGAAGGAGACCATTCGGCACATCGAGTCTGCACCGGCTCTTGGAAAGAGATCCCTACCCAAGGTCAACACCTCCACCCTATCCCCATAACCCAGTAACCCCACCCAACACTAAGGGCAATTTTGAACACTAAGGACAATTTAGCATGGCCAATCCACCTAACCTGCACATCTTTGGACTGTGGGAGGAAACCGGAGCACCTGGAGGAAACCCACACACACACGGGGAGGATGTGCAGACTCTGCACAGACAGTGACCCAAGCCGGAATCGAACCTGGGACCCTGGAGCTGTGAAGCCATTGTGCTAACCACAATGCTACCGTGCTGCCCCAAATGAACCAGGGCAAGTGATAGATTTGTTAGTTGGAGAGCATTTTGGAGATAGTGACCACAATTCTGTGACTTTCACTTTAGTAATGGAGAGGGATAGGTGTGTGCAACAGGGCAAGGTTTACAATTGGGGGAAGGGTAAATACGATGCTGTCAGACAAGAACTGAAGTGCATAAGTTGGGAACATAGGCTGTCAGGGAAGGACACATTTGAAATGTGGAACTTGTTCAAGGAGCAGATACTACGTGCCCTTGATATGTATGTCCCTGTCAGGCAGGGAAGAGATGGTCGAGTGAGGGAATCATGGTTGACAAGCGAGGTTGAATGTCTTGTTAAGAGGAAGAAGCAGACTTATATAAGGCTGAGGAAACAAGGTTCAGAGAGGGCGCTGGAGGGATACAAGATAGCCAGGAGGGAACTGAAGAAAGGGATTAGGAGAGCGAAGAGAGGGCATGAAAAATATTTGGCGGGTAGGATCAAGGAAAACCCCAAGGCCTTTTCCACATATGTGAGAAATATGAGAATGACTAGAGCAAGGGTAGGTCCGATCAAGGACAGTAGCGGGAGATTGTATATTGAGTCTGAAGAGATAGGAGAGGTCTTGAATGAGTACTTTTCTTCAGTATTTACGAATGAGAGGGGTCATATTGTTGGAGAGGCCAGTGTGAAACAGACTAGTAAGCTCGAGGAGATACTTCTTAGAAAGGAAGATGTGTTGGGCATTTTGAAAAACTTAAGGATAGACAAGTCCGCCGGGCCTGATGGAATATATCCAAGGATTCTATGGGAAGCAAGAGATGAAATTGCAGAGCCGTTAGCAATGATCTTTTCATCCTCACTGTCAACAGGGGTGGTACCAGGGGATTAGAGAGTGGTGAATGTTGTGCCCCTGTTCAAAAAAGGGAATAGGGTTAACCCTGGGAAATACAGGTCAGTTAATCTTACTTCAGTGGTAGGTAAAGTAATGGAAAGGGTACTGAGGGATAGGATTTCTGAGCATCTGGAAAGACACTGCTTGATTAGGGATAGTCAGCACAGATTTGTGAGGCGTAGGTCTAGCCTCACAAGTCTTATTGAATTCTTCGAGAAGGTGACCAAGCATGTGGATGAAGGTAAAGGTGTGGATGTGGTGTACATGGACTTTAGTAAGGCATTTGATAAGGGCCTCCATGTAGGCTTATGCAAAAAGTAAGGAGGCATGGGATATTGGGAAATTTGGCCAGTTGGATAACGAACTGGCAAACCGATAGAAGTCAGAGAGTGGTTGTGGATGGCAAATATTCAGCCTGGAGCCCAGTTACCAGTAGCGTACCGCAGGGATCAGTTCTGGGTCCTCTGCTGTTTGTAATTTTCATTAATGACTTAGATGAGGGAGTTGAAGGGTGGGTCAGTAAATGTGCAGACGATACGAAGATTGGTGGCGTTGTGGATAGTGAGGCGGGCTGTTGTTGGCTGCAAAGAGTCATTGATAGGATGCAGAGCTGGGCTGAGAAGTGGAAGATGGAGTTTAACCCTGAAAAGTGTGAGTGTCATGTGAGAGTACCTTTAAGAAATGGATGTTTAAGAAATGTACCTTTAAGAAATGAAGCTAATCATATTACTGAAGTGATGTCACGGGGTGGGGGGGAGGGAGCTGAGTTCACTTCTGCTTTTTGGGAGTTTTAGTTTCAGTTTGAGAGAGCAGCTGGGAGTGTCTGTGTGTTTTGCTGAGAGCTGCAGGAAGAAACACCGAGCTGGTCTGTTGATGTCTGCAAATCCAAAAACTATAAATATATTGATGATGTGGAGATGCCGGCGTTGGACTGGGGTGAGCACAGTCAGAAGTCTTACAACACCAGGTTAAAGTCCAACAGGTTTGTTTCAAACACTAGCTTTCGGACCACTGCTCCTTCCTCAGGTGAATGAGGAAGGCCTTCCTCACCTGAGGAAGGAGCAGTGCTCCGAACGCTAGTGTTTGAAACAAACCTGTTGGACTTTAACCTGGTGTTGTAAGACTTCTTACTATAAATATATTGAATGTAACCTCATGTTTGTTTGAAGGATTTCTCTTGGATGTGTAAAGGAACAGATTGCAGGATTGGGTAGTGTAATATTTTTGGGGTTATCTTTGAAGTAATGGGTGTTAAGAGATCCAATGTTTATTTAAAAGGTTAATTTGAGTTCATAGAATAAGCATTGTTTTGTTTTAAAAACCACGTGTCCATAATTGTAATACTACACCTGGGGAAAAAACCGTGTGCTTCAAAAGCAACAATCCATTAAAGGTGGGGGTTGGTTGAACTCCATGATACATTTTGGGGTTCTGAAAGCACCTCTCCCATAACAGTGAGGTTGTCCATTTTGGAAGGACAAATATGAATGCGGAATACAGGGTAAACGGTTAATGGTAGGATTCTTGGCAATGTGGAGGAGCAGAGAGATCTTGGGGTCTCTGTTCATAGATCTTTGAAAGTTGCCACTCAAGTGGATAGAGCTGTGAAGAAGGCCTATGGTGTGGTCGCGTTCATTAGCAGAGGGATTGAATTCAAGAGCCGTGAGGTGATGATGCAGTTGTACAAAACTTTGGTACGGCCACATTTGGAGTACTGTGTGCAGTTCTGGTTGCCTCATTTTAGGATGTGGAAGCTTTGGAAAAGGTGCAAAGGAGATTTACCAGGATGTTGCCTGGAATGGAGAGTAGGTCTTACGAGGAAAGGTTGAGGGTGCTAGGCCTTTTCTCATTAGAACGGAGAAGGATGAGGGGAGACTTGATAGAGGTTTATGAGATGATCAGGGGAATAGATAGAATAGACAGTCAGAGACTTTTTCCTCGGGTAGATCAAACCAGTACAAGGGGACATAAATTTAAGGTGAATGGTGGAAGATATAGTAGGGATGTCAGAGGTAGGTTCTTTACCCAGAGAGTAGTGGGGGCATGGAATGCACTGCCTGTGGTAGTAGTTGAGTCGGAAACATTAGGGACCTTCAAGCAGCTATTGGATAGGTACATGGATTACGGTAGAATGATGGGGTGTAGGTTAATTTGTTCTTCATCTGGGACAAAAGTTCGACACAACATCATAGGCCGAAGGGCCTGAACTGTGCTATATTTTCTACGTTCTATAACTGCATCTTGACTTGATTTTCTCACATCTTTTCCTATTCTTGCAAGAGGAAACTGCCCATAACCTTTACATATCCCAAGTCGGGAATCGAGTGACCCAAGTCGGGAATCGAGCCTGTGTCCCTGCCGCTGTGAAGCAACAGTGCTAACCACTATGCTACAGTGCCGCCCTTACTCCACCCTCCCGTCTCTCCGCCCCTCCCGATCACAATCCACCATTCTATCCCCTCTCGTCCCAAATTTAAATTTAGTTTTTAAGCTTAAAATATTGCCATATAGTTGCCAGTTAACTGTCAGTCAACCGTGGGTACGATACTGACCAGACATCAATTAGATACTGTGGAGCTGGGCTTTGACTGTAAGGCTGATGCTCTCATCCTGAGCTGAGCTGAGCTGTCTGTCACACAGTGAGTTGATAACTGAGTGAGCTGGAAATACAGTGAGGAGGACTGCTAAGATGGAAAATTGGTGAGCGTAAGATACCACGTAAATTAACTAAAGGACAAACGAAAAAGAGAGGGAGAGGGCTGGAATTTAGAGACAATTAATTGAAGTTGGTTATTCTTTGTCTTTTTTTCTCAAATTATTTTTGTAATGGCCCAAAACAAGTTCAATAATTTGAGTTTTCATCACAATGGATTATGTGTGTTGTAGAAACTGTGAGATTTTTTTCTAGGCTTCGTTTCTGGAGTTTCTTGGTTTCAGTGGCAGCAGCTGAAAGCTAGTCAATATACTCAAAGTGGAGGAGGCCCACTTTAGTGAGTGACTGGCTCGTTCAGTCCAAAGCAGATCCTTACTATACACCGCGGCAAATAAACTGACCCATTGTATAAGATGACTCAATTTTTCTACCTCCAAAAGTCCTGTTTTTGCATATTCCCGGTATATATATGTTGACTCTCCTTTTCAGCCATGACATGCTATACTCGCATTAGTAGTCAACCTAAATTTTTTGCTCCACAAATGCATGTTTTCCTTCCCTTCTTACTGGGAACAAGGGATCAAGCGAGCTAGGGTTTCCCAAACTTTTCAATCCTCGGAATCCTTAATGACCTCCCAACAGAATCGGGGAACCCCAGACATTCTCATAATGTCGCCCCTTTTTTCCGCGAACACAGAAATCAAATGTAAACAAGTCTTTCCTAGCTATATCTGTGCATATATTAGGACGAGACACACGTTGATAAATATATTTGCCAGCGACATTAACCCCAGGCCAAGCTGCCCTCCCGTGGCCCCTTATCAGTAACCCCTTGAAGTAGTCCCCACTTTAAGAATGGGTAATCAGGTAATAATTAAAAAGTTCTCTTATTAAAAAAATACTCAAGTCTTATCTTTTGTTTTTTTAATGGGAGGAATGATGCTGGAAAGCTGATTCTGATATTGGACACGTGCACCTCTCTCCCTCACATACATGTACACACACACTCACATCTCTCTCTCTCACGTTCATACACCGCTCTCGCTCACCCCTCTCGCTCACACAGTCACCCCGAGAAGCTAGGTCATTTCAGAGGGTATAGAAGAGTCAACCACATTGATGTGGGTTTGGAGTCACATGTACAACATTACTTCGAAATAAACAATGCCAATTAGGTGTGGGCCATGAATACTGTCAAAACCAGCGAAGCCCACATCCATATTTATTGACTACAGCTCAGCCTTCAACACTATTTTTCCCATGAAACCCATCTCCGAATGCCGTGGTATGGGCCTCAGCTCCTCCCTCTGCAACTGGATCCTGAACTTCCTAACCCACAGACCACAATCAGTAAGGATAGGTAACAACACCTCCTCCAGGATCATCCTCAACACTGGTGCCCCACAAGGCTGTGTCCTCAGCCCCCTCCTACACTCCTTATACACCTATGACTGTGTGGCCAAATTCCCCTCCAACTCGATTTTCAAATTTGCCGATGACACCACTGTAGTGGGTTGGATTTCAAACAATGACGAGACAGAGTACAGGAATGTGATAGAGACTCTGGTGAACTTGTGCGACGACAATAATCTCTCCCTCAATGTCAACAAAACAAAGGAGATTGTCATCGACTTCAGGAAGCGTAGTGGAGAACATGCCCCTATTTACATCAATGGGAAAGAAGTAGAAAGTGTTGAGAGCTTCAAGTTTTTAGGTGTCCAGATTACCAACAACCTGTCTTGCCTCCCCCCCCCCCCCCCCCCCCCCCCATGCCGACACCAACGACTCCATTTTCTCAGAAGACTAAGGAAATTTGGCATGTCAGCTACCTTTACAGATGCACCACTGATAGCATTCTTTCTGGCTGTATCACAGCTTGGTATGGTTCCTGCTCTGCCCAAAACTGCAGGAAACTACAAAAGGTCGTGAATGTAGCCCAGTCCATCACGCACCCCAGCCTCCCATCCATGGACTCTGTCTATAATTCCCACTGCGTCGGAAAGGCAACTGCATAATTAAGGACCCCACGCACCCCAGACATACCCTCTTCCACCTTTTTCCATCAGGAAAAAGATACAAACGTTTGAGGTCACGTACCAACTGACTCAAGAACAGCTTCTTCCCTGCTGCCATCAGACTTTTGAATGGATCTACCTCATATTAAATTGATCTTTTCTCTACACTCTAGTTCAGGGGTGGGCAAACTTTTCCGTGCAAGGGCCACATTCAGAAATTAACAATTTTAAAGGGCCGCATAGTATATTAAGTAAAATAATTACTTCACCCGGTTATGATTCTGGGCGCCTCATATAGAACATAGAACAGTACAGCACAGTACAGGCCCTTCAGCCCGCTAGTTATAGAACATAGAACAGTACAGCACAGTACAGGCCCTTCAGCCCGCGATTTTATGCTGACCATTTATCCTAATCTAAGATCAACCTAACCTACACCCCTTCAATTTACTGCTCTCCATGTGCCCCGAGTCACTTAAATGTCCCTAATGACTCTGACTCCACCAACCCTGCTGGCAGTGCATTCCACACACCCACCACTCTCTGTGTAAAGAACCAACCTCTGACATCTCCCCATACCTTACTCCAATCACCTTAAAATTATGTCCCCTCGTGACAGCCATTTCCACCCTGGGGAAAAGTCTCTGGCTATCCACTCTATCCATGCCTCTCATCACCTTGTACACCTCTATCAAGTCACCTCTCTGCCTTCTTCGTTCCAGTGAGAAAAGCCCTAGCTCCCTCAACCTTTCTTCATAATACATGCCCTCCAGTCCAGGCATCATCTTGGTAAATCTCCTCTGTACCCTCTCCAAAGCAACCACATCCTTCCTATAATGAGGCGACCAGAACTGGACACAATATTTCAAGTATGGTCTAACTAGAGTTTTACAAAGCTGCAGCAAAACCTCGCGGCTCTTAAACTCAATCCCCCGTTAATGAAAGCCAACACACCAAACGCCTTCTTAACAACCCTATCAACCTGGGTGGCAACTTTGAGGGATCTATGTACATGGACACCAAGATCCCTCTGTTCCTCCACACTTCCAAAAATCCTGCCTTTAATCCTGTATTCAGCATTCAAATTCGACCTTCCAAAATGAATCACTTCAATTTATCAAGCAAGAACTCCATCTGCCACTTCTCAGCCCAGCTCTGCTTCCTGTTAATGTCCTGTTGTAACCTACAACAACCCTCAACACTATCAACAACTTCCCCAACCTTTGTGTCATCGGCAACCTTACTAACCCACCCTTCCACTTCCTCATCCAAGTCATTTATAAAAACCACAAAAAGCCGAGGTCCCAGAATAAATCCTTGGGGGACACCACTGGTTACCGACCTCCAGGCGGAATACTTTCCATTCATTACCACTCGCTGTCTTCTTTCGGCCAGCCAATTCTGTATCCAGACAGCCAAATTCCCTGTATCCCATGCCCCTTAACTTTCTGAATGAGCCTACCATGGGGAACCTTATCAAATGTCTTACTGAAATCCATATACACCACATCCACTGCCCGACCTTCATCAATGTGTCTCGTCACATCCTCAAAGAATTCAATGAGGCATGACCTGCCCCTCACAAAGCCATGCTGACTATCTTTAATCAAACTATGTTTTTCTAAATAATCATAAATCCTATCTCTCAGAATCCTTTCCAATATTTTGCTCACCACAGACGTAAGACCGATGGGTCTGTAATTCCCAGGGATTTCCCTATTCCCTTTCTTGAACAGGGGAACAACATTCGCCTCCCTCCAATCATCCGTTATTACTCCAATGGAAAGTGAGGACGCAAAGATCATCGACAACGGCGCAGCAATCTCCTCCCTCACTTCCCGTAGTAACCTTGGGTATATCCCGTCAGGTCCAGGGGACTTATCTATCCTGATGCTTTTCATTATTTCCAGCACATCCTCCTTCTTAATATCAACTTGTTTGAGTCTATTAACCTAGCTCACACTGTTCTCATCGGCAACAAGGTCCTTCTCTCTAGTGAATACCAAAGCAAAATATTTATTTAGGGCCTCCCCCACCTCCTCAGACTCTAGGCACAAGTTCCCTCCACTATCCCTGATCGGCCCTACTCTCACTCATATGACTATAACATTACATTCTGCAGTCTCTCCTTCCTTCCCTATTTACGGTATGCGTTGTCTGTACAGCATGCAAGAAACAATACTTTTCACTGTATATTAATACATGTGACAATAATAAATAAAATAATTGAAGAATAATAACAATAAAATGAGCTGTGAGATATTCAACAATTGAACATCCAGAAGCCACGGTAGCAGAGTATTTGACTGAAGTAATTTCACCTTATTTTGGTCCCAGTAAATTATTTGATTATCTTGAATCTGTCCAGCAACACACTCCCTGCACGAGGTAGAGGCAAGGGCAACCCAACAGATATCAGTATTCTCAGATAAGGAGATATGCACAGCTGAGACAGATTATGAACTGTTTATTTACAGTACATGAAATTAAGAAAGGTACCAATGAAGGACATTCATGTGAGATGAATACCAAAATCAATTACCTTGTATTAACTCCATGGTCACAGCTCAAAATCTCCCAGAGAAAGATGGGAGTCAGGAACAACTGGGCCTCACAGGCTGGTTACAATCGTTCTGCTTGCAGCCTTTACCCATGAAAAGTGAGAGGAGGAGGAGAAGACAATGACAGCAGAGCAAAGACAGGAGATTCATCCTCAGGACCAAGGGGCAGCAGGGCCCCATTCACCCTCTGAGGTTGTGGCTCCCAGAAATGTAATTTGTAGGCACTTTGCATTACCCAGGATGTACAGGACTTGCACAATCTCCCTGGCAGCAAGCACGTGATACAGCAATAGTGCTTTCACTTGCTAAATGTGCAGCTGGTGTGTGACCACAAGCAAATTGTGCAAAGTCTCCTGGAAGCGTCGACAATTCCTATACTTGAAGCAGATCACAGATCCCAGAAATTAAAAAATATATATTTTTATTGGCTTTACAATTATTTACAGTAACATTTGCTGTTGATAACATACAAAAAATTTAAAGAAGAAGAAACAAAAGAAAAATTAGATCTACAAAATAGATATACAAAAGGAAGTAATGAAGGACAAACAGATCTTTATACATACAAGAAAAGGAACCTATGTACAGGTATGGGGACTCCTTATCCTCTCCCTCCGCCCCGTTCCATTCCACCCTACCTCTTTCATCTCTTCCTTCATTGTCTGATTCGGTCTTCCCCTCTTCCCCCCCTTACTTATTGCTGGTCACGAACATGTCTTGGAACAGGCTGGGGAATAGCCTCCACATGAAGTAAAAGCCTTCCTATGATTCACGAACCACGTATTTTATTTTCTCCAATTTGAGGAACTTTACCAAGTCGGACGGCCAGTCTGAGGCCTGAGTGGCGCTGCTGATTGCCAGCCGTGCAGGAATCTTTGGCAGGCGTTAAAGGAGACAAAGGCTGAGGCGTCTGCCCCTCTCCCCATAAAGAGCTCTGGCTGCTCCAAAACCCTGAAGACTGCAGGCATGGCTCTACCCTCACCCCCACAACCTTGGACATGGCCTCAAAGGAGGCTGCCCAGTACCCGGTGAGTCTGCGGCAAGACCAGAACACGTGGGTGTGGTTGGCCGGGCACCTGGGCACTGTTCTCATTTGTCCTCTGCCTCCGGCAAGAACCCGTTCATTTGTGTTCTGGTTAATTTCACCCTGTGCACCACCCTCATGCTCAACCCTGTGCATGAGGAGGTGGAGTTCGGCCAATGCAGTGCTTCCATCCAGAGTTCCCCCCCACCTCTATTCCTAACTCTTCCTACCACTTCTCCCATGCCTCATACAGTGGTGACTGTACCTCCTTGAGTATCCGTCTGTACATGTCCGCCCAGTTACCATCCCCTAGCTTGCCTGCAGACAGAGGTTTGTCCAAAATGTGTACCCTGGTAGCTGGGGAAATGTTGCCGTTTCTTTTCAGAGGAAGTTCCTTATTTGTGTATATTGTAGCTTGCTCCCTTTCGGGAGTTGGACTTTTCCAGGAGTTTCCCCCAGGGTCATTATTCTGCTGTTTATGTGTAACTGCCCTACTGTCAGTATGTCTTCGTCCTGTCTCCACCTTTTAAAGGAGCTGCGCTCTGAAAGCTAGTGTTTTAAACAAACATGTTGGACTTTAACCTGGTGTTGTAAGACTTCTTACTGTGCTCACCCCAGCCCAACGCTGGCATCTCCACATCCTGGCCTTTTAAAGGAGGCATCCATCATTGCAGGGGGGGAACTTATGGTTCTTGCAGGTGGGAACCATGGTGGACATTGAGGTCAGACCGAAGTGGTTTCTCTGTTGGTACCATGTTCTCAGTGTGACCACTACCACTGGGCTTCTTGAATATCTGGCTGGGGGAATGGGAGTGGGGCCACGGCCAGTGCCCGGAGGGATGTTCCCCTGTAGTAATTCTCCATTTTAACCCATTCCACTCCTGGCTACTTATCCCATCTCCGCACTCATTCTGAACACTTCTGGTGTGTCGTCCCTGGGTGGGGGTCGTACCACGTACAGCAGCCGTCTGATGTTCACCGTTGGTTGTCTGCCCTTGACAAAGCCGGCCTGATCCTTTGCGACTACCTCTGGCATGCAACTCTCCAGTTGTCTCGCCAGGGCCTTTGCCAGAACCTTGGCGTCAGTTTTTAGGAATGAGGTGAGTTTGTATGACCTGGACTCCTTTGGATCTTTGACCTTTTTTAGGGATCAGTGAGATTGAGACCTGTGCCAGTGAGGGTGCCAGGGTCCTTCTCACGAGTGAGTCATTGAACCTCTCCTGCAGGTGCGATCCCAGAAATATTTGAGGGACAAAACAGCACCCACAGTTGGCTCCTGAGACACAAGGGTTACCTGCAAAGGGCATGACTGATAATGCCTGTCCAGCGGCCACAAACCATTTCGGAGAGAAGGTATAATGATGCTCATGCCGCTACTTGAATTATGGTGGAGCACACCATTGACTTTTTAACAATGTGATTCTGATGCCTGGACGGACCTTGTGGAAGGTCTAATGCAGGTAGGGAATATATAGTGAATGGTCGAACCCTCAAGAGTATTGACAGTCAGAGAGATCTAGGTGTACAGGTCCACAGGTCACTGAAAGGGGCAACACAGGTGGAGAAGGTAGTCAAGAAGGCATAGTGCATGCTTGTCTTCATTGGCCGGGGCATTGAGTATAAGAATTGGCAAGTCATGTTGCAGCTGTATAGAACCTTAGCTAGGCCACACTTGGAGTATAGTGTTCAATTCTGGTTGCCACACTACCAGAAGGATGTGGAGGCTTTAGAGAGGGTGCAGAAGAGATTTACCAGGATGTTGCCTGGTATGGAGGGCATTAGCTATGAGGAGCGGTTGAATAAACTCGGTTTGTTCTCACTGGAACGACGGAGGTTGAGGGGCGACCTGATAGAGGTCTACAAAATTAGGAGGGACATAGACAGAATGGATAGTCAGAGGCTTTTCCCCAGGGTAGAGGGGTCAATTACTAGGGGGTATAGGTTTAAGGTACGAGGGGCAAGGTTTTTACACAGAGGGCAGTGGGTGCCTGGAACTCGCTGCCGGAGGAGGTGGTGGAAGCAGAGACGATAGTGACATTTAAGGGGCACCTTGACAAATACATGAATAGGATGGGAATAGAGGGATACGGACCCAGGAAGTGGAGAAGATTTTAGTTTAGACGGGCAGCATGGTCGGCACGGGTTTGGACGGCCGAAGGGCCTGTTCCTGTGCTGTACTTTTCTTTGTTCTTTGTATAAGGCACCACACAAAAGATTACTTAATAAGATAAGAGCCCATGGTGTGGGGGCTCGTACATTGTTTCTCTCTGGGCTCTAGGGTGCCTTGTCGTCTCCTTGCAGAGAAAGGTTTTGGTTGTAAATGTTGGAGTTCCTGTCTGTTCAGTAATTCCATTCTCTCCATCAGCTCTGCTAAGGTCTTCTAAGGCAAGTCTGTGCCCCATACAAAAGTCCCTGACCACTAGTGTCTCTCCCCCCCCCCAGTCCTGCCTCTACCTCTTAAAGGTGGTGCCTAGCATGGCTGGTGGGACGTGTGGTTACTGCAAATAATAATCTTTGACACAAGTAGGCTTACATTAACACTGCAATGAAGTTACTGTGAAAAGGCCCTAGTCGCCACATTCCGGCACCTGCTCGGGTACATGGAGTGAGTGTCCAAATTTCCTAACAGCACGTCTTACGGGATTGTGGGAGGAAACCGGAGCATCCGGAGGAAACCCATGCAGACATGGGGAAAACGTGCAGACTCTGCACAGAGGCCTGTCCACAGACAGTGACCCAAGCCGGGAATCGAACCTGGGACCCTGGCACTGTGAAGCAACAGTGCTAACCACTGTGCTACTTTGCCGCCCATATGGGGGCAATGGTGGACACCTTGGTTAAACCGAAGTTTTACCTAATCTGGTTCCAGGTTCTTAGCGATGCTACTACCACTGGGCTGGATGTGTGTTTTGCCAGTGGGGATGGGAGAGCTGTCATGGCGAGGGTTCGGAGGGTCGTTCCCATGCAGGAGGACTCCTCCAACCTAACCCATTCCATGTTCGATTACCCATCCCCTCATCTCTCGGCTGTGGCTGCCCAGTGGTAGTATTGCAAGTTCGGGAGGATGTACAGGAGTTTCACCCATGCGGTGAACCCTGTTCCTAGCCCAAACTACTCCAGTGCCCCCATGAGGTACTTCCACTTCATTTTGTCGAAGGCCTTTTCTGCGTCCAGGAAGACGATCACTTCTCGTTTTCTCTCCCCGGATGGGGTCAGTATCACATTCAGCAGCCATTGCATGTTCGCAGTTTGCTGTCTACAAAGAAAACCAAACCCCAACACACATGTAAACAAATGTAAACAAAACCCCCACATTCAAGAAACAGAGAAACAAAACCCCAATCAAATAGAGAACCCTCCATAAGAAAAACACAATCCCCTTCCCTACTAACTAAGTCCAAATCCCAACTCTCATCTCAGTCCTTCAGCCTTAATGAATGCTTCCACCATCTTGAAATAACAATCCCTCGAGTTGTGCTTCACTCTCAACTGTCCAGGGTAGATCACTCCAAATCTCACTCCCCTGCCATACAATGCCACCTTCACCCGTCCAAACGCCGTCTGCCTTCCCGCCATCTTCGCCGTCAGGTCTTGATATATATCATATACCAACACCTTCCCACTTCACCTCGCGTTTCTGCTTTGCCCAACTCAAGACCTTCTCTGTCACGTGGAACCTTTGAAAGCAGGCTATAACTGCCCTTGGGGGCTCATTCGCTTTAGGCTTTGGCCTGAGTGACCGATGTGCCCTGTCCAACTCGTAGCAGGAGGGTTCTTTCCCCTCCCTAATCAACTCCGCAAACTTCCTTGCAAAGTACTCGGTAGGCCTCGAGCCCTCCACCTCCTCAGGCAGGCCCACGATTCTCAGATTTTGCCTCCTTGACCTGTTCTCCAGTTCCTCCACCTTAGCTCTGAGGCCTTTGTTGGTCTCCGCCACCCTCCGCAGCTCCTCACCCATCGAGGTGAACTGGTCGCTATACTACGACAATGCCTCCACCACCCCTTTCATCTTCTCTCCAAGCTCCTGCTTCTTGACCAATAACTTCATCACTGCCGCCTTTCCCGGGTCAATTGCCTTCTCCACCTACTCTTCCATCGCAGTCACATCTCCCTTCGAAGCACCTCCATATGTTGGCAAACTGCCTCTCGGTCTCCACCAACATCACATCGGCAGAGTTTCCACCATGAGGGGAGCGGCCCCACCTGACGACCCAGCCTCCGCCATCTTTCTTCCTGCAGGACTCACATAATCACTCGATAGCAGACCTTTGCTCACCGCCTTCTTTCCAGCACCCTTCTTCTAGGTCTTCAACATTTCATGTCTTTCTTATAGGGGCTGATTTAGCTCACTGGGCTAAATCACTGGCTTTTAAAGCAGGCCAGCAGCACGGTTCAATTCCCGTATCAGCCTCCCCGAACAGTCGCCGGAATGTGGCGACTAGGGGCTTTTCACAGTAACTTCATTGAAGCCTACTCATGACAATAAGCGATTTTCATTTTTCATTTCATAACTTCCCACACCAACTCATTCACAAACTACCCCTGAGACCGGGCATAAAAGTCCAAAAAACAGAGACTCTAGTAAGAGCCATCTAACATATGACCTCCACCTACATGTTGCCCCTGGAAGTCCCCAATGAACTGATGCTTCTGATGGTCAGCTTGATGCTAAAACTACCCCGGGACTTTTACATCGAATTGCATCTGAAATCTTGGCTTCAATGCAAAATTGGTTGCATAATGGCATCCATTAATGTTAATTTATGAGGGACAGCTATGTGCTATATCTGGAATGTTTATGCTCCATCTGGAATGTAAACCATCAACACATCGCACAGTATTGGAAGGAGATGAGCAGGAGCAGGTAAAACATTGTTAATTGGATCTCCCTTCAACAGAGCCCTTTGGTACAGAGTACTTGTCAGGGAATGGAGTGGGTGATTATACAATCACAATTTACAACACAAAAGTTTGATAGTATTTCCTTTTGAATAGCAGATCAAATCACGAGCAGTGACTTTTTTCTCTTCAGCTGTTTAAAAAAATTATGAGAAAACATTTAATGCGTTGCTTCTCATTTATGATATTACTCCAGAGTACAGTACGCAAGTGGATGAATACCTTGTTGATTTCATCAGAGTAATTTAATTACAACATTTCTTGGCTGTCTTTCCTACTCTTTGACATTGTTACAGGCCTCATGTTTCCTTACTGCCATTACTTGGAACTATTGAGCCATTTCACATTGAAATCCCATCTGTTCTTTTATATATTACTCCTGTATTGTTCAACGGAAGCTGCACTGTCTTCTTCAAGAGGTTTGCTGCAAAGAACTTGTTCTGTTTTCTAAGTAATTGGTTTCAGTTTGCATTGCAAGTTGTTAAAAATGTCAGCAAGTGCAGACATTAGTACATTTTCTTCAGATCCATTGATGGTGATTTCTCTGATGGGCCTCTCATGACTTCATACAAACTTAGTTTTCAGTTTTCACTTCATTTAAATCATTTTGTAGAGCAAGATTCTTTTTTTTTAACAAACAATTTTTAATGAGGTATTATGGCATAACAAACAGCCACATTACAAAAAACAATAGAGTACAAAGAACAGTAATCAGAAAAACAGCCGCCGACATCCATCCCTCCAAGGCCCGCCTATATAACCCCCTACTCTATACTACCCTAGCCCCCCCCCCCCCCCCCCCCCCCCCCCAACCCCCCCTGCTGACGATTAATTCCCCACGAAGAAGTCAATGAATGGTTGCCACCTCTGGGCGAACCCTGACACCGACCCTCTCAAGGCGAACCTGATCATTTCCAGGCCGAGAAAGCTTGCCATGTCGGTTAACCAGGCTTCTGACTTCGGAGGCCTAGACTCCCTCCATTCCAGTAGTATCCCTCGCCGGGCTACCAAGGAGCAGAAGGCCAGAACATCTGCCTCTCCCTCCTCCTGAACACCCAGGTCCTCCAACACCCTAAAGATCGTTACCCCGGACACATTTCCACCCTTGTCTTCAATACCCTGGATATGACATCTGCGAACCCCTGCCAATATCCCCTAAGTTTTGGGCATGCCCAGAAGATATGGACATGGTTCGCTGGTCCACTTGCACATCTGACACACTTGGCTTCCACCACAATAAATCTACTCATCCGGGCCACTGTCATGTGTGCCCGGTGCACCACCTTAAACTGGATCAAGCTGAGCCTTGCGCATGTAACCGACGCGTTGACCCTGCTCAGCGCCTCCGCCCATAGGCCATCCTCCATCTCACCCCCCAGTTCCTCCTCCCACTTACGCTTCAGCTCCTCTGTATGCGTCTCCTCCGCCCCCATTAATTCTTTGTAGATGTCTGAGATGTTCCCCTCCCCCATCCATCCCCTAGACACTACCCGATCCTGAATCCCTCTTCGTGGCAGGAGTGGGAAGGATGGTACCTGCCTGCGCAGAAAGTCCCGCACCTGTAGATATCTGAAATCATTCCCTGCTGTCAGCCCGAACTTCTCCTCCAGCGCCCTTAAGCTAGGAAAGCTCCCTTCCAGAAACAGGTCGCCCATCTTCTCAATCCCCGCCCTTTGCCATACCCAAAATCCCCCATCTAGGCTCCCCGGAGTGAACCGATGATTGTTACATATTGGGGACCAAACCGTCGCCCTCACTGCACCAACAGATCTCCTCCACTGACCCCAGATCCTCAGAGCTGCCACCACCACGGGGCTGGTGGAATATCTCGCCGGCGGAAACGGCAATGGTGCCGTTATCAGTGCCCCTAAGCTGGTGGCCCTGCATGAGGCCGCTTCCATCCGCTCCCAAGCCGCCCCCGTCCCCACCACCCACTTCCTTATCATCACAATATTGGCCGCCCAGTAATAGTCACTACAATTTGGCCGGGCAAGCCCCAAATCCTCTCGAGCATTGCCTTTTTTACCCGTGGGGACATACCCGCCCAAAATGATTTTGTTGATCCTCTTTAAAAAATGAAAATCGGGGGCCATTGGAGCACAAATAAAAATCTTGCCAATATTGTCATCTTAACCGTCTGCACCCTCCCCGCCAGTGATAGCTGGAGCACATCCCATCTCCGAAACTCGCCCCTCATCTGCTCAACCAGCCGGGATAAGTTCAACTTGTGTAACCATCCTCAGTCGCGCGCCACTTGTATCCCCAGATACCTAAAGTTGTCCCTCACTAACCTAAATGGTAGCTCCCCCAGCCGACCCTCCTGGCTTCTTGCCTGGACTACATACATCTCACTCTTCGTCATATTCAGTTTGTATCCCAAAAACCGGCCAAATTCCCCCAGAATCGTCAAAATCTCCCTCATCCTTGCCCCTGGATCCGCGATATATAGGAGTAAATCATCCGCATATAGCGATACCCTATGCTCCAACCCCCCTGAACCAGCCCGTCCCAGCCCCTAGCAGCTCTCAGAGCAATTGCCAGCGGCTCTATGGCTAGCGCAAATAGCAGCGGGGAGAGGGGACATCCCTGTCTTGTCCCCCGGTACAAGCTAAAATTGTCCGAGGTCGTCTTGTTTGCCCTTACACTAGCTTCCAGAGCCTGGTACAGCAGCCTGACCCAGTCAATAAAGCCCCTACCAAACCCAAAGCGTCCCAACACCTCCCATAAATAGCCCCACTCTACCCAGTCAAACGAGTTCTCTGCATCCATGGCCACAACTACCTCTACCTCCCTACCCTCCGGGGGCATCATAATCATGTTAAGCAGCCTTCTAATATTGGCCACCAACTGCCTACCTTTGACAAATCCGGTTTGGTCCTCCATAATCCCCTCCGGCACACAATCTTCTATCTTTGAAGTCAACACTTTGACCAGCAGTTTAGCGTCCACATTGAGCAACAAGATCAGCCTGTAGGACCCACACAGCTCCGGGTTTTTGTCCCGCTTCAATATTAACGGGATGGTGGCCTGTGACATCGTCTGGGGCAGCACCCTTCTATCACTTGCCTTGTTAAAAACCTTAACCAGCAACGGCCCTAATATCCCCGAAAATGTTTTGTAAAATTCTACCGGGAACCCATCGGGCCCCGGAGCTTTGCCCGACTGCATTGCCTTCAAGCCCTCAGAAATTTCCTCGGCCCTAATCAGAGCCCCCAACTCACCCACCTGCTCCCTGCCCACCCTTGGGAAAGTCAGCCTGTCCAAAAAGCGTTTCATCCCCTCGGGCCTCGAGGGGGACTCCGAGCGGTAAAGTTGTAGCCACCTGGGTTGGCCACTTCCTCACACAAAATGGAAGAACGCAAAGGTTACAGGGAAAAATGGACAGTTGCAAAGAGACAAGCAGTTTGCAGAATCCCCCGTGTATTCTAGCTGCTAAAGAAACCAGACAGCATTGTAACTAACCAGCTGCGCATACTAAGTGAGCGATTCACGGTGATTCCCAGGCACAATGGACACAACAGTTAACTGCAATCGCTACATTCTATAGAAGGTCAGACTTCTCGGCGCCAGAGGGAGTCTGAAACAATAAGCCCCAAGAACCGCCCAGTGATCAAGGAACAGCCCTGTTATTGGGGAAATTCAAATCAATCGATTGGGAAGAGACCCAATCGATTGCAGGTTTAGGGAGGGTCCGCCCAGAAGGGCGCGAAGCCTCTGGGACCTATAAAAGTCAGGTCCCAGGACTGATTCTTTCTTCTTGACCAGCCGGCCCTCCCAGCAGAACACCTTTGCAGCAGAAGACCTTGAGAAGGAGAGGCCTGGTCAGCAGCCGCCATCAAGTAAGTGTCATACAACGCACGCTACGAGAGTAGACACTCCTGACCCCTTTAGTCCACACCAACTGGAAGCCTGCGGATCCAGGACAAAGTAAGAGGCCATTGTTCCCTGATCCGGCAGTTCCCTTATTTCAGATAAGTATTGGCCTGTTAGTGATAGGAATAGCCTAGTCTTTTAGTGTTATATGCATGAGTAGTAAATAACTGTGTTATAATAAACGTGTCTTGTATTGAACTTACTAACTGGTATATTGAGTCATTGGTCTGAACTTGAACTTGAATCTTGTGGCGGTATCATAACGATACCTGGCGACTCTAGAGCTAAGTAATAAACAGAGCCAATTGAGTGTAAAGCACACTCACCCAGAACGAGCAACAAAGTCCGTTATAAAAATCCCTGAACGCCCTATTTAGCCCAGCCGAATCCCCTACCAGATTCCCATCCCCGTCGACCACCTTATCGATTCCCCTGGCCGCCTCCCTCTTCCTCAACTGCTGTGCCAGCATTCTGCTGGCCTTCTCCCCTTTTTCATACAGCGTCCCCATTGCCTTTCTCAGCTGCTCCACTGCCTTGCCCGTGGACAGTACCCCAAACTCCGCCTGCAGCCTCCGATGCTCCCTTAACAGTCGGTCAGTCTCTGCCCTATCCGTCCTGTCACTATGTGCTCGGATTGAAATCAACTCCCTTCTCACCACTGCCTTCAGTGCCTCCCAGACCACCGCTGCTGAGACTTCCCCCGTGTCATTGACCTGCAAGTAGTCCAGCACACACTTTCTTAGTCTCTCACACGTCGCCTCATCCGCTAACAGGCCTACGTCCAATCGCCACTGCGGGCGTTGGAAGCTGTCTTCACTGACCTGCAGTTCCACCCAATGTGGGGCATGGTCCAAGATAGTTATGGCCGAGTACCCTGTGTCCACCACTCCCGCCAGCAGATCCCTACTCAAAATGAAAAAGGCGATCCGGGAATACACTCTGTGTACATGCGAGTAGAAAGAAAGCTCCTTAGCCGTCGGCTGTCTAAACCTCCATGGGTCGATCCCCCTCCCCATCTGCTCCATGAATCCTATCAACTCCTTTGCCATCGCGGGCACCTTTCCCGTTCTTGAGCACGACCGGTCCAGACCAGGGTCAGTAACCGTATTAAAATCCCTTCCCATCACCAGCTTGTGCAAGTCCAAATCCAATATCTTCCACAGTACCCTCCTAATGAAATCAACATTGTCCCAGTTTGGCGCATAGACGTTGACCAATACCACCTTCCTCCCCTCCAGCTTACCACTCACCATGACATAACGGCCACCCCCATCCGAACCAATACTATCCGCCTGGAATGGTACCTGCTTATAAATTAAAATCACCACCCCTCTTGTCTTAGTATCCAGCCCCAAATGGAAGACCTGACTGACCCAACCCTTCCTCAGCCTAACTTGATCCGTTACTTTCAAGTGCGTCTCTTGCAGCATCACCACGTCTGCCTTCAGAGCCCTCAGATATGCGAACACACGGGCCCTCTTGACAGGCCCATTCAGCCCTCTAACATTCCAGGTGATCAGCCTGGTTGGCGGGCACTGCCCCCCCCCCCCCCCACCGCCGATCAGCCATCCCCCTTTCTGGGCCCGCCCCCGTCCATGCGTCGTGCCGCCAACTGCCCACCTCCAGGCAGCCCCCACCCCCAACCTCCCCTCCATCCCCAGACCCAAGTCCCTCCCTCGTCAGCAAAATAGCTCTCCTCCCCCCCCCCCCCCCCCAGCAACATCACTCTATAGCCCAACCCCCGCCCTGTATTGTATCAGTATATACTCCCCACCATGCTTCCGCAAACTAGCTCACTTAGCTAGCCTGGTGGCCTCCGGTGCCACAAAGTCTCCCACCTATTGTTCCCTACATCCCCCCCCCCACCCGCCCCCGCCCATCGAAACCACGTCCCTCATCAAACCAAGGCCGAACAATCTCCTAATTACCATAGGAGATATCCCAAGACAGACAGAGACCCCCCACAGCACACCCCATCAATAGTGCAAATTAAAATAATACAAAATAAAACATAGAAAGCCCCCACCAACCACCCCCATCAAAACACCAAAACAAACCAACAATGTAGAACAAGATTCTTAACCTTCCTCTCGTCTCCCACGAACATTAGGCAGCAATATTTTTTTTATATACAATTAGAAATGTCCGAATGAAATCCCTGGCTCTTTTATTGTAATTAAATTCATTTAATACTTCTTTATAGAGCTACAGGAAAATCTTTTCATGCAACATACATTCCTCCCAGAATGGCACTTTCGACATCTGGAATAATAAATTGGCTAATCCTGTGTTACTCTTACTGGCATACGATACGAGAGCAAAATCAAAACTGAAATTAGGAAAGCAAAGCGAGGACGTGAACAAATATTGACAGGCAAAATGAAGGTGAACCCAAAAAGGTTTTATCGATGCATTAAGAGTAAGAGGATAACTAAGGAAAGAGTGGGCCCATAAAAGACTAAAAGGTAACCTCTGTGTAGAATTGTGAGTATGGTTCCGAATGAATATTCTGCATCTGTCATCACAAAAGAGGTCAGTATAGACATTGTAGTGAAAGAGAAGTGTGAAGTATTAGATGTGATAAATATAGGGAGAGAGGAAGCATTGAGGAGATTAGCATCTTTCAAAGTGGATAAGTCACCAGGGCAGAATGAAATGTGCCCCAGACTGTTAAAAGAAGCCAGGGAGGAAATAACAGATGGTCTGACTATCCTCACTGCATGCAGGTGTTGTGCTAGAGAACTAGAGATCTGCTAATGTTGAGCGGGATTCTCAGTTTGCCGACGCCAAAATCGCGAAATGCAATTGGGCGGAGAATAGCTTCTGACGCCGAAATCGGGGTAGGCGCCGGTTTGACGCCAAACAGGATGCCCCGGCAGACTGAAAATGGCGTAAATGCATCGCTCGCCGCGTGGGGTGTAACTACAGTCGGCATATCATTAGCGGGCCTGACACCCCATTCTCTGGGTCCTCCGTGATTCACCGCCTCTGATTGGCCGAGTTCCCGACGGCATCGTTCACTTGTGGTTTTAAAAGTCGTGAACCTAGCGTCCTGGCTGCTGAGCTAGAGAGAGGTAGGAAATGGCGTGGAGTGACTGCGGTTTGCCGGCCAGGACAATGGCGGCGGGGGGGGGGGGGGGGGGGGGGGGGGGCCTCTGCCAGGGCAGGGGGTGGGGGTGCAAACCGAGTAGCCAGGGTGCCTCCCCCCACAGGACTGGGGCAGTGCCCAGGCACTGACCGCTAATATGGTGGCCATCTTGCCGAACACCCACTGACCACCCACCCCGGCCCCTGGTTTACACAGTGGCACCGGCCGTATGGGTGCGCCCACCCCTGCCACAGCATGTCCTCCCCGCCCAGAAACCCTGCCCAACCGGCAGCCACCCATCAGCGGGCCACCCAGGGCCACACCCAAGGCAGCCACCAGTGAGGGCAGTGCCAGCCAACGGTACCCCTGGCAACAGGGATGGGCACCAGACTGAGGGGCCGGATACTAACGGGGCGGGGGTGGGAGGGGGACATGCATGGGTAGGGCCCACATTGCCAATCGGGGCCACCGTGTAGCCCATGAAACCTGGATGGGCATGGGAGTATGCACCATGCTAACATGTTGGCCTTTGACCCTCTGCAGACAATGGCATTCAGACATTAACATGTGATGTTGGCCGCTGTGGTTATGGCCGCAGCTCTGTGAGATACCCTGCAGCTGCGTGTGGGGGAACCGCTCAGAGAGGAGGCTGAGGCCGCAGCAGAGGAACGGGCTGCAGAGGGGCAGGTGGCAGCCGCACAGGCTGGAAGGCCGGCCGCCCAACAGGCCGAGGAGGAGAAGGTGCCATGGTGGCGCTGCATGGCGTTTGAGGACCTGCCGGACCGGGCATGCCGACGTAGACTGCGGATGAGCACACACACTGCACACACCTTCTGCACGAATCCCACATCGTCCCAATTGGGACCATATACACTTACCAGCACCACTAAACTCCTCTCCAGCGCCCCTGTCACAATCACATATCTAACCCCTGATCCGCAACCACCTTCTCAATCTGGAACCATACCCTTTTGCTGACCATTACTAGTGATATATTGTATGTATTACAGCACTGCCCGTGTATTACAGGTACTACGGTAAATTCCTGCCTGCTGGCTCCTCCAAGCAGGCAGCGTATAAAAGTGTAAGCTATCCTGCGCTGCTCCCATTCTGGTTCCAGCTGCAGGAGGCACAACATCGTGCAATAAAGCCTCGATTGTTTCACCATTCTCATCTCGTGGTAATTGATGGTACATCATTGATGAACCATCAATTGGACGCGAGACACGATGAAGATCCAAACTGTGGCTTTAATCAGCTAGTTGTTAGCCCGGTGGTCGACTACAGAAAAAGGCCGACCGCCGGGAACCCTGGGAACTTATACCCCGCCTCGGAGGCGGGGTCTACTTGCCTCTCGACCAATTGGTGAGCAGTCACATGACTAGTCCCAGCCAATCAGACGAGAGGCACATGACCAGCCAGAGCCTATGGGAAACCAATGCTCTGCACCAATGGCAGTGCTCCCACTCATATCGTCACAATCATACCACTACCCCTCAAGCCCTTCCGTCAAATCCAGAGTGAAACACCTGGCTAACCCAGCCCTTTTTAAGTCTCACCTGGTCCTTCACCCTCAGGTGAGTCTCCTGCAGCATTGCTACATCGGCCTTCAAACTTTTAAGATGCGCCAGCACCCTTGACGTCTTTGCTGGACCTCCTAACCCCCGCACGTTTCACGTGACTATCCTAACTGGGGGTCTCTCACCCCTCCCGCCCCCTTCTAATCCACCATCATCATACCACCGGGCCCTGCCCCATGAGCCTGACCTGTCCTTATCCATTGTTAACATTGAACCCCCTCCCCCCTCCCAGAATCTCCCCTGCACTTCCTCTCGAAAAAACCTCACCCAGTATGTATTTCCCCTCCCCCCCCGCTCACCTCGTAGGCCCATCAAAACCTGCTATCCAGGCTCCAATGTCCACAGCCCTTCTCCCATCTCACCTCCGTTCACTAGCCGACTTTAGTTAGCTAGCGCGGGTAGACCCCTCTCCCCCCAAAAGGCGTACTGTCCCCTCCCACCCAGTCCCAGAAGAAAAAGAAAAACAATCCAAACCATACAACTCAATAAAGTAACATATAACTGTCGCAACAAAGAATGCCAATCAAACCAAACAAAAAAGTTAAACTCTATCACAATGTGAGGTCAAGTAAGTTACAATACAGGTCAGTGAAAAGCAAGTTCTAACATTTATACATTTTCCAGCTCCCTAATCACGGTCCACAATCTCTCTTACAGCTCCACTCCTCACTTCTGTCCCAAGCCTTCTGCGTTCATGAAGGCTTCAGCCGCCTCCACCATTTCAAAATAAAAATCTTTGGCATTGTACACCACCCTCAGCTTTGCCGGGTACACCATACCAAATCACAGTCCCTTGTTGTACAGTGCCGCCTTCACTCGGCTGAACGCCACTCGTCTCTTTGCCAACTCCACCGTCAAGTTCTGGTAAAACCGAACTCTAGCACCAGCCCACTATACCTCCCGCTTCTGCTTCGCCCAGTTTAACACCTTCTCCTTCATGTGGTTTTTATGGCAACAGATAATTACTGCTCTCGGTGGCGCATTGACTTTGGGTTTCGGCCTTAGTGACTGATGAGCTCGGTCTAATTCATACCGGGAGGGGTCCTCACCCTCCCCCATCAACTCTGCCAGCCTCTTAGCAAAGTACTCTGTTGGCCTTGAGCTCTCTGTCCCTTCGGGCAAGCCCACAATTCTCAGATTGTGCCGTCTTGAGTGGTTCTCCAAGTCCTCGAGCTTTACTCGGAGACCTCTGTTGACCTCTACCACCCTCTGTAGCTCGTTCCCCATCGAGGTGAACTGGTCGCTGTGCTGCGACACAGCCTCCTCCACTTCCTTCATCTTCTCGACTGCTCTCTCACCTCGGCCGATGTCTTTGCCACAGCCACCCTCGCCGGGGCAACTGCCTTCCCCACCAATGATTTCTGTGCAACTACCATCTCCTTCCTCAACGCCTCCATGTGCCTCGCAAACTGCTTCTCCAGCTCCACAGCCATCACCTCAGTCATCCTTTCCACTGTAAGTAGTGCGGCCCCACCATGCGGTCTGGCACCGCCATCTTGCCAGCGCTTTTGCTGGCCTTTCACTCGATGGCTAACCCTAGCTTCCTCCCTTCTTCACACTGCTCCCGGCAGCCCTTTTAACATCCTTTAGCAACTTATTATCTTTCTTTCTTCAATCCTCCAAAAATTGCCCTTGGGACCGGACTTCAAGCCTCTTAAAATACATCTCAAACGGGAGCCACCCAACATGCGACTTCCCCTCTATATGCCGCCACCGGAAGTCCACCAATGGTGTTTAATGTATCTGCTTTCTGGAAAGCTGATAGAACATAGAAAATACAGTGAAGGAGGCCATTCGGCCTATCGAGTCTGCACCCACTTAAGCCCCCACTTTCACCCTACCCCCATAACCCAATAACCCCTCCTAGCCTTTTTGGTCACTAAGGGCAATTTATCATGGCCAATCCACCTACCTGCACATCTTTGGATTGTGGGAGGAAACCGGAGCACCCGGAGCAAACCCACGCACACACGGGGAGAACGTGCAAACTCCGCACAGACAGTGACCCAAGCCGGGAATCGAACCTGGGATCCTGGCGCTGTGAAGCCATAGTGCTAACCACTTGTGCTACCGTGCTACGCAGTATGATGCCATAGTCAAGGTGATGGAGAATTATGATTTGGCGAGAAACCGATGCCCGGTTGATCCCGGCGCTGGAACCGACTTTCTGTTCAATCCCGTTTCCCGAATCCGGCATCAGCTGCGCAGAATCCTGTCCCGGATCTTTGGAGAGGTTATAAACCTCACGAGGACCATGGGGGATTGCTGACTGATCTCTCCGTGGGCTTCATAGAATATGAATTCCTGTAGTTAGCGGGCGGAGTCCCGCTCAGCTGGGGCTTGTTAGCAAGACCTTCAAATGTAGGTCCTAGATCTGGACCGGCAGTTCCCAATAGGCCTGCCTGAGACGTTTGTTTTGTGTGTCGTGGTAGCGGCTTTATTTTCAGTTTGAAACAAACCAGTTTGGCCTTTCACTCCGTGCCTCGTGGAATTATTACAGATGAGTGGAGTGCAGGTTTGCGTTATGGACCTGTGTGTTCCAAGTTAGGTCTGCTGGTGTTGCATCAGCCAATTGGGCCATGTGATATCAGGCTGGTGATGCATTGAGGTGTCTGGTACACACTGGGGATGCTGGGTCAGTACCATTTTCAAGAGGTCGCACTGGAAGTGGCTGGCAGCATTGTGTGTTCCAAGAAAGTAGTGCAAGACTTCTATTGTGCCGCTGGAGGTGGCTCTACATGTATACATTTCACACCCTGATGTCCAATTTTGTCTGTTATCTTGACAGTTACATTTTTAAAAATACTTCTTCCCATCCTTCCAGAGTTATAGAGATATACAGCACAGAAAAGGCCCATTTTGTCCCATTATGTCTGTCAGTCAAAAACAACCACCTAAGTATTCTAATCCCATTTTCCAGCACTTGGCCAATAGCCTTGCACGCCTTGGCATCGCAACGGCACATCTAAATGCTTCTTAAACGTTATGAGGGTCTCTGCCTCCACCATCCTTTCAGGCAGTGAGTTCCAGACTCCTACTACCTTCTGGGTGAAAAGGTTTTTCCTCACCCCCCCCCCCCCCCCCCCCCCCCCCCAACCTCCTGCCCCTTACCTTAAATCTATGCCCCTTGGTCATTGATCCCTCCACCAAAGGGAAAAGTTTCTTCCTGTCTACACTATCTATGCCCCTCATAATTATTTACATCTCAATCACCAGCGCCCCCCCCCCCCCTCCCCGCATCAGTCTCCTCGGCTCCGAGGCAAAGATCCCCAGTCTATCCAATCTCTCTTCGTAGGTAAAACTCTCCAGTCCAGGGAACAACTCCTTTGCACCCTTTCTAACGCTATCACATTCCTGCTATAATGTGTATTCCAGAACTGCACACAATACTCCAGCTGTTGGCTAACAGATGTTTTATGCAGTTCCAGCATAACCTCCCTGCTCTTAGTTGAAACAACTAAGAATTCATCTTCTCAAGCTTCCATGTGTGAAGTTCTTCCCTACGATTATTTTAAATATATTTTATTCAGTTTATAAAATCTGAATTTGAATGGTTGGTAAGCTAGGGATTGCAGTAATTGCTGTCATCAATAGTATTACTCTTACATTTGGATTCTCCTAGGAACTTGCTACCATTTATATTGTTCAAATCGATTTACATTTTTTTGGACAGTCACTATATAGTCAGCATTGATCAGGAATGATGAATATTATTGTTGCCTCTTCATTCTGATAAAGTTTATACACTATTAGATTTATTTTGAGAAGCACAGGAAATTGACCAAGGATTGTCATATAAGACACCATCAAAGTTTAAAATAAGATTAGTTAGTTAAATTATGTTGGTTAGGTGATAGCAAGATTGCAATTTAAATGCATTTTACTCTCAGTCTACCGGAGGGCTGCAGTGTACTGTGGGGTATATAGAAATCACTGATCTCCCAGCTGCTGCAGCCAGTGGGGAACCCTCTTCCTGTTTGTGGAGAAGGATATAGAAGGATGGAAATCAGGGAAAAAAGGTATTTAATAAAGGAGTTTTTTCGCCAGTGCTAGTAAAGCATTGAATGTGTCACTGGTTGTTTCTAAGCTCTTGTTGAACGGCGTTTCAGGTTAATAGCTAAACAGCCCAGGGGCGGGATCCTCCATCAGCTGATGCCAGAATTGGGAAACGCGATTGGGGGCGGAGAATCGGTTCCGACACCAAAATCATGGCTGGCGCTAGTCTCATGCCAAATTGCAATTCCCCATCGCCTTGACAGCGCCGTCAATGCATTCCAGAATGCACGTATAGTAAATACTCTTGGCATATCATTGGCCGGCCCAACCCGGTATTCTCCAGAGCTTTCACGGGAGCGAATTCCCGACGGCGAGGTTCACTTGTGCATTTAAAAATCGTGAAAGCTGTTGCTAATGATGGAGAGAGAGGGCGTAGGACATGGAGAGATGCGACTGTGGCTGCTGGGCTGGACACTGGCCCAGCTGGCTGGGGGTGGGAAGGGGCCCTACCAGGGTGTTGGGGGGTGGTGACGGGGGAATTGGTCGTGTGGCCAGGGTGACCACCTACAGGACTGGGGCGCTGTCTAGGCACGGACCGCCATTGCTACGGCCTGCAGCCTGTCGGCAGCCATCTTGCTGCGCACCCCGCTGACCACCAACCTTGGACCCTGGTTCTTCAGAGTGCTCGCACACCCCGCACCCCAGCATGCTCCGGACCAGGCATACCGTCGAACATTCCGGCTGAGCAGGGGAATCATGCACACATCTGCTGGATCATGGTATACCTGGCACCCTGGGAGAATGGGGGAAGACACCTGCTCCCGTTGGCCACCAAGATGACAGTCGCCCTGAACTTTTACCCCACCGACTCCTTCCAGGTGCCGAGTAGGAATGTGTCCGTGATCTCACAGAGCGTGGTGTACAGATGCATCCACACCGTCACAGAGGCCCTGTATGCCCAGTTGGCACAAAAAAAACATTTCAATGTGGACCAAGCCCACCACGATGCTCGGGCAGTAGGGTTTGCCGCCGTTGCCGACATGTCCCGGGTCCAGGGGGTGATTGACGGGATGCATGTCTCCCTAAAGCACCTGCAGATGACTGGACGCTCCACACAAACTGAAAGCGGTTCCTCGATGAACATGCAGCTCACATCAGATACCCATCATATCCTCCCGATAGGAGGGCAGTGTGCATGAAGCTTTCATCCCGGCATACTCAATGATTCCCGGCCTCTTCGAGGTGCAGCCCTGGCTGGGGGGTTGGATCCTGGGCAACTTGGGCTATCCGCTGTGGTCGTGGCTGATGACACTGTCCGGAGGCCACAAACCTAAGCTGAGACTTGCTACAACCGCGCCCATGCAGCGACCAGGGGCATGATCGAGTGGTGCTTCAACATCCTGCACTCTGTATGGTGCTGGGAGGGTCTCCCACATCGTGGTGGCAGCTGCGTCATAATAATAATAACCTTTATTGTCACCAGTAGGCTTACACTGCAATGAAGTTACTGTGAAAAGCCTCCAGTCGCCACATTCCGGCACCTGTTCGGGTACACTGAGGGAGAGTTCAGAATGTACAAATTACCTAATAGCACGTCTTTCAGGACTTGTGGGAAGAAACCGCAGCCACCGGAGGAAGTCGACGCAGATAGGGGGAGAACGTGCACACTCCGCACAGGCAGTGACCCAAGCCGGAAATCAAACCTGGGATCCTGGCGCTGTGAAGCCATAGTGCTAACCACTGTGCTACCATGCTGCCCATGTCATCCACAACATGGCACAACGTAGGAGCGATGTGATGGAGGAGGAGGATGAATGGCAGGCCTCATCCAATGAGGAGGATTCTGGGGAGGGTGAAGATGGGCAGGATATGAGTCCCAGGCAGGCAGGGGATGTGGCATGATGTGTGCGCTAGGGCCAACACACACGGAACGCTCTGATTGCCTCCAGGTTTACCGACTGGGGAGGAGGGAGTGGCCAGGGGCACGAACACCACATTCCACCCCCACATCACCCTCGTGGAGACGCCCCTCCCCACACCTGCAACACCCTCTGTGATACTGCAGGGTGTGGGCCCTGGGTTGGCAGTAACACCGAGTCTGGTCCATGGGATGGAGGATGATGACTACCCGCACTGCGATGAGCTCTGGTGCTTCGCATGAAAATGAAATGAAATGAAAATGGCTTATTGTCATGAGTGGGCTTCAATGAAGTTACTGTGAAAAGCCCCTAGTCACCACATTCCGGCGCCTGTCCGGAGAGGCTGGTACGGGAATCATTCAACGGCATCATTCAACAATGTCTGACTCCTGCCCACGGTAACACTTCTCACTGTCCACCTGGGTGATCCTTGCATTAGAGCTGGCCATTCCATCACACGGTGCCATTGGATCCCTCGGGTGGCAGCGGTGGTGATGGGGGGGGGGGGGGGGGGTATACTGGCGGTGAGCAACGACTGATCTTTGGTCCGTGAGCCCAGCCCACGTCAACGTCTGCCCATTCCCCCACACCGCACCCCCTCTCTGGCAATCCCTCACACCCTTCTGACAGAGCACTGAGGCAGGTTGTAACAGTGTGAACAGGTGTTTACATAAACAAATATATACAGAGTCATGCCCTAACCCCTATCACTAAACAGTGCCCTGCACCCGTGCCAAGTTAACTGGTGTCTAACTTTCCAGCCTTACAGGCCCTTACGCTTCCTCCAGATCGGTCCTCAGTACATCAGGAGGGGAGGCAGCCTGCTGTGATTCCTACCCTGCCACTTACCTACTGCAGTCATAGCTACCCTATCCTATCCAAAGGCCAGAGATCGATGCGGAGGCCTACTGCAATGACACTGGTGCCATGACCAGAGGCCTGATAGAGTGGTAATTTGGCCTCCTGAAGATGTGGTTCAGGTGCCTGGACCATTCTGGAAGGGCCCTCCAGCATGGTGCTGAAAGAGTTGCCCGCATCGTGGCGGCCTGCTGCGTACATCACAACATCCCGCAGCAGAGGGGCAACTTGCTGGAGAAGGAGGATGAACACCAGGCCTCGTCCAACAAGGAGGATGCGGGGGAAGGCAAGGATGGGCATGACATGGGGCCCAGGCAGGCACGGAGGCCGCACAACGTGCCAGGCCCAATGCGCATTGCGCATGGGATTCTCAGATCACCTCCTATGGGGGTGTGAGCCCTGGGTTGGCAGTAACAGCGGGTCTAGCCCATGGGATGGAGCCCATTCCAGTCCATAGTGACCGCCCACTCCCCCGGCCCACCCACCCTCCTCGACCCTCTCTGGCCAGCCCAGACGTGTCCTAGCCCCTATCACTATACTTTGCCCTGCACCCGTGCCAATGTAACTGGTGTGTAACTTTCTTGCCTTACAAGCCCTAATGCTACATTTAGGTGGATCCCTAGATGGTACATCAGGAGTGGAGACGATCTGCTGCAATTCCCGTCATGCAGCCTGGATCCCCGTTGACTGCTGTCTTCTGGGGCGACTGGGCCTGGATGGGCTTGGCGGCTTCTCAGGTGTCCAAAGTGGCGAGGTGCTCCCTGTTCTGCCCACTGCCCACCAGATGCACCAGGGACAGGAGTGGGGGGGGGGTCACAGGTGCTGCAGTGTTCTGGCACCTCTCCTGCGGGACTCACTGGTAGGGATCCTCCTCCCTTGGGGTGCCTGATGGCCCCAGGCTACTCCATGGGACGGGGGTATGAGCGGAGTTATCCCCTGAGGCTCCCCCGCCACCTGGCACTGCCAGACCTGGAGGGTCATTCTCACCTCGTCCTGGGTCTGCATGCTTGTGGCCATGGAGCATAAAGAGTGGACCATCTCCATCTGGGACTACGCCACATCAAGCTGTGACTGTGCTGTCATCTTATGGGTCTCTGCCACATCAGCCACTGACTGCGCATCTCCCTCTGGGACTTAGCTACCTCCCTCTGCATCTGTGCCACGTCGGCCAGAGCTTGGGCAATGCCGCCGACGTTACTAGCCATGGCCTGCTGTGACTGCGCTACGCTCAGGAGTGCTGCTGCGATTTCCAGGTGGCTCTGGGACATGGTTGCCTGTGAGGTAGCAGCCCTGTCCTGGGCCTTGGCCTTGGCCTGCACCTGCAGAATGCTGCAGGCCTTCATCATGCTGATCCATAGCCGAAACCCTCACCACCCCCCCCCCCCCCCCCCCCCCCCCCGCAAGTCCTCCACCACAGACGCTACCCATGTGGTGTTGGCCTGGGCGGCACGCATGGTTCCTGCACATGGTTAAACCTCTCCAACTGCACCTGCAGATCCTGGATGCTCACCGACAACCCCTCATGAAGTCCCTGGCTCTATGACTGCATCTCCACGATTGATGGGACTGTCCGTTCCAGAAGCCAGAAACCAGTCTGGACGACGGCTAGAACCCTGGGATCATAGAATCATAGATTTTCCAGCGCAGAAGGAGGCCATTCGGCCCATCGAGTTTGCACCTTGGAAAGAGCACCCTACTTAAGCCCATACCCCCTCCCTATTCGTGTAACTCAGCAACCATACTAAAACGTTTTGGACACTAAGGGCAATGTAGCATGGCCAATCCACCTGACCTGCACATCTTTGGACTGTGGGAGGAAACCGGAGCACCTGGAGGAAACCCACGCACACACGGGGAAAACGTGCAGACACCGCACAGACAGCGGCTCAAGCCAGGAATCGAATATGGGACCCTGGAGCTGTGAAGCAATAGTGCTAACCACTGTGCTACCATGCTGCCCAGTGGGTGCCCTCCGACTGTCCGTCTCCTCGGGTGTTCCTACCTCCACCTGCTTTGTTGGAACATCTGTGCGGTCGGTGCGCAACAGAGGGTGTCCTGGGAGCCTCTCACTAAAGTGTCCAACCGAGAGAGTGTCTCTGGGATGGTGGAGAGTGTTGGAGACAGCTGTGACAGGAAATAAGTGTCAATATCGGAATCGAGCTCCGGGGTGTCGTGGGTTTCAGGCATATGAGTCAACTTCATGTCGGTATCGTCATCACTGCTCGGCACACGGGCGGATTCTGGCTGTGGCTCTGGCCGTGGCTGGGGGAGGGGAACACCAGATGGACCCGTCCCATCAACAGCATCTCCTGCAAGACACAAGATAAGGTGCATGATTAGACTGGGCTGTGAGGATCAGGTGGGGGTGCGGATGGTGTGGGGGTGAGGGTGGTGTGGGTCTGAGGGTGGTGTGGGTCATGTTGGGGCAGGGTTGATGCACGTGGCACAGGGAACTGCAATTAAGCGTCGTCTTGCTTCCTCGCCTGTGGCCGGTCTTCACCCTGGCGACTTCCCTTTCCTCAAGCTCCCCAACCACGTCAAGGACCCAGTGCTCTGCTGCATTAGGGGCCGCAGGTCCGCCCGTCCCCCTCCAGTTTTCTCCCGCTCCTGTCAGTTATGGGTGATCTTCTCCTGGGTGGGAGGGGGGTGGGGGCGGAAACAGTCTGATGCTTAGTAGCTGGTGACTTCACACAGCCATGCCGGCCGATATGGGAACCAGCATAAGATTCAGGGTGAGGGTTCAGCTGCCCTCCGGGTGGGTGTGTGTGTGTGGAGGGAGGGGGGGGGGGGGGGTGAGGTTACGGGCATGTGGGATGGGGTTGGTGCCAGGGGAACAGTGCTGCCTACTCACCCTGGCTGCCCTGAGGAGGTGGTGCAGTTTCTTCCTGCACTGCAGGCTGGCTTGACGATGTTGCTCACTGTGCCCACTGCCTCTACCACCTGCGCCCAGGCCCAGCGAACGGTGGCAGCTGGCAGCCTCCTTCCCAGGCCGGGGTACACGGTGGCGAGTCTCTCCTCCACGGGATCCAGGAGGGTCTCAAACTCGGCATCTGTAAAACGGGGTGCCGTGTTTCTTGCTGCCATCTTGTTGGTTAGGATGCTGTGTGTGGGGAGTTCAGTGTGTATATGCAGCTGCAGCTTGTCAGCCTCCTGAATGTCAATCACAAATCCTGCCCGAGGGTCTCGGGAACGGAGAATCCCGACGCAGATCTTTGAGGCATGGAAAAGTCTGAGGAATCAGTAAATGAGTCATTCTGCCATGGTTAACTATGGCCTTGTCATTTTTAATGGGTTTTAGACCATAAGACATAGGAGCAGAATCAGGCCTCTTGGCCCATCGAGTCTGCTCCACCATTCAATCATGGCTGATAATTTTCTCATCCCCATTCTCCTGCCTTCTCTCCATAATCCCTGATCCCCTTATTAATCAAGATTTCATGGAGAGAGCATGCTTTGATTCCTTTTCCACCTAATCTCATTAAAACCCTGTTTAAAATATCTAAATTGCCCTCAAATAAATCATGACTCCTACCTTTTTCCTGAAAACCTTTCAATATTTACCCAAAAGCAATAAAGACATTTGTGTGAAATAGCTCGACACTCAGGGAGACAACTGCTGAGCTGGTGATTAACTGTTAACTAAACATGGTACTTTGTGGTTAGTCATTTCCAAATGAAATTTTATTATCCAGATCAGACAAAAATCAATGCTAATGTCACATAGAGCTCCCAAAAAGGATTACTACAAGCATTAAAAAAAATAATTCATTGACTATTACAGTAACAATGACAAGGGTTACTATTCCTCATCCATTACAGTCAAGTCAATGTTTTGCATCTCATTTGCTTTCTTTCACATATAATTGCCCTCGTAGATGTTCGAACCTCTCATTTCCCATCTCTTTGGAGATGAACATTTAGAATTGCCAATGAGCAGAGAAGAAACTTACTTATATTTCTGGATTGTTAGTACAGTATTCTTAAAATTAAGATTGATTTAAAATATTAAAATCAGCAAAAATCCATATACATATACCGATATTCCTTCTATGTATATGCGGTAACTTGTTTTTAGTTTGTCTACTTATAAGCTGCATCTGGACAAACGAGCAGGTACTGCAATTTTAAGTGATGTTAAAATTAATGGTGTCCAGTATACTTTCACCTAGATCTGATGTACAGCCATTTATATGAATGAAGTAAATTTTGCAGTGAAGCGTGTAAAGGATAGTCAGTTGCCATTAATATTATGGTTAATTTGTGAGGTGTAGCTACCACCATTTTTGGAAATTAAAATCATAAGGAATGTTTCAGCATGCCACAATAAATTTTGTAAATCTAGTATTTAGTGATTAGACTCGCTGCAATAAGCATTACAGCTGGTTTGGCAAAAGCTATTTACTTCAGATCTAAAGGGTTCTAGATCAGAGTGTCCAACAATATACCGTGGGCCATTTATACTTCTTGCGGCCTGAAAATCCAGCTAATGAAGTCCAATTTTATTTGCATTTGTTTTCTTACTCGCTGGTTCATTCCCTTTGAATTTGATGCACCTCAAAGGCTTATTTTCTGAAAACAGAAAGAGAAAATGTCACCACAGAAGGAGACCTCATCAGCTGTCTGCTGCGAAGGAGCAGCTGAAACAAGCTGTGTAACAGCTTCTGAAGACATTGAGTCAGTGTTTCTGCATGGGTCTGACAGGAATCAGATCTTGCCGTCAAAGCAGTGTCAAAAGATCGCTTTCTCAAAGAGCATCTCTGGAGAACAGGTATTCTTGAATGCCATTGGTAGTTAGTGCATTAAGAGCCGAGGTGTTTTTTTTCTTGTTGTACAAGTGGGAATAAAGATAGCAATTAAGGGTTTTGTGTTCACTGTATTGAGTAGTGTTGTTTATTTTTAATTTTTGGTGTGATGTGAAAGATTTTTATACCGTGATAGTAATAAAGGTTGTTTTAAAATACCACAGGCGGGATTCTCCGTCAGCTGACAGCGGAATTGGGAAACGGGATTGGGCGGAGAAACAATTTTGATTTTGATGGCAAAATCATGACGGCGGCAGTTTCACGCCAAATCACAATTCTCCAGTACCTCAACATGGTGTCAATGCATTCCACTCCGCATGTACAGTAAACACCACTGACATCTCATTAGTGGGCCTGACCGGTATTCCCTGGGGCCTCCACGATTCTCCGCCTTCACCAGGGCAAATTCCCAATGGCGAGGTTCACTGGTGCTTTTAAAAATTGGGAAACAGGCAGCATGCTATGGCTGATGAGGGAGAGAGAGGAGGTAGGAGACGGAGAGGTGTGATCATGGGCTGCAGGTCCTGACACTGGCTGGGCTGGCTGGGGAGGGGGGGGGGTCTTTGCCAGGGTCAGGGTGATTCCCCCATGAGACTGGGGTGTTGTCCAGGCACAGATCGCCATTGCCGCAGCCTGCAGGAAGCCATTTGCTGTATACCCCACTGACCATACACCTTGGCTCCTGGTTCTTCAGAGGGTCACCGTCCGTATGGATGCTCCCACCCCTGCATCCGAGCCTCCACTCTCCCACCCCACCACCCCTCACACCTCAGACCCCACCCAGTGCCCTACCAAACACCGCACCCCAGCCCCTACACTCCACCCCACCACCTCTGCACCCCACCCTCTGCTATACGCCCCCAACCGTCCGCCACCCTCTGGCGATGCATCACGAGACCCACCCAAGGACGACAGCCACGGTGGCCCCCACAGGGCGGCGGCGGACGGGGGCCGCGGAGTGTACTGCTATTCTGGGCGACACCAGCCGACGCTACCCCTGGCAGAATAGATAGGCGGCAGGGCAGAGGCCCACACGTTGCAGGGCATGGGCAGGGCCAGGGGTGTGGATGGGAGAGGGAGGGTCCATGCAGGGGCACAGTTCGCAGTACCAACGAGGGTGGGGGGGGCACCTTGTAGCCCATGGGACCTGGTTGGGCAGTTGGGGTATATACCCCGCTAACATGTCGGTCTTTCACCCTCTGCAGACAATGGATATTGGAATACAACCAGCAATGGTGGCCTTCCTCCTAGTCGCTGCAACCCTGGGGGATGTACTGCGGCCGTATGAGCTGGAGTTGTTTGAGGAGGAGGAAGCTGTAGCAGCGGAACATGACCCAGAAGAACAGGAGGCAGCTGGTGAGGATGGAGAGCCGGCCGCCCAACAGGCTGAGGAGGGGGTCCGAAAGAGGCAACGCTTGTGTACCGGCAGCGCCTGCCGGACCAGGCATGCCATCGAAGAATCCGGTGGAGCAAGGACACAATGTGACATATCTGCCAGATCATGGTGCATCTGGCACTGCGGGCAAATGTGGGAGGAAACCAACTCCCAGTGGCCGTCAAGGTGACCGTCTGTCTGTACCGTTACACCATGGCGTCCTTCCAGGCGCCGGGTGGGGACCTGTCTGGGATCTCACAGAGCTCGGTGCACAGGTGCATCCACGTGGTCAAGGAGGCCCTATATGCCCAGTTGGCACAAATCCATTTTGGGATGATCGACAGGATGCATGTCACCCTACAAGCACCTGCAGATGACAGACATCTCTACACAAACCACTTGATGAACGTGCAGCTAGTGTGTGACGATCAGATGTGCATTATCTGTGTCTGCATGATACCCGGGCCAGCGTGAAGGCGTCACATGGTGTGCACGATGCCTTCATGCTGGCACTCAACGATTCCCGGCCTCTTTGTGGTGCACCCCTGGTTGGGGAGTTGCCTCCTGGGTGACAGGAGTTATCCGCTGCGGCTGTGGCTGGTGACGCCTATCAGGGGGCCGCAGACCAATGTGGAGACCTGTACAACAACGTCCATGCAATAAACAGGAGTGTGATTGAGTGGTGCTTCGGCCTCCTGAAGATGTGGTTCAGGTGCCTGGGTTGCTCTGGAGAGACCCTCCAATATGACGCTTGGTGGGTTGCCTGCATTGTGGCGGCCTGCTGCATTCTCCGCAACATTGCGCTGCAGAGGGGTGACGTTCTCGAGTAGGATGAACGCCAGGCCTTGCCCAGCAAGGAGGATGCAGGCAGGGCGAGGATGGTCAGGACATGGGGCCCGGGCAGGCACGGGAGGCCACACAATGTGTGTGCCAGTGCCTACACACACAATGCTCTGAACGCTTCCAGGTTTATTGACTGGGGGGAGGGGAGGGAAGGGGGGGAAGCTGTCCAGGGGTATGGACACTGCATCCCACCCTAATACTCCCCAGTCAATGTGGAAACATCTGCACAGATAGGTGCCCCCTCACCCCCATCACTAAACTGTGCCCTGCACCCATGCCTACTTAACTGGTTGCTACTTTTCTGACCTAACGGACCCGAATGCTACGTTTAGGTGGATCCTCATAATGGTAGATCAGAATGGAGGTGGTCTGATGTGATTCTCGCCCTGTGACCTGGGTTCACTTTGGCGGCCAACTTCTGGGCGATCAGGCCTGGATGGGCCCGGCTACTGCTTAGGCATGCCCTGTTCTTCCCACCAGATGCGCCTGGGATGGGGGGCAGTGCTGCCGTGTTCTGGCACCTCCCTTGTGGGAGTCACTGGCACAGGCCCCATCATCTCCTCCTCCCTCAGGCTGCCTGGTGGCCCCTGGCTACTCCATGGGATGAGGGTGCGAGTGGAGCTAATCCCTGAGGCTCTCCCACAACAAGGCGCTGCCAGTCCTGGAGGCCTGTTGCCGTCTCGACCATGGTCTGCATTCTCACAGCCATGGAATACCCCTGACTTGTGCCTTGTAGATGGTGGACAGGCTTAGGCTTTGGGGGGGTCAGGAGGTAAGTTACTCACCATAGATTCCGAGCCTTTGACTCTGGGATGTAGATTATCAAGCTTCTTCTTTCGTTTGGGAAAAAATGTGCTTTCCTTGTTTTAAATGTAGTTTTTTTGAAGGCCCTTCAGTGTAGACTGCTTTGCTAAACTAAGATTTCAGCATTTCCATAATGCACAGAAGGATTGTATTCAAAGTGTTGTAATACTGCAGGAACTTTTACTTCATTTTAACCGTGCACTTCAACTTTCTGTATTAACGTGCCAGCCTTTCTTATTGCAGCCAATGTCCATCTTCCCTCTGTATTCTCTGCCTTGGGACTGCCACCTATTCTACAATGTAAGTACAGAGGGTGGGATTCTCCATTGGCTGATGGCAAAATTGCAAAACGTGATTGGGCGGAGAAACAGTTCCAACTTCAAAATCGCGGCGGGCACCGATTTGATGCCAAATCACAATTCTCCGTCACATCGACAGTAGCGTCAATGCTTATGGAACGCATGTACAGTAAACACCGTTTGCATATCATTAAGCTGCCCGACGCGGTATTCTCCGGGCCCTCCGCGATTCTCCTCCTCTGATGGGCCGTGTTCCTAGCAGCACGGTTCACTTGTGCTTTCAAAAATCGGGAAACTGGCATCGTGGTTGCTGAGGGAGGGAGAAGGGGTACGGAAAGTGTCCAACATCGCCATGGTTTTCTGTCAGTTGTACCTCTCATCGGGGGGCTTCTGCCAGGGCCGGAGGGGAGTAGCGGGGGGTGGCCAGGAGGTGGGCTATGGGGTCGGAGTTACAGACACGATCACCATTGCCACAGCCGGCAAGGCAGCCATGCAGCTGCGCCACCGCTAACTGCCCCTGTGAACTTAGGACCACGGGTCACATTGGTGTCCCCCCAGGCCACCTCCCTGGGTGCCCTCTGGCTCCAGCCGACCTATCAGCTGTATGGATGCGCTGCAGCATAATCAGTGCCATCTTCTTGGCTGGGATGAGTGTGTGTGGGGATTGTAATGTATATGTGTGTCAGCCTCCCGAGTGTCAATCAGGACCCGGCGAATCCCGCACTGTTTTATATTGTAATCGACTGTGTTTCATGCAGCGATGGTGCTCATTCTTTAACAGTAACGGAATTGGTCCAGGTGCGGGGCCAGTTTTGCTGTCGTGAAAGTGCACGGATTCTGCGTTGGCGTCAATATTTAGGGCGGGATTTTCTGATTGCCGATGCTGTAATCGCATTTGGCGATTGGCCAGCGAATCTCTTTTGATGCAAAATTGGGGGCGACGCCAATTTTCCCCCACTCCAAAGCGGCGTCATTGGAGAGTACGCCACACTCCGTTGGGACGGCCTCAGGACATCACCTGAAGGCCCTACCCCGATCCTCTGCCCCCGGTGGACCGATTCCTGATGGTGTGGATCACTTTTGGTCTGAGCATAGCAGCTGCGACTGTGACCAGCGCCGCCAGAGTCGGGGGCGGGGGCGTAGAGCCGTTCAGCTTGTCGGGAGGGGGGGGGCTTCGGCGGGGGCTGGGGGTACTGGTGGAGGGTGTCCAGGGATGGTGAGGGAGGTTACTGGGGGCACCATCTGGCAGGCCGGGTCCACGTGCAGCCGCGCCATGTTGTACGAAGTGACCGCTGCAGGTTGCTGCCTGTGCATGTGCGGCCACAAACCCGGAAATTCTCCGTCCGTATCTGCAGGCAAAGCCGGGGGTTTTATGTGGCACAGCTAGTAGCCCCCCACCGGGCAGAGCATCGGTGCAGGGCGGCACCAACTTTTTGGTCATCGTACTAGACACATGCTCTGGACATAGCCTCAAAATTGAAGAATCCAGCCCATAGTCTCAGGATTGGAGAATCCAGCCCAGCTTCTTTTTTGAATTTGTGCTCATTGTGCTGTGTCTATGTGACTCAGGATCTTGCAATTTTCTGTTTTTTTCTCACTGATCTTGTGGGCTGGGCAGTTTTTTCTTTGCTTCTTTGCATGTATCTTGCAACAGATTTCCACTCACTGCAGTGAATTCCTTGACTTTGAAGTTTGTGGTGAAGCTACTTTAACTTTGTCTTTAATTTTTCTTCTTGTGTGCACGTCTCTCTAATCCAACTTCAGTTTTTCATAACTTGAGATACTGATCTGGATTCATGCGTTTAGTTCATATCACCGTGGGTCACCATGTTGGATTATGGTACCATCTTTGATGCAATATATTTTAGGTGATCTCATCGCTACCACCATGTTGTAATATAGTGTGTGGTGATGCCATGATGATGAGGTCTTGAGACTTGTACATTTTAATATGAATCATTTTTTGTTAGCCTTTGACTTATTAGTATGCATGGACCTGTTGTCTCCAAGCAGGCATGCTGCTTACTTACACAGCTTTATTTCTAGACTGTTCACTCAGAATCTCTTACCACTTGACTCTATGCATCATAAGATGGTGCCATTCTCCAGTCCCACATCAACCCTTGTTCTGCTGATCATCTTTACATTGCAGACACATAATACAAAAGCTTCAGTAGTTTTTTTAATTGTTGGAAGAATAGTTTGGTTGCGGTACTAGACTATTTTCTGTGCCTTTCGTAGGCGTGTTGATCCAGACTATGATCATCTTGTACACATCTTGTGCTGGATCTACTTGATTTGTTGATGCTCGCATTTGCAATTTTCATTTTGCCTCAGCCTTTCCATTTTACTGGGGGTAATGTGGAGATGGTGCTGTGCTGAATTCCCCAACCATTCATGAAGTGCACAAATTCTTCACTTGTCAACTGAGGGCCATTGTCGCTCATCACAATGCTAAGAATGTCATAATGATTAAAGTATGTTTTTAGGTATTCTATGATCTCACTGCTAATCATTGACATCATCTTGTCCAACTTCCAGTAATCTGAATAGTAGTCAACAGTGTCAAGATAGTTTCAGTGAGAGTGAGCTCTACTCCAGGCTTCATCATGGTCTGCCTGGGATGTCCCAGGGCAGTCACATATAAACCAATATTCTCCTCCGCTTCCTGAGCCCTAGAGCTGGATTCTCCACCCACTGTTTCTGTTTCAGCACGCCGGCGCGATGCTCCGTTACGCCAGCTGGTCAATGGGGTTTCCCATTGTGGGGCACCCCCACGCCGTTGGGAAAACCCCGGGCTCCCGGCAAAATGGAGCATTCCGCCGGTGGAGAATCCAGCACCAGATGTGAACACATAACATTCATAAATAACATTAGTAGAGGATTTAAGATGGGCCTTAAGGACTAGTAAATTTCTGCTTCTCAGTGAGGTCTGGGTGCAATACAGATGTAGGGCTCGTTTCCCAGCACTGCTAACATAGTTACTACTCTACTTTGTTCAAGTTTCTAGTTCTGCCATTGAGACAGAAAGAATTTCCAATTCATTCTCAAATCTGCTTTCACCTCTATCGGAGCCAGCACTAAATATTCAAAGCCATACTGACTCACCCAGAATTCAATGTCTTGTTAAAAGTTGCAATCTGGAGGTTTAATTATTGTTTTCTGTTTCTTACAATGGCTGGCTCTCTTCTAGCAATCAAAATCCATTTGATTTCAGCTGCATGTTCCTGACACCTGGAGCGGGATTCTCTGATCCTGAGGCTAAGTGTTGACGCCATCGTAAACGCCGTTGCGTTTCTCGACGGCGTCAACATGCCCTCAGGAGCAGCGATTCTCACCTCCACAGGGGGCCTGCACAGCACTGGAGCAACCCAAGCTGTTCCAGCTGCCAATCAAGTCTGCACATGTGCAGTGGGACCGGCGCCAATGCACATACGCCAGTGGGACCAGCGCGATTGCGCGCTTGCACGGTGGCTCCCTTCTCGGCGCCGGCCCCAACGCAACATGGCATATGGCTTCAGGGGCCGGCGCGGAATAAAAGAGGCCCCCAGCCCGAGAGGCTGGCCCGCCGATCGGTAGGCACCGATCACGGGCCAGGCCACAACAGAGGCCCCCCCAGGGTCAGAGCTCCCTCCTCCCCCCCCCACCACGCCACCCTCGGGATGCATGCACACCGAGGTCCCGCCAGGTAAGACCACACGCGGACAGTGCCGGTGACTTTCTGTGCGGCCGCTCGGTCCATCCCGGACGGAGTGTCACCGGAAGGGGGGCGCGTTGAGCGTCCCCCAACTGGCGCCGCTCCAACCGCTCTGGCACCAATGGTGCCGATTCTCCACTCTCGGAGAATCGGCGTCGGGGATGCGTCGCGCGATTCGCGCCCGTCCCTGCGATTCTCCGGTCCGGCCTGGGCTGAGAGAATCCCACCCCATGTTCCATATGGTGAGTAAAAGGGCTTCTATCCGAATCCTATAGTCTCAAAGGAACAACATCAGAGGTTAACGAGTTAGAGGTCACGTGACTATGGCAAGCCACAGTACCCAATAAGCAACTGTGCACAAAAGCATTTCTCTAGATACACATTGTCAATTTTTATATCACCTGCAAACCTGTTAATCATATTTATGTACAAATCAGTGATATATAGTATGAAGGGGAATAGACCAAGTATTGCACATTGCAGAACTCTACTAAAAACAGCCTTCTGGTCACAAAAGCACCCATCGACCATTAGCCTCACTTCCTGCCACTGAATCAATTTTGGATCCAACTTGACACCGTCTCTTGGATCCCATGAGCTTTTAATTTTCTGAGCAGTCTGCCTTGTGTGACTTATCATGAGCTTTGCTCAAACCCACTTAGACCACATCAAACACATTACCTTCATTTTTCACCTCTACAAAGGATGCAATCAAGTTAGTCAGACTTGACCTTCCCTGTCAGCAATACAGGCTGACAGTCCCTGATTAACCAGTGCCTCCCTAAATAATGATTTATACTGTCTTTCTGATTTTATTTCCCCCAACCACCGTGGTTAGGCTGACTGGCCTTTAATTACTTGGTTTATTCCTTATGTTCGAAGGAAGGAGCTGCGCTCCGAAAGCTCGTGTTTGAATCAAACCTGTTGGACTTTAACCTGGTGTTGTAAGACTTCTTACTGTGCTCACCCCAGTCCAACGCCGGCATCTCCACATCATTCCTTATGTTAGCAGTTCTCCAGTTCTCCGGCACCGCACTCATCTGACAATTAGTCAGAGCCTTCGTTATTTTTACCTTTGTTTCTGTTAGCTGTCAGATGGGATACATTTCATCCAGGTCTGGTTCTTTAGCCACTTTCAGGACTGATGAAAACATTAATATTTCCTCCGTCACTATGTTTATTGTATCTAGTACTTCATCCTCTGTTTTAATTGCAATGTCTGCTTTGTCGCTCTCTTGTGAAACTGAATCAAAATATTCAATAAGAACGATGCCCATATCTTCTGCCTCGCCACACAAGTTACATTTTGGTCTCTATTTGGCCATAGTTAATCTCTTGCTCTTTATGCATTTATAAAGCATTATTGGCTTTTCCTTGTTTTTACTTGCCAGAGGTTTTTCATCTCCTCTTTGTTTTTATAACTTCCTTCTTAAGTTTACCCCTTCTAAACACCTCTAGGCTTTCTATTGTATTGAGTAGTTGGCAGCAGACTTTCTTTTTCTGCTTTATCTTATTCTGTATGCTTTTTGGCATTTAGGAGTTTAGATCTTTGGGTCCTGCCCATTTTCTTGGCAGGTATATTTGTTAGGAATCCTCTCTCCTCCTCGAATGCCTCCCAGTGATCTGACATTGACTTACCTTCAAGCAGCTGTTTCCAGACCCCAGAATCAAAGAAGAATCACACTGATCCATATTAAGAGATATTTGGTCAGATGACCAAATGTATGATCCAAGAGGTAGGTATTAAGGAGTGCCTGAAAGAAGGAAATTGAGGTAGACAAATGGAGAGCTTCGGGCCTAGGCAACTGAAGCCGTGGTTACGAATGTTGCAGCAATTAAATCAGAGATATGCATGAGGCCAGCACCAGACGAGGACAGATGTCTCAGAGGGCTGGAGGAGATTATAGAGATAATAATCACTTATTGTCACAGGTAGGCTTCAATTAAGTTACTGTGATAAACCCTTAGTCGCCACATTCCGGCACCTGATCGGGGAGGCCGGTACGGGAATTGAACCCACGCTGCTGGCCTTGTTCTGCATTATAAGCCAGCTGTTTAGCCCACTGTGCTAAACCAGCCCCTAAGGACGGGTCAGGTCTTGGAGGGGCATGAAAACAAGGATGAGAATTTTAAAACCAATACATTGCCTGATCAGGATCCAATGGAGATCAACGAGTACATGGGTGACAGGGGAGCTTGCTGTGAATTAAGACCAGACCAGCAGAATCTTGGATGACAGCAAGTTTCAGAGGATAAACTGTGGGAGACCAGCCATGTGTGCATTAGAATAGTCAAGTCGAGAGGTAAAGAATGCATGAAAGGGGGTTTGAGCAGACGATGGTTTAGATGGGGGCAAAGTCGGGTGATGATACAGAAGTGGAAATAGATGGTCTTTGTACGCCTTCATAATCACTTTGGCCACCTGTGTTGCCACTTTTAGGGAACTGTGGACCTGCATGCCCAGAGCCCTCTGTATATTAATGTTCTGAAGTGTTCCGCCATTTACAGTATAATTCATACCTAGATTTGATCCTCCAAAATGCATCACCTTGTATTTGTCCGGATTAAACTCCATCTGCTATTTCTGTGCCTGAGTCTCCAATTTATCTATATCCTGTTGTATCCTCTGACAATTCTCGACACTATCAGCAACTCCGCCAATCTTGTGTCATTCGCAAACTTACTGATCAGACCATCCATATTTTCCTCCACCTCATTTATATATACTACAACAACAGAGGTCCCAGCACTGATCCCTGTGGAACACCACTAGCTACAGATTCTCATTCTGAAACACATCCTTCCACTGCTACTCTCTGTCTTCCAAAACCAAGTCAGTTCTATATCCATCTAGCCAGCCTACCTGAATCCCATGTGATTTTAGTTTTTGTACCAGTCTGTCATGTGGAACTTTGTCGAACGTCTTACTAAAGTCCATCCACAACCCTTTCCTCATCAATTTTCTTTGTCACTTCTTCAAAACACTCTATCAAGTTAGTGAGACATGACCTTCCCCATACTAAACCATGCTGCCTGTCACTAACTAGTCCTCCAAATGTGCATACATCCTGTCCCTCAGTATCTTTTCCAAAAGCTTCTCCACCACTGATGTCAGGTTCACCGGCCTATCATTTTCAGATTGTCCCTGCTTCCTTTCTTAAACAAGGGAATAATATTGACTAATCTCCAGGCCTCTGGAACCTCACCTGTGGTCAATATAGCTGTTAAGGCCCGAGCTATTTCTACCCTTGCCTCCCGCAGTAATCTGGGGTTGATCCCACCCGGCCCCGGGGACTTGTCTAACTTAATTCAATTTAGGATACTCAACACTTCATCCTTTGGTATATTGATGTTCACTTTTAAAAAATATATATTTTTATTCTCCATTTTCACATTTTGTTCAAAGTTTCCACCCCACCAACAAGCAGTAAACAGTAACGAATACAATGTCAATCCCCTTATTAACAATAACGATTCCAACCTCCCACCCACCCCCAAACAACAGCCCGCATGACAATAAAATAAAACAAACCCTCCCAAGGGAAAAAAAAAGAAAAAGGAATCAGGAATCGCCTATGGTTACCATTGACATATATAGTCCACCCTCCCAACACCCCTCCCCCCTACTATTCAACACCATCCAATCCCCGAAAGAGTACTGTGAATTACACTCATGAATTGTAGACCCCCCCCCCCCCCCCACCACACACAGATTCCTTCCCTCCACTTCCTCTTGTAAACTCCTCTCCCCCAGCGTCGATTCTTTCCCCTAACCTTTCACCCTTGCTAGACTCGCCAAAACCTGGTCTACCAGGCACTGATGGCCGCAGCCCCTCCCCCTACCTCACTCCCGTTCACTGGCCGGCTTAAACCGGCCAGCGTGGAGGCCCCCGCCCGGGTCTCCTCCCCCCTTGCCTGGTCCCAGGAAAACCAAGAAATCTCCTTTAGCACACAACCCCAGCATACACACCCAAGCCCCAAAGAACCATCATTGCAAATCAAAGTCCCAAGTCTTCCCTTGTCCAAATATACAGCATTGACTCATTTAGTACATACACCAACACGCAGTGAAAAAATAAAGTTACATGAGGCTACATCTGTACAAGATCCACTCTTAGTCCCATTTCTCAATTCTACCTCAGTCCTTCTGCCTTTGCAAACCCCTCCGCCGCTTCCGCCATCCCAAAATAAAAGTGCTTGGATTTGTAGGTTGTGGTGAATGTAATTCACACTGTAATATATATGATACCATATTATTGTAAGCGCAGTTGCGGCGCCCGACCACTAGGGGGAGTAGCCCTGGGAATGCATAGGAGTTTGTACAGGGCTCCACCCTTGGCTCCGCCCACGGCTCCTCCCCCTGGACTGCTGTAAAAAGATCGATGCCCAGAGCCACCGACCAGTTCATCCAGGGTTCATCATGTTACAGGCTGGCTCTGTTGTAAGTAGATTAAAACCACTGTTCATATCTTAAAGCACGTGTCTCGTGAATTGATGTTCTCATCAATTTAATCTACTTAAGAAACAGTAAGGAACAATCATGGAATCAGCCCTCAAGCCTGAGCGATTGGAACTCGACCCACAGGATGCAGAGGCAAAAGAAATCTTTTTGCATTGGCTCCGATGTTTTAAAGCCTACCTGGCTGAAGCAAGCACAGCTGAAACGACGGAGGAGCAGAAACTTAGCCTACTGCACGGAGGGTAAGCCACAGAATTTCCACTCAACTAAACTGTACCGGCTCATATACTGAAGCCCTAGCGCTACTCGACAAAATGTATGTGAGGCCTGTCAATGAGGTCTACACGCGACACGTGTTTACTACTCGCCGCCAGCGGCCTACGGAATCACTCGAAGAATTCCTCAGAGAACTAAAAACTCTATCTCGGGACGGTAACTATCAGGCTGTAACTGCTGCAGAACATAGAGAACGTGCTGTCCGCGATGTCTTTGTTGCAGGCCTGAGATCAAATTACGTGCGCCAGCGACTGCTGGAAAAGGGGCCCCAAAATCTTGAAGATACCGTTGAACTTGCTACGACTATGGAGGTCTCATTTCGCAGCCTCACCTCGTTCCCCGCAGACCCCGCGACCCCGTCATGGGCCCCCGACCAGCGACTCCCCCAGGCCTGCGCTGCGCAGCCGCCCAGCCACCATGCTGCCCCAGCCTGCTACTTTTGTGGCCAGCCCCAGCACCCGCGGCAGCACTGCCCGGCCCGCAACGTGACCTGCAGCAGCTGCGGGCGAAAAGGACACTATGCCAGAGTGTGTCTGGCAAAGAAAGCTCCAACCTCTAACCCTCCCATGGCTCAAAGCACTCGTTCCCCGAATTCACAGGCCCGCGGGCCCCGAAATGCTGAAGCCTGTATGCCGACTCTGCCCCCACCCAACATGTGCGACTCATGGGGGTGGCCATCTTAGCAATCCTCCTCCATGCGGCCGGCCATATGTGGCTCACGGGGGCGGCCATCTTTACAATTCTCCTCCATGTGGCCGGCCATGTGTGACTCATGGGGGCGGCCATCTTGGGATCCATCCCCTCCAAACTCTGAAACTTACCTCACGACTACGAACTCAGAGGGCAGTCATCACGGGGCCACTCCAGCACAGCTGATCGAGCCGCCGACTACCCGCAACTCAGCGCAGTCACACTGGACCAATCGTGCCCAAAGCACCTCCACAACTCGATGGCGACGGTCCAAATCAACGGGTACAGCATGCCGTGCCTTTTCGACTCCGGGAGCACTGAGAGCTTCGTACACCCAGATCTGGTAAGATGCTGTTCACTCCCCGTTTTCCCTGCGTGGCAAACTATCTCCCTCGCTTCGAGCTCCCACTCTGTTCAGATCCAAGGGCGCACCGCCGCGACTCTCACAATCCAAGGCGCTAGCTATTCTAACTTCCAACTCTACGTCCTGCCCGAACTCTGCGCCCCACTCTTATTGGGACTCGATTTTCAATGTAATCTCAAGAGTCTCACCTTCAGTTTCGGTGGACCCCTACCCCCACTCACTATCTGCAGCCTAGCCACTTTGCGAATCTCCCCCCCCCTCCTCTCTTTGCCAACCTCACCCCGGACTGTAAACCCGTAGCCACTTACAGCAGGCGATACAGCCTGCAGGATTGGGTGTTCATCCGATCGGAGGTCCAAAGGCTCCTCAGTGAGGGGATCATAGAGGCCAGCAACAGCCCCTGGAGAGCTCAGGTGGTGGTCGTCAAGACCGGGGAAAAATTCCGCATGGTCGTAGACTATAGTCAGACCATAAATAGGTTTACGCTCCTCGACGCGTACCCCCTCCCCAGGATTGCAGACATGGTTAACCAGATCGCCCAGTATCGGATTTTTTCCACGGTGGATCTGAAGTCTGCGTACCACCAGCTCCCAATCCGCCTGGAGGACCGCCACTTCACGGCATTCGAGGCCGATGGCCGCCTCTTCCATTTCTTCCGGGTTCCCTTTGGCGTCACAAATGGGGTTTCGGTGTTCCAAAGAGCAATGGACCGAATGGTGGACGAGTACGGGCTGCGGGCCACGTTTCCGTACTTGGATAACTTTACCATCTGCGGCTATTACCAGCAGGACCACGACGCCAACCTCTACCGTTTTCTCCAGACAGCTCAGAAACTAAATCTAACATATAACAAGGAGAAATGCGTTTTCCGCACGACCAGACTCTCCATCCTCGGCTATGTCGTGGAAAACGGCGTCCTGGGCCCCTCTTAGAACTTCCTCTCCCTCATTGTCCCAGGGCCCTCAAACGATGCTGGGGATTTTTTTCCTATTATGCCCAGTGGGTCCCTCAATATGCGGACAAAGCCCACCCACTCTTTAAGGCCACACTATTTCCCCTGTCAGCTGAGGCGCGCCAGGCCTTCAACTGCATCAAGGAGGACATCGCCAAAGCGGTCATGTGGGCGGTGGATGAATTCCAGGTTGAGAGCGATGCCTCAGAGGTAGCTCTTGCAGCCACACTAAGTCAGGCAGGGAGACCAGTCGCATTTTTCTCCCGAACCCTCTCCGCTTCGGAACTCCGACACTCGGCAGTCGAAAAGGAAGCACAAGCCATTGTGGAGGCTATTCGTCACTGGAGGCACTACCTCGCAGGTAGGAGGTTCACCCTCATCACCGACCAAAGATCAGTTGCCTTCATGTTCGACAACTCGCAAAGGGGCAAAATTAAAAACGATAAAATTCTGCGGTGGAGGATCGAACTCTCCACCTATAGCTACGATATTAAGTATCGACCGGGGAAGCTCAACGGCCCCCAGATGCCCTATCCCGCGGGGTGTGCGCCAGCGCACAGAGCTACCGCCTAAAAGTCATCCACAACGACCTCTGACACCCGGGGGTCACCCGGCTCGCCCATTACATCAAAGCCCAAAATCTGCCTTTCTCCACTGAGGAGGTAAAAGTGGTTACCAGGGACTGCCCGATCTGTGCGGAGTGCAAACCGCACTTCTATAGACCAAACAGGGCCCACCTGGTCAAGGCTTCTAGGCCCTTTGAACACCTCGCGATGGATTTCAAAGGGCCACTCCCCTCAACTAACAGGAACGTTTACTTCCTAAACGTTATAGACGAGTTCTCCCGCTTCCCATTTGCTATCCCGTACCCCGATATGACCTCCCACACAGTCATTAGGGCCCTGCATAGTATCTTCACCCTGTTTGGTTTCCCCAGCTACGTACACAGCGACCGGGGTTCGTCCTTCATGAGCGACGAGCTGCGTCAGTACCTGCTCGACAAGGGCATCGCCTCGAGCAGGACTACCAGCTACAACCCCAGGGGGAACGGGCAGGTGGAGAGGGAGAATGCGATGGTCTGGAAGACCGTCCTACTGACCCTCCGGTCCAAGAAACTCCCAGTCTCCCATTGGCAGGATGTCCTCCCAGACGCGCTCCACGCTATTAGGTCCCTCTTATGCACCGCGACCAATCAGACCCCTCACGAGCGGCTCTTTAGTTTTTCTAGGGGCACTACCACGGGGGTCTCTCTCCCGGCATGGCTGAGGACACCGGGCCCTGTACTCCTCAGGAAGCACGTCAGGGCGCACAAAACTGACCCCCTTGTAGAGAAGGTGCGCCTGCTTCACTCAAACCCCAGAATGCCTTTGTAGAGTTCCCTGACGGCCGTCAGGACACCGTATCCCTCCGGGACCTAGCACCCACAGGATCCAGCACCCCCACTATCACTGCAGAGGTACCCCTCACTCTACACCCCACCCAGCCGCCCCCTCGCGCTCCTGAGCCCACGAGCTCTCTACAATTGTTTCGTGCACCCACACCGGCTAGCTCCCAGCGCCCCCAGTCCCCAGTCGAACCAGACGGGTATGGAGTTCGGGCGCAATCGCCCCCGGAGTCCGCCATCGTACCCCAACCCACAACACCCATCCAGCCACCTCAAGAGGCTGCAACCCCGGTGCTCCGCTGATCGCAGCGGACGACTCGACCACCGGACAGACTCAATTTGTGAACCACCACCCCCGCCGGACTTGATTTCTTTGTAGGGGGTGAATGTAATTCACACTGTAATATATATGATACCATATTATTGTAAGCGCAGTTGCGTTGCCCGACCACTAGGGGGAGTAGCACTGGGAATGCATAGGAGTTTGTACAGAACTCCACCCTTGACTCCGCCCACGGCTCCTCCCCCTGGACTGCTGTATAAAGATCGATGCCCAGAGCCAGCCGACCAGTTCATCCAGGGCTCATCGTGTTACAGGCTGGCTCTGTTGTAAGTAGATTAAAACCACTGTTCATATCTTAAAGCACGTGTCTCGTGAATTGATGGTCTCACCATAGGTCACCCTCAACCTAGCTGGGTATACAATGCCGCACTGCACCTTGCTGTTGTACAGTGCCTTCTTCACCCGTCTGAAGGCCACCCGCCTCCTTGCCAGCTCCACCGTAAAGTCCTGGTATATGTATATACCAGCTCCAGTCCACTGCACCACCCGCTTCTGCTTTGCCCAGCACAGGACCTTCTCCTTCACGCTGTACCTACGGAAACAAACAATTACGACTCTTGGCAGCTCACTCGCCTTTGGTATAGGCCTCCACGACCTATGAGCCCGATCCAGTTCATATCGAGAGGGATCATCCCCCTCCCCAACATCGTGGCAAAATATTCCATCGGCCTCGGGCCTTCCACCCCTTCGGGCAGACCCACGATCCTCAGATTCTGCCGCCTGGATCTGTTTTCCAGGTCTTCCATTTTGGCTCGCAGACACTTGTTGGTCTTTATCACCCCCTGCAGCTCCTTCCCCATCGAGGTGAATTGATCACTGTGCTGCGATAATACCTCTTCCACTTCCTTCAGTGTCTCACCTTGCTCCCGCACCTCCGCCTCGTTCGATACCACCGCCCTCGCTGGGGCAATCACCTCCTCCACCAGCACTTTCATTACCACCCCCATCTCCTTCTTCATCGCTTCCATGTGCTTTGTGAACTGTTTTTCAAGTTCCGTGACCATCACATTGGTCATTTCTTCTGCTGTGAGCGATGCGGCCTCCCCTGGCGCCCCAGCCTCCGCTTTCCTTACAGTTCCTGCGCTGACAATTCCACTCACCGGCGGACTTTCATTAACCCCCTTTTTCACGGCTGTTTTTCTCCCAAACTTGGACATTTCCCCTCACTGTGCCTTCCTACTTTTTCAGCCTCCGTTGCCCCTGGAACCGGGCATTAAAACCACAGAAATTCTATTCCCGAGCAGGAGCCCTCCAGTGTGCGGTTGCCTCCCGCCCGCCATCACCGGAAGTCGGTATATTGACGCTCTCAAGAGCGTTCTCACAACCCTGACCTCAACGTCCGTCATGTCCTTCTCCCTGGTGAACGATACAAAGTACTCATTAAGGATTTCACCCATATCCTGTGGTTCCACACATAACTTCCCTCCATTGCCCTTGAGTGGGCCTACTCTTTCTCTTGCTACCTCCTTGTTCCTAATATATGCATAAAACGCCTTGGGATTCTCCTTGACCATGTTTGCTAAAGACATTTTGTATATAAACCTTCCTCACTGCTGTGATTGTTTCTTTAATCAATATTGTGACCCCTCTTCCTTTTTTAATCACCCCCCCATCATGGTAACCGGCGCCGCGCCAACTCTGTTGGTGCCAATGGCGCCGAATCTCCGCAGAGTGTGCCGGTGTCGGGGCAGCGTGACGTGATTCGCGCTGGTCGAATTCGGGCTGGGAGAATCCCGCCCAGAACCTCCCTTGACAATATCAACCTGCCCTGAGGAATGGTAGTATGTTCTCACTGGAACGACGGAGGTTGAGGGCCGACCTGATAAAAGTCTACAAGCTTATGAGGGGCATGGACAGAGTGGACAGTCAGAAGCTTTTTCCAGGGTGGAAGAATCAATTACTAGGGGGCATGGGTTTAAGATGCGAGGGGCAAGTTTTAAAAGAGATATACAAGGCAAGTATTTTACACAGTGGATAGCCTGGAGCTCGCTGCCAGTGGAGGTATTGGAAGAAGATATAACAGTGATGTTTAAGGGGCATCTTGACAAATACATAAATACAATGGGAATATAGGGATATGATCCCCGGAAGGGTAGGGGTTTTTAGTTAATTCAGGCTTCAATTAAGTTACTGTGAAAAGCCCCTAGTCGCTACATTCCGGCGCCTGTTCGGGAAGGCTGGTACGGGGATTGAACCGTGCTGCTGGCCTGCCTTGGTCTGCTTTAAAAGCCAGCGATTTAGCCCAGTGTGCTAAACCAGCCAATTATCAGCTTTAGAATGTAAGTTGATTTTGCAGAAATAATACATTGTCTTGACTGGGCAAGGTCCACAAGAACACAAGAAAAAGAGGTAGGAATGGGCCACCAGGCCTTTCAAGCCTGCCCCGCCATTCAAAATGATCATGGCTGATCTATGCGGGCTGCAACTCCATTTCTGTTCCATTTCCCCATGTCCCTCCATTCCTCAATCGATCAAATACTTATCCACCTCCACTTTAAGTACTTCGAATGATCCAGCTTCAACCATCCTCCGGGGAAGAGAGTTCCAGAGATTCATCATGCTCTGCGATAAGACATTTCTATGCACCTGAATTTTAAATAGTGTTGACTCAATTTTAGTTTTACCCGTAAAATTGCTTTCTTTGAGTCAATCATGAGGAAAATTACATACTAACAAAAACTTAATTTCTTCAGTCATTTATGTTTACAACTAAGCAACTCAATGCCCTTTGAGGTTTCAGGTTCAGTTGAGGCTTGCTTTTTTGAAAAGGGGGAAAACTGGCCAAACTACCTTGTTAATGGAATAATTCTGTCTCAATTGTTCATCAGAGATGTGCAACTCTGCAGAATAGATTTCTTTCCCAAGATTTTATACATGCATGCCTGTAGATCTAATGCGAGAATGATCCTCTCTGTGATGGTTGCCAGTTCGACAGGAAAAAAAGGCCAATTCAGAAAAGTTAAATGCTGACAGAAGACATTAGTTAGACTGAAGGAGAAAATACATGGAATCGAGGCAAACACAAATAAGCAACCCATAAAACAAAAGAATTGAAGCAGAAGTATGCCTTGATTTTTTTTCATGTTAAAAAAGGAACATCGAGTGCCTCCGGTCAAGAATTAGAGTTACAATTTGAATTTCTCCTAAACATTCAAAATGAATCACGATGAGTGAATTGTTGAAGTGAACCATTTTCTCTATTCATGGTGCTTGTGCCTAGAGTCAGTGTTTTTAATTATTTCTTTGTGCATTTCTTAGATGTTACTGAGGACTTGGGTGATAACTCCTCCTAAATGTCTCCTTTGGCTGAGGACCGGTTTTGTCCAATTATCCTTATATGAAGCACCTGGAGATATTTTCTTCTGTGATAGAAGTGCTATTTAAATGTAAGTTGTTTCTTCTCAGAGTAGTGAGAACTATTTGTTTTATATTGAAAAATAGAGAAACATCTTGGTTGGAAGTAAATGGTAAGAATATATCCTACTTGGATTTCAGCTAAAACATGAATTTACCTGCTTGAAATATTTACCATAATCTTAGTTAAGTGGAAAAAGTTGTAATGCCAATTGAAGCTAATTCTGATCGGACATTCACTGAATTATTCAATTCAATCACACAAAATAGAACAAAAACAAATAAAAAAGTTTTGTTTTTCTGGGTTTCCATTTATTTTATTTATCTTTATTATCCCTTTCCTCAAGATCCTGGGCCGGGATTCTCCCCTACCCGGCGGGGCGGGGTGGTCCCGGCGTACCGGAGTGGCGAGAACCACTCCGGCGTCGGAATTCTCCGCACCTTTAGGGGCCAGGCCCGCGCCGGAGTGGTTGGCGCCCCGCCGACCGACACGAAAAGCCTTTGGCGCCCCGCCGACTGGCGCCACGGCTGGCCGAAAGGCCTTCGCCGGTCGGCGTGAGTCCGGGCATGCGCCGGAGCGTCAGCGGCTGCTGACGTCACACCGGCAGATGCGCAGTGGAAGGAGGCACCATGGTGGAGGCTGTGGAAGCGGCGGAAGAAAAAGAGTGCCCCCACAGCACAGGCCCGCCCGCCAATCGGTGGGCCCCGATCGCGGGCCAGGCCACCGTGGTGGCAAGCCCCGGGGTCAGATCGCCCTGCGCCCCCCCCCGGACCCCAGGGCCCGCTCACCCCGCCTGCTGCCGCCGGCACCAGAGGTGGTTTAAACCACATCGGCGGGAGAGGCCTGACAGCGGCGGGACTTTGGCCCATTGCGGGCCGGAGAATCGCCGTGGGGGGCCCACCGACCGGCGCGGCGCGATTCCTGCCCCTGCCGATTCCCGGGTGGTGGAGAATTCCAGCCACGGCGGGGGTGGGATTTACACCGGAGAATTCTGCCCCTGGTTCCCACTGCAAAATGCTTTCTAGGCAGCTAGGTGTGGAGACTCTGCATTAGTCTGGTTGTACCTTGCCTAATGAATTAATTTTAGTCGGCTGTTTCGTAGATCAGCTCGCAGCGGCACTGCCAGGGTGCCAGGTTGGCACTGCCAGGGGCAAGGTGGCTTTTTGTTTTGCATGGCAATGATCAGGCAGGGGGGTGCCCTGTGGGGATGAGGAGTCCTGGGGATCCTGTTCTGGGGAGTTGGGGCTTGGGGGGTTGTTTCATGGTTTGTGTTGGTGGCTCAAGAGATCGGGACTCTATTTTTAAATGGCGCCTGATCTCTCGCTGCACTTAGGAGTTCCTGATGGCGGAGTTCTTCAGTGCAGAAAATGGGGCTCAGTGCGGCCTCGTTGGGGAGTTCCTCGCTAAGGCCACTGATCTACCCGGATGGGGGTTTGGTAGCAGGGTGTTTCTTGATGCTCCGAGTGCCGGCAAACATCCAGCTAATTTTGCGTGCTATCCGGCTTTGTCCTCCTTAGCTCACATGATGTGATGGGAAATTTGATTGGCCAGTGATTGGATACAGGGGTCAGAAAGTACGATGAACCCAGGTTAGTCATGTTGAGACAAGCAACATGTAAATGGAGTACTGACTGCTCTTCAACATGATTTACTGTACATCCCAGTGCAAAACAGAGCTGTTGACTGGCTGCATTAGCAGGGCGGTCCAGGAGTTTGCGTGGCCACGTTGACAAACAGTTAGAACAAAGAACAATACAGCACAGGAACAGGCCCTTCGGCCTTCCAAGCCTGTGCCGACCATGGTGATGCTCCATCAATGACTCCAGAAGCGAGATTGGACGACAATTGAAGGCTTTATTGGACTAGATGTTTCCTCCAGCAGCGCAGGTACAGAATGCAGGAGCTGGGGAGACACAGACTCTTATACTCTGCCTTACTGGGCGGAACCAGCAGGCAGGCTTCACCAATGATCTTGCTGTCTCAGGTACCTCCCACACCAATGGTCTTACAGCTTCGACCTGGGTACCCTATTACCCCTAATACCGACTACCAGATTCACCCCCTGTTTAAAAAAGAGTCCGGCAGGGGTGGTGGTCTTGCGTTATACAGTGGTAGAGGTTGAGTATGCTGGTACCCGTCGGTGGTACAATGTTTTGGCTTGTTACATGTCACAACTATTTACAGTATTTATTTACATGTACATATCAAAATGAAGCAATTAGTCGATTGGGAGTCCTGGCCGTCCTCTGTGAACGTCGCAGTTTCGGCGGTGATGCAGGCGCCGGCTTGGGCATCCGTGACTCCGGGAGCGTGACTTTGGTTTCCTCGGTAGCTTCATCACCCCTAGATGGGATCAGTGGGAGAACTGATCCACCTGGGAAGGGGCGGCCTTGGGGTGCGCCGGTGGGAGGGTGGGGGGGGGGGTGTGGGTGGGGATCCAGCGGGTGCCAGGTCCCGTGGGGAGACCGTATCTTGTCGGCCGTCGGGGTACGCCACATAGGTACTGAGGGTTAGCGTGAAGGAGGTGAACCCTCTTAACCAATGGGTCCGACTTGTGCGCCCACACTGATTGCGGAGCAGGATGGGTCCAGGAGCTGCCAGCCAGGGTGGGAGCGAGGTCCCGGAGGAGGACTTCCTAGGGAAGACAAGGAGATGTTCATGAGGTGTTTCGTTTGTCGTGGTACACAGCAGTGATCGGATGGAGTGGAGAGCATCGGGGAGGACCTCCCGCCAGCAGGAGACTGGGAGATTTCTGGACCGCAGGGCCAGTAGGATGGTCTTCCAGACCGTTCCGTTCTCCCTCTCCACCTGCCCGTTTCCCCGGGGGTTATAACTGGTCATAATGCCCTTGCTGAGCAGGAATTGACGCAGTTCATCGCTCATGAAGGAGGACCCCCTATCGCTGTGTATGTAGGCGGAGAAACCGAACAGTGTAAAGATACTGTGTAGGGCTTTTATGACGGTGGCTGCGGTCATGTCGGGGCAGGGGATGGCGAATGGGAACCGGGAGTACTCATCAATCACGTTCAGGAAGTACGTGTTGCAGTCGGTGGAGGGAGGGGTCCTTTGAAGTCCATACTGAGGTGTTCAAAGGGACAGGAAGCCTTTACCAGATGCGCTTTCTCTGGCTTGTAGAAGACATTAGTAAAGCAGGGCCCTTATTAAAGGACTATGGTGCAATTCTCTGGAAAACATTTTAAGTGCGGTAGCGAGCGGGAACTGCTATAACCTTCCCGGCACTCGACCTGGCGAGGCCGGCAACGTTATTCAACGTTGATTGGTCCACTTAACAAGGCCCCGCATGCTTCTCGCCATAAATGAAGACTCACCAGCCGATTCTCCGGCACTGCGTTCACTGGCCCCCACTAACAAGGCCGAGCAGCACTTATGTAGCACTTGCTCAGCCAACCCCAACCAGCTCGCAATAATTTTGTTTTTTGGAAATCTTTTTATTGGCATTGCTCATATTTATAAACAATTGTATATATACATCACATTTTTCCTACCCACGTTAATTTAATTTACTGTACAGAGAGGTTTATTCTGTCTTTCATTTAATTGACTGTATATGTATTTTGCCGCCCTCTGGATTGGTCTATAGTCCCTCCCCTTCCCGTACACGCCCCCCCTTTGGCTTCAGCTATGTTTTGCTTTTATTTTCAGGGAAAACCCCCCCCACCCCCCCACCCCCCCCCCCCCCCCCCCCCCCCCCCCCCCCCCGCGCCTGGGTTGCGCAGACTTTTGGTTCCTCATCTATCTTGTTTTTTCATTCTTATCTGATTCCTCGTTACTAGCAAGGTTGTGGGGTGAGAGTGAAGCCATGCCCGATAGTGGCAATCTTCGGGGTATCGGAGCAGCCAGAACTACACATGGGGAAGAGGGCTAACGCCCTTGCTTTCGTTTCCCTAATCGCACGCCGCCGGAGAATCCGACTCGGCTGGCGAGCAGCAGTATCAGCCATAGCTGCAGACTGGCTCGCTGACTTCTCGGAATTTCTCTACCTGAAGAAGATTAAGTACGCCATCCGAGGGTCCGAGGAAGGCTTCCTGGATACTTGGGGGCAGTTTGTCGACCTGTTCCAAACCTTATTTGAGGCCAGCTGGCAATAAAGGTGCCCAGGAGACTGGCCTCAAGATTCAGGGATGCAGATCTGGAGAGGCTGCCAGACACAGTGGAGGCCAGGAGGGATGCCCTGTTTCTCCATGGGTCCCAGAGGGTCAGCCTTAGGGCAGCTTGTGCTGCCTGGGATGAGGTGGTGGCAGATGTGAGCTCGGGGAGTGTGACCAGGAGGACTGGGCTCCAGTGCCAGAAAATGATCAATGAGCTACACTGTGCAGCAGGAGGGAATAGACATCCATGGCCCCCCCCACTGAGACCTTTCCGCCCCATATGGGCATCCATCCCCAACTTCTCATGTGACCCCCAACTGTCCCTTCACCCCCCCCTCACCCTACAACCCCCTCACCCCTTCCTTCACTCTCCCCTTTCCCACCACTGTGAACCACGCGAGTGGATAATGATGCCCTCTCTCTGTATTCTCAGGAAAAACTCTCCCGCAATCTGTGGGAGAGGACCCAGTTTGGCAGTGGTGTGCCGGAAATAAGAATCCTCACCACCTTCGAGGAGCGTGCCCTGGAGGTGACGGGCATTCCCGAGGACCCATCGGTCACCCTCGCGGAGTCTGGCGAATGCTGCAGAGGTGAGCAACTACTGGGTTACACCAGGAGGACCTGTCAAACGTGAATTGTTATTACCTTACTGACTGACCCATCCCTCCCACTGACCACATGTCCATTCTCCCGCAGGTCCTCCAGCCGAATATGCCGGCCCATCCCGGGTGGCTCCCTCTCCAGCCTTCCATGAGACCACCTCGGAGGAGAGCTCCAAGGATGCCACCATAATAGTCGCGCCACAGCTGCCATCCCCTCCCTCCACCAGCGCACATACACACACCTTGGTGGGAAATGTTAGTGGTCAGGCTTCTGGGGCACAACCTGGTGAGCACCACACCGCTGCTGATGTACATCAGGTGGAGGCAGGAACCCCCAGGTGAGACAGCAATCGGAGTTCTGCTGGATCCCAGGACCCACAGGTCCCAGACTGATGCTGAGCCTGTGGACGAGGTCATCCTGGAGCAGATGGAGATGTTAAGATCCAGCCAGGACATTCAGAGGGAGATGTCAGCGTCCCTCCAGCAGATCCATAGCCGCTTGGAGGAGCCTATACAGATCCATGATGACCTTCCTGTTTGATAAAAGCGAGGGTCCCATATGTCTTCTTCACCACCCTAATAACCTCCCTTCTGCCTTCAGAGATCTATGGATAAATGCACCTTTGTTCTTCGGAACTTAGTGTCAGACCTTTTATTGTATACTTCCTTGTTAAATTACTCCTTCCAAAGTGTATTACCTCACACTTATCAGGTTAAATTCCATCTGCCACTTATGTGCCCATTTGACCATTCTGTCCATATCTTCCTGTAACCCCAGACACTCAACCTCATTGTTAACCACCCAGCCAATCTTTATGTCATCTGCAAACTTACTGATCCTACCCCCCACATAGTCATCTATGTCATTCATAAAAATTACAAACAATAGGGGGCCCAGCACGGATCCCTGTGGTACGCCACTGGACACTGGCAGCCGTCTATCATCACCCTCTGTCTCCTACTGCTAAGCCAATTATGAATTCACCTTATCAAGGTGTACTTATCTTCTTTATAAGTCTCCCATGTGGGACCATGTCAAAGCCTTTGCTGAAATCTACGTAAGCTACATCAACTGCAATACCCTCACCTATACACTTGGTCACATGTTCAAAAACTTCAATCAAGTTTGTTCGGCATGACCTCTCTCTGACAAAGCCATGCTAACTATTCCTGATCAAACCCTGCCTCTCCAAGTGGAGATAGAACCTCTCCTTCAGAACCTTCTCCAGTACTTTCCCAACCACTGACATGAGACTCACTGCTCTGTATGTCCCTGGCTTGTCTCTACAACCTTTGTTGAATAGTGGGACCACATTAGCTAACCTCCAGTCCTCTGGCACCTCCTCTGTGGTCAGAGAGGAATTAAAGATATGGGTCAGATCACCTGAAATGTTCTCCCTAGCCTCCCACAGCATTCTGGACACAATTCATCCAGACCATGAGATTTGTCCACTTTTAAGCCTGCCAATTCCTCCAATACCTTGTCATTCCCAATGTTCATTTGCTCAAGAACCTCACAATCTCTCTCCCCGAGTTCTATGACTACCTCCTCATTCTCTTGGGTGAAGACAGATGTGAAATATTCATTCAACATCCTACCAATGTCCTCTGGCTTCACACACAGATTTCCCCCTTGGTCCTTAATGAACCCTATCCTTTCCCTGGGTTATCCTCTTCCCATTGATATACTTCTTGAATATCTTGGGATTTTACCTACTTTTACCAGCCAGAACTTTCTTATATCCCCTCTTTGCTCTCCTAATTGATTTCTTTAGCTACATCCTTCACTTCCTGCACTCCACTAAAGCCTCTGCAGAATTGCTCCCCTTATACTTTCTAAAAGCCTTCCCTTTTCCTTCCCATCGTATCCTGAATGTCGCTGGACATCCATGGTTCTCTGGGTTTGTTACACCTTCCTACTACCCTAGAGCGACCATGTTGGGCATGCATCCTCTCCATTTCATCTTTGAATGCACCCCCCCCCCCCCAACACTGCTCTTCTGTAAGTTTTCCCACAAGTATCTCTTTCCAGTCTACCTTGGCCAGATCCTGCCTTATTTTGTTAAAATCTACTCTTCCCCCAATCCAAAACCTTTTTTTGCAACTTGTGTATTTCTTTGTTCATAACAAATTTAAATTGAACCATGTTGTGGTCGCTATCACTAAAACTCTCCCCCACAAACACATTAACAACCTGCCCACTTAATTTCCCAGAATTAGGTCCAGCATTGCACCATCCCATGTTGTATCCTCTGCATATTGAGTTAAAAAGTTCTCCTGCATACATTTTAAGAACTCTACTCCATCTAACCTCTTAACATGACGGCTATCCCAATTAATTTTGGCAAATTTGAAATCACCTAATATAATTACCCTCTTCATATTTTACATCCCTCCGCGAAATGTGCACATATTTGCTCCTCAATTTACTGCTGGCTATCTGGGGGTCTATAATAAATACCTAGCAACGTAGCTGTCCCTTTATTTTTCTAGATAAGCTTTTGCCATTCCCCAGTTAGAAATCTTCTATTGTCAGTCAAAAAGGGGTTAGAATGAGTCTCCCGTCTGGAAAAAAAAATCACTTTAACCCACTAAAGCAGATATTTCATGGGAATACAGTTAAACAATAAAACGGGCCAGGACCAAAATTATAACCTCGTCGCAGCCTTTGTGGTTGTTTAGCAGCACAAGAGCAGAGAGTAGGTCTGCAGCCTCTGCACCATAAACCAGGCAGAGATTTTTTTTGTGCTGTACAAGCATCTGAATGTAATTTGCATGATATACAAACCTGAATTCGATCCTCCTGCAGAAAGTTGCTGGCTGCTAGACAACAAATACCAAAACTGCTGACAAAAAGTTTCAATGAGAAGATTTCAATGTTCACTGAAAGTGTTAAAATTACCACGTTTAAAAGAAAGTAAAATTACCACGTTTGAAAGAAAGTACCTGCTTGAATGTTTGTGAGGACTTGCTAACCACATGAAATTGGATCTGATGGTAGGTCAGTACCTTGAGGGACACAACATGAATACTAAGTGGCCAGCAAAGGAAGGTCAATTCCACTACTGTTTGCCTAAAGCTCAAACAATTTTCTGTTCTGTAATAGCTATCTTGGGCCATAGGTTTGTCAACTTTCTGATTGCTTTAGTTGACCAATTCCGTGTTTTTTGGCTTGGACGACTAATTGCGCCATCAAGTTTAGAATTGCCTGTGCTTTACAGAAGTGGCAAAAGAGCAGACTGCTCCTAAGGCACCAACATTTATTAACTGAGATTCACAAACCTATTAGAGTGTACATGGAACTAATTCACTGTTAGCTACAGGCCAAACACAAGGAAGATCATTTGTGCTTTGAAAGTATCAACGTTCACAGAGATACAACAGCTGGCTTAGAAATGATGGCATGCTTTTTAAAGGAGAAATATTTTGTTTGCTCAATTTTCTTCTTAATTGTCCTCAGAATACTGCAGAAAATATCCAGCTTCATAATACAATCAGTTGCCCTGTCAGAACAACCGAAAAATGATTTTATTTTAAGGCTTGAGTTTCCGATTAATCGGTTAGCAGGATGAAAGCACCAACTGGTTACCTGGCAAACCTTGGAGATCAAACAGTCTTCAGTTTTTCCATAATTCTGACCTAATATCGATTCTATTGGGGAAAGATGTGATGGATTACATACTTTATAGATATTAGACTTCAACTGCTTATCCTCATTACCTCATAGAGGGGCACACATATCCCATCGATCCATTCCAACTGCAGTCTTGGAAGTTCATCTTTTCTATTACGATCAAAAATGGCCTGAAAACAATAATAATTAGGAATTAGATCTTGCTGGAATCTGACCTGATGTTTAATATGCTTCCGTGGAAATTAGTAAATTCTAAAATATCTTCATTGTTTTTAACATTGCCAGAAATATGTGTTTGCAAAAGGTTTTGGACTGGTTTTCCCTTTATTGAATGCTGAAAGCAAAAGGCTAGAGTTTCGGCTTTGAATGCAATTGGGAAATTGCACTCAAAATGTGCTTGAAATTGCACAGGTTAGGTTACTGATGAAAATCCAATAAAATTTTTGTAGAATCACAAAGGTAAAATCGTCAATGAGCCAGCACAATCATTTATTTGCTTCCTTTAAAAATTATTTGTCGATGTAATTAAGAGTGATAACCCGGTACAGTTTTATTAATATCACTGAAAATACGTTTAATTGGCAAAAATAAGAATATTGTGTGTCCAGAGTCTGCACTATTTGAGTAACTATATTTAAAATGACTAAAAATGACTTCTAAAAAACTACTGATTCATTAATAAGTTTAATTGGCATATTCGTGTCAAGTTTCTTAGTAAATTAAATAATTTTTGAGACGAAAAAGCATTTGAAATGTACCTGTAAGTATCTGTGCACTCAAGAAAATGAGCTTAGTTTGACGAGCCACCTTAAAACAGCATAATCTGCTGAATCTAGCAATTGTGTCCTGCTGACCAATGTAATAAATCACAGAAAGTATGAACATAAAAGGGTGTAACTCACTTGCATTTTAAATTCCCTGGGGCGCGATTCTCCGGAAAAGTATTGTAGTGAGCGGGAATTGCTGCGAGCTTCCCGGCGCTCGGCCCAGTGTGGCTGGCAACGCTATTCCATGTTATTTGGACCTCTTAATGAGGCCTCAAGGACATATCGCCGCAAATGGGGGCTTACCGGCTGATTCGCCGGTACCGCGCTTGCCAGCTCCCCGCTAACAAGGTCGAGCAGCACTTAAGCTGCACTTGCTCAGCCAACCCCAGCCAGCTCACAACAATAGCGCCCAGGAGACCGTCCCCAAGATTCGGGGACACTGATCTGGGGAGGCTCCTAGTCACAGTGGAGACCAGAAGGGGTGTCCTGTTCCCCCGAGAATCCCGGAGGGTAAGCCATAGGGCAGCCAGTGCTGCCTGGGATGAGGTGGCGGCAGCTCTCAGCTCGGGATTGTGACCAGGAGGACTGGCCTCCAGTGCCAAAAAATGGTCAATGACCTACATCGGGCAGCATGAGTGGGTAGCCATCAACGCCTCCCACCCCCCTCAAGGGAGCATCCACCCCCCAACTCCCCATGTGATTCGCAACCTTCCCAACCCCCCCCTTCCCCTTCAACCACCCCCGCAACCCTCCCTTCCCACCACTGTGAACCAAGCATTTGGCTAACGTAACCCCACACCCCCTCCCCCCCGACTCCTCAGGAAAAGCTCTCCCATAATTGTTGGGAGAGGGCCCAGACTGACGGTGGGGTGCCAGAATCCTCACCTCCTTCGAGGAGTGTGCCCTGGAGGTGACTGGGATGGCCAAGGACAGATCAGTCAGCCACATGGAGCCGCAGAGGTGAGGACCCACCAGGCCCCACCCACAGGACCTGTCAAACGCGAGTTGTTATTGCCTTACTGACTGACCCATCCCTCCCACTGACCACATGTCCATTCTCCCGCAGGTCCTCCAGCCGATGGCGACGGCACATTCCGGGCAACACCCTCTCCAGCCTCCCAGGAGACCATCTCGGAGGAGAGCTCCAAGGATGCCACCATAATAGTTGCGTTACAGCTGTCTTCCCCACCCTCCACCAGCGCACATACACACACCTTGGTGGGACATGTTAGTGGTCAGGCTCCTGGGGCACAATCTGGTGACCACCACACAGCTGCTGATGTACATCAGGTGGAGGCAGGAATCCCCAGGCCAGAAAGCAGTCGGAAATTCCCTGTTTGCTCAGATAGCTAACTATATAAACGTTGACCTGGACCAAGTCCAACAGGATGCCCGGGAAATAGGCCTGTCTGCCATCGACGGGGTGCCCCAGTGGGGTAATAGATGGCACACATGATGTCACCTTGCACACACCGGGCCGTCAGAGAGTTCCCTACATCAACAGGAAGGGGGTCCACTCCCTGAACGTCCAGCTCATGTGCAGTCACCACATGAAGACCATGCACGTTTGTGTACATTTCCCAGGATGTGTGCATGGCAGCTACATCCTGGGGCAGTCAGACTTCCCGGCCTCTTTGAGGACCACCCCAGGATGGCCGATTTGCTCTTGGGGGATAAAGGGTACCCGCTGAGGATCTGGCTAATGACGGCAGTATGGAGGCTGGTGACCGATATGAAGACCCGATTCAGCAAGGCCCATGTGGCCATCCGGGCTGTCATTGAGCGGTGCATCAAACTCCTCAAAATGAGATTCCGATACCTTGACCGCTCCGGTGGTGCACTGCAGTATATCCCGTAGAGCAGGGGTGGGCAAACTACGGCCCGTGGGCCAAAGGTCTTTATGCGGCCCACCAAGTCATTAAAAAAAAAAAATTTTTTTTTAAGGTCAATGAGGGGGGGGGGGGGGGGGGGGGGGGGCTGTTGGGTTACTTACTGGTATAGGGTGGATACGTTGACTTGAGTAGGGTGATCATTGCTCGGCACAACATCAAGGGCCGAAGGGCCTGTTCTGTGCTGTACTGTTCTATGTTCTATATGAGGCGCCCAGAATCATAACCGGGTGAAGTAATTATTTTACTTAATATACTATGCGGCCCTTTAAAATTGTGAATTTCTGAATGTGGCCCTTGCACGGAAAAGTTTGCCCACCCCTGCCGTAGAGGGTCGCCCACTTTACGGTGGTCTGCTGTGGCCTCCACAATCTGGCACAGCAGCGGGGTGATGTGCTGGAAGTGGAGGGGACGGAACACGCGACCACCTCTGAGGAGGATAAGCCTGACCAGAAGGGGCTGGAGGGCGAGCCTGGGGAGGACCCGCAGGACCAGCCAGTGGATGGAGGACAGGTGGCAGCGGCAAGGGTCCACTAAACCTGGTGGGCCAGGGAGGCTCTCATCCTTGCCCGCTTCACATAGGACATGGCTTCGTCCATCACCACTCCCCCTGGATTAGGTTTACCTGGAGCTGATGCAATCAATAGGATGTGGCCGTGATATTCACAGGGGGATGTCAGCTGACATTGTGCACCAGGTTCTCCACTGCGGAGTCACCCTAGCAGTGCTGGCCTTGGTGACACACATTGCCAGCACCATCTTCTGCGGCAGTAGCCTCTGAGCCTCCTCCAATCGGCAATGGACCTGCTGGAGTGTCGTTGATATCCGCCTCTGAATATCACGGCCGCAACCTAACCACTGCATCAGCTCCGGGTAAACCTGGTCCAGAGGCTCAGCATCTGACTGGGACCCAGCTGGGTCCTGGCATCCAGCAGACCTCCGACTGCTGTCTCGCCTGGGGATTCCTGCCTCCACCTGATGTGCATCAGCAACTGTGTGGTGCTCACCAGATTGTGTCCCAGAAGCCTGTCCACCGAGGTGAATGTCTCTTGAGGTAATTCTTAGTCTGCAGAAATGACAAAAGTCACTTGTCCTTGCCTTTTTAGTCCTTTTTAAAAAGTACTCAGTGTTTTTCTGCCACTAAATATATCAAGCCACTTTTCGTAAAGCATGTCTTCAGAACAATATATTTACAACAAAAATATCACTACTTAAAAAGTTGAGATCCTGTATTTCAAACATTTTGCAGGTAGGATTATTCTCTAGGATTCCATAAGATATATGGCACAGAAACAGGCCAATTGGTCCAACCAAATGTTACTTGCTAGCCCAAGCCTGGATATTATCCAGGTCTTGCTGCATTTAGACATGGATTGCATCAGTATTTGACGAGTCATGAATGAGGCTGAACATAATGCAAAGTCAGTGTATATTTCCATTTCTGACCTCCTGAAGGAAGGTCATTGCTGAGGCTCGTGGTTTGCTCCACTCAAACCTCCTTCCATCTTTTATCATCCAAATCTATCAGCATAATCCTCAAATCCTTTCTTGTTCATATGTTGGCCGATCTTCCCCTTCAATGCATCCATATTATTCACTTCAACCACTCCCTGTGTCAGGTTCCACATTCTCCCAAATCTTTGAGTTCCTTCTGAATTCCTTGCTGGATTTCTTGGTGACGATCTTATATTGATGGGATCCAGCTATTTCTTTCCCACAAGAGAAAACATAGGCTGGGATTTTCTGACCATTACACTTTTGAGCAGTGAGGCATTCAAATCTCCACTGGATTCTGTGGGACCAGAAGATCCCACCCATTGTCTCCATATCCACTTTATCAAAACATTGCTTTATTTAAAACACCTCTATTAGGTCACCCCTCAGCATCCTATTTTCAAGACAAAAGAGACCCAGCCTCTCAATTCTTTCTCGAAACATATACCCAGAGAAATCTTATTTGCACCCACAACAGTGCCTTGATAAGCTTTTTGTAATATAGCAAACAGAACTGCACACAATACTCCATTCCATTTTTACTTTATAGATATCCTGTTGTATTAATCTCAGAAACCTGTTGACGTATTTTGCTGTTGTGTGACTAATGGAGGACTTTAGAATATTGGCATGAAAAATATTGGGCAATTTAAGGGTTAAAAACCTGGGGTCATAGTGTGTTAGACTGCAGTGATCATGTTTTTAAAATTAATTTTGCTTTGCAGGACCTGGGAGTTTTTAAAAGTCAGAAGGTGAAATTGACCAGAGGAATGTAGTTTTCAGTCTGGGATAATGCACTGTGGTTTGACTGTGAAAAATCCCTGGGGAGTTAATGTGCTTTCAGCCTGGAGAGTTAAGTTGTTTTTTAGCTTGGGGCATTGATGTCATTGCTGGGTGGAGCTAAGGCATGCAGAGCCATTTTGGAAAAGCTTTGGAGGGGAGTTGAAATCTGATCTGTCTGATACTGAGTCCACAATTCTCTCACAGTAGGATAGTTAGAAAAAGAGTAATGATGTTTGATGGAACCATCAATTCACCAGACATGTGCTTTCCGATATGAACAGTGGTTTTAATCTACTTACTACAGAGCCAGCCTGTTACCCGTTGATGAACTCTCGGTGAACTGCAGGCTAACTCTGGACAAGGGTATTTATACAGCAGCACAAGGGGGAGGAGTCGTGGGCGGAGCCAAGGGTGGAGCCCCGTACAAACTCCTGAGCATTCCCAGAGCTACTCCCCCTAGTGGTTGGATAACGCTCCTGCGCTTACAAAGGTACAGTGGGAATTACCAATTTACATTCACCACAATGTTTAAAGCACAGCAGTCTTGTCTGAGGTCAAGGAAGAAGCTGAAATATGCCAGGTAAACCAGCTTTTCTGAAGATATTCAGCCAGAGTATGAAGGGGTTCGAACAGGAGCCAACTCTGTTCTGTAAAGCAAGTATTACTCTGTAGGCCTTGCTGATTTTAAACTGGATTGAGAAATGTATATTGCTTTTCTTGTTGCTTAATGGCGAATTGAGTAGAAGTGTTTATGGGGTAATTATAAGCTGTTCTTTTCAGGTGTGAAGCTAAAGAGTTTCATATAGTATTCCTGGGAATGTTTGATAGGACTGACAGGCAGCAGCTGTAGTTGACCATGTTATGAGTACCCAAAATTTTAAAGATGGCTTGAAGGCCTCACAGACAAAAAGCCCCTCAGCAGCCCCCCTCCCCACACCCGGTCCAGGGGTGACCCCCGACCTGGGACGTTTAAGCCCCCGACCAAGCCCAGCCCCCTGACTGGTTCCCCACTCTCCTCTCCTTCCCCCCCTCCCCCCCCCCCCCCCCCAACCCCCGAGCACTGGGCCAGCAGCTCTAGTGCCCTTGAGCTGCAAGCCAGAAAATGGAAATGGCTACTCACCTCCTCAGTTCCCTATAGCAGCCATTTCGCAGCTTCACATTTTTAAAAAGAAGTACTGAATGACGGCCATGTGATTTCTCACTGGGAAGCCTGTTAATTCCCCGGAGGCCATTACATTCACCTTCAAGCATGCAAATGAGATGGAAATTAATGCAAATGAAGATTAATGATATGCTTGTCATGTTTGATCGTGATCCGGAACTCGCCATTGGGAGCTGGCTGGTTAGATAGTGAACTGATTCACGCCTGGCGTGAATCTTGATTTTGGCCTTTCCCACTATTTAACTGGCGTGCCCAGTTCCGCTCCGGGCACAATGCAGTGGTTAAATCACGCCCTGTGTTTCTCGCTCCACTAATGCTGCCAGATATGCTGAATATTCCCAGCACCTTCTGATTTGATGATTGCTTCCATTCTGACAGCCGAGTAGCTGCTCAAGTGTCAGCATTGGGGGTTGTACCCATTCCCTCTGAGTCAGAGGGGAGAGTGCTCAAACTGAGTCAAGGCTGACATGTTGATACCAAAATGCTGGGAGTGGAGAATGCTAAAGAGGCAGCTAATGACGTCCAAATGAGTTTGTTAAAATATGCAATTATATTTAATCAGGGCATTTGATCACGTCACTGCATTAAAAATATTTATTTATGCACAAGTAAAAATGCCAACACGTAACAATTTCAGCAAACCTTATCTTAGTAAATTGAAATTAAGAACCTTCTTTGTGTATTGCTACAACATTAGGTCCTGTTGCCTACAACATCTGTCTTTACCCTGCACTGCTTATTTTACAAGCCTCACTAAATGGTGAGTGATACATTGCCTTCATCCTTCAGCAGTCATTGCAAACGGAACTCATGCCATTTCTTAATATGTCACTTCACCAGAAATTTTTATCTGGCAGGATAAATAACACTGAAGACCGATTACAATACATTGTAATCCTTAAAATTAAATACGATCGTGTTGTGATTATTTTAGATTTTGGCAGGTTTTTCACTTGCTGTATTAAATTCTTTGCACCCCAAATATTTAATTCCCTTCAGAGTTGAGGTGATTCTAGCACCGGCCACATTCAATTCAATTTTTAAGAATGCCATTTACCATCAAGGTAAATATTGTGGTCAAATTAACCTTTCTAAATAATAAAGTGCTATTCAAAAACGTTATATATTGTTTCTATTTTCTGTAAAGCATACTATGCTTAACCTAAGTTTTTTTTCCTTTTTACTTGGGTATAATTTATCCAAAAGTAGAATTTAAAAAAAATCTCTTCCCTTTCCTTAGCATATTATGTTTATTTTTCTTTCATCTCCTGTGAGGAGGATGGATTTTCAGGCACCTGTCAGAGTTGCTCAATATCCAGTTATTAAGAGTTGCCCAAGGGACTGTGCATTATATCTCTCCGTTGCTGTGGGAAAGTACCTGATCTTTCCCATACAAATGTCTCCAGAAACAACCGCTGACAACAAGAAGTCATTTTGTAAAACTCTTCGGTGAGAGCCCTGTTCCTTCCAATACCTAGTACAGTGTGTTGCTGTCCAATGTACTAGACGACTGCATTACTGTGTCTATCAATGCATTCTTAATCGATTGTTCCCAGTAGGTATAATAAATTATTGTATGTACATTAATAAGCTGAATCTAGGTTTATATTTACAGATGCAGTATAAATTATTATTTTGTAACAAATTATTTCACCATTAAGAGGGAGGGATAGCACATCAAAGTGCTGTCAATGTGTTTATTGTTAAATTATCACAAGGTTTAATTGTCTCCTCTCTGTGGATTTAGGTCATCTGGGGCGAAATTCTCCCATCGGGAGACAAAGGGCGCGATTCTCCCAGAGAGGGAGAAATCGTAAGGCTGCCGTCAAATCCGGGCGGGTTTGACGCCAGCCTCCCCCTCCCCGACCGGGAACCGATTCTGGTCCCCGGTCGGGGCTAGCATGCCGCCGCCGTAAACTCCGGCATCGCGGGCTTAACGAATTTCGTTAAGCCCGCTTGCCAGAGTTTGCGCCGGCTGACGCGTCACATGACGTCAGCCGCGCATGCGCGGATTGGAAGACTCCAACCCGCGCATGCGCGGATGACGTCATCGCGCATTTGCGCGAAACTCGCGCATGCGCGGGCCGGGATGCCCCTCAGCCGCCCCGCGAAGTGATACAGCGGGGCGGCGGAAGGACAAAGAGTGCGCGGGTATCGGACCCGCTGCCCGCGATCGGTGCCCACCGATCGCGGGCCCATGGCACCCTTGGCACGGCCATGGTACTGCCGTGCCAATCGGTGCCATGGTTTTAAAATTGGCACTTTACGGCCGTTTTTACGAACGGCCAGACCAGGTGTGTTTGCCGTTCGTAAAAACAGCCGTAAAGGGCTTGGAATGCGGCCCATCGGCCAGCTGAGAATCGCTGCTGGCTGTAAAAAAACGGCGGCAGCGATTCGTATCGGGAGTCGGGCGTGGGGGGGGGGGGAGAATAGCGGGATGGCGTCAGACTAGCGTGGCCCTAAAATTTTACGAACCCCGCTATTCTCCGCACCGTCGTGAGTGCGGAGAATTGCGCCCTAAGTGCCAACGCCGGAGTGAAAACCGGAGTGTTTCACTCAGGCGTCGGAGGCCGCTCCTCGCCCCCTATTCTCCCACCCCCAGGGGGCTAGGAGTGGCGCCGCGTCAATTACGCGCGTCGGGCTTTGGCGCTGCGTCAAAGAGGCGCTGTGTAAATTATGCGGCTGGCGGCGCGTACATGACGACACCCGTGCATGCGCAGGTTGGCCGGTGCCAACCCGCGCATGCGCGGTTGCCGTCCTCCCCGCGGGCGCCCCGCAAGACATGGAGGATTGATCTTGCGGGGCGGCGGAAGAAAATAGTGCGTCCTTTAGAGATGCTGGCCCACCGATGGGTGGGCACCGATCGCAGGCTAGACCCCTACTGAGCGCCCCCCTGATGCTCGATCCTCCCTCCCCTCCCCACAGGCCGCACACGCAGCATTCGCGCACTGTTCACGCCGGCAGGGACCAGGTGTGGTTGGCGCCAGTGTGAACCCGTCAGATTGGGCAGGCCGCTCGGCCCATCCGGGCTGCAGAATTGCCGCTCGACTGTTAGAAACGGCGAGCGCCAATTCTCCAAGTGGCCTATCGTGAAACGCGGCACGCCGTTTTGGGGGAGGGGGGGTGGGAGAATAGAGGGATATGGACCCCGGAAGTGTAGAAGATTTTAGTTTAGACGGGCAGCATGGTCTGCACAGGCTTGGAGGGCCGAAGGGCCTGTTCCTGTGCTGTACTTTTCTTTGTTCTTTGTTGTTCTTTGGATGAAGGTATGCAGTGGGGCTCCCCAGGGGTTGATACTGGGGCCACTGCTTTTCTTGATCTATATTAATGATCGAGACTTGGGTGCACAGAAGACATTTTCAAAATTGCAGATGACACAAAACATAAAGAAGCACAGTGAATTTTAATGAAGATAGCCATGAATGTCAAGAGGGCATTGTTGATGGAGGAAAACGTGGACACATGGAAGATGAAATTTAACACAGAGAAGTGTGAAGTAATGCATTGGTAATAAGAACAAAGAGAGGCAACGTAAAAGATACAATTCTGAAGTGGGTGCAGCAACAGAAAGACCTGGGGAATCAGCCAAATTGTTGAAGCTGACAGGGTAAGTTTTTAGTAAGAATAATCGTTATTGCGTCTGTTCGGGTACACAGAGGAGAATTCAGAATGTCCAATTCACCTTACAAGCACGTCTTTCGGGACTTGTGGGAGGAAACTGGAGCACCCGGAGGAAATCCACGCAGACATGTTGAGAAAGTGATTAAAAAGGTATACAGGAGCGAGGTATAGAGTACAAAGGTAAGGAGGTTATAATGAATCAAACACTGACTCGGCCTCAACTGGAGTATTGTGTTGAATTTTGGTACCACACTTTAGGAAGCATGAGAAGGCATTAGAGAGAGTTCAGAAAAGATTTACGAGGATGGTTCCATTGATGACGGGCTTCAGTTACGTGGGAAGATCGGAAGAGCTGGGGTTGTCCTTTGTGAATGTTGAGAGGAGGTGTTTAAAATCATAAGTGGTCTGGACAGTGTTGGTAGAGAGAAACTGTTCCCATTTGCTGCACTGTCGAGTACCAGGCAAGACCAATTTAAAGTGATTGGCAAAATGACAACATGAGGGAAAACATTTTTATGCTGTGAGTATTTAGGAGAGTGGTTGAGACAGATTCAATTGTGGCTTTTAAAAGGGTATTTGTTAAGCTCCTGAAGAGAAAACATTTTGTAGGGCTACAGAGAAAGGGCGGCAAAGTGAGACTAGGTGAGTTCTCTGGCAGACAGCCAGAGTGGACATGACAGGCTGAATAAGAACATATGAAGTAGGAGCAGATGATGGCCTAGTTGCCTCTTGAGTCTGTTCCACAATTCAACATAATTATGGTTGGATTACCTCAGCTGTTCCTCATAACCCTTGACTCTCCTATAGTTCATGAATTTGTCCACCGTGCATTGAATATATTAAATGACGGCCTCCACAGGTCTCTGGAAATGAATTCCAAGGATCCACAATCCTCTGAGAGAAGAACTTCTTCCTCATCTGCTCTTCAATGGTCATTCCTTATTTTGAAACTAAGCACCAGGAAAGGAAACATCCTCTCAACATCTATCCTGTCAAAACCTCCTCAGGATATTATGCTTTAAGCCTCATTCCAATGAGTATAGCCCAACCTGTTCAACCTTTCCTCATGAGATATCAACTTCATCAAATAAATTGATCCAATAAAACTTCTATGACCTGTCTCAAATGCAAATTTGTTCCTCCTTAAATAAAGAGACCAAATAGTTGGAGAGTTGCAGCATGACATCCCGACTTTTATACTCCATTCACTTTGCAATAAAGGCCAACGTGTGATTCGCCTCCCTAATTACTTCTATACCATGTTACAGAAAAGGGAGAGAGGAAAACTGAACTGCTTTATTTTTCACACCTTCTGTCGTCCATAAGCCAGTGGTGTTTTAATTTTTGAAATAGAATGTGGGGTGTTTGCCAAACCCTCTGTTTCTGATGCCAATTTTAAAGTAACTTGCATCAGACACTCTTTAGGGTTAAATCAGAAGTATTGGGTGAGAGTTTGCATACTCCCCACAGATGCTTTGCAGTGGTGGAGGTGGCCCATCATTGTGTGGCAGCGGGATCTTCCAGACTCACCCCTGTCAACAGTTTCCCGTTGTTTGTGCCCTCCAGCACTGGGGAATGCATGGCAGGGTGTCACCATCGGTGGGGTGGGGGGGGGGGGGGTGGAGGGCGGGGGCTGGGGTGTGGGGGTGGTGATGGGGGCACCCATAAGCCCGGTGTTACTCTGCACAACCACGGGCTACGATGGGTGTTCAGCTGGGTGCACAGCAAGATGGCTGCCGTGCAGGCCATGGCAATGGTGGTCCGTGTCTTTACGCTCCGGTCCGGGTGGGGGGGGGGTGGTCACCCCAACCCCACAGCCCATCCCCTAGTAGTTCCCCCCCCCCCTCTCGTCACCCCCCTTGGGCCTGGCAGAAGAGCCCCCCCACTCAGCGGCCCACCCCCCAACCCGTCCAGCTGCAGGGCTGGCAGCCTACTGCATGTCCTACCTCCTCTCTCTCCCTCATCGGTTATGGAGCCTGTTTCCCAATTTTTAAAACCACAAGTGAAACTCGCCCTAGGTAATTCTCCCTGGCGGAGGCAGAGCATTGCAGAGGCCCCGGAGAATGCTGGGTCAGAATACTGCGTCAGGCCTGCTAATAATATGCGAATGGCATTTACCGTACGTGAGGAATAGAATGGATTGACGCCGCTGCCGAAGCACCAGAGGATGGCATTCTGCTGTCCGCCCGGTGCCCACCACAATTTTAGCTTCACAACCGATTCTTTGCCCTATCGTCTTTCCTGATTCCGCTGTCGGCCGGCGCAGAATCCCGCCCTTAGATTCTGAAATAGAGAATCCCGCCCCATGTTCCCCTGCTGGAGCTGAATTGCACCTGATTTGTACTCCCAGCTCAGGAAGTGATTCCCAATCCTTAGCCATGCGTTGGATCTCCTTGTCAGTGCTGGCCTGTTGAGAGAGGTGGCTGCCAAGCTATGGGATGTGTTTGACAAATTCCAGAGTCTCCCCTCCAACATACATGGGATGTGTAATGTTTGACTGACCAGCTGTGGGTTAATATGAGTTTTGTTTTGGCAACATTCAAGAACTGGCTGAGTTTCTTGCTCACAGAGCTGAAGAGAGTGGCTTGTAAATTTGGTGCAGAATAGACAATGACACTGCAGTCATCCTCAAACTGTTGACCATGTATGTTTATGGTGGTCAGTTTAGATTTGGCACAGAGGGCAATGAGTTCAAAGAGTTTTCCATCTAGGCAGTATTTAATACTCAAACCAGAGGCAGTTTATCTTGGAGGTGAATAACCACTGTCAGATAGATTGTAAATAGTATGGGGCTATCACACAGCTTTGCTTGACTCAAGACAGTTGCTGTCATATCATCATAAAACAATGCAGGATTGTAATGAAGGTTCTCACAATTCTAAATCTTTGGAGCAGAATCCAGAGAGCCTCACAATTTACTATGTCAAATGCTTTGGTCATGTTGATAAAAGCAGTGAATTCCTGATGTCGTTCTTGACATTTTTCTTAGATTTATCTGACAACAAAGACCATGGGCAGGATTCTCCGCTTGCCGACGCCGAAATCTCAAAACGCGATTGGACGGAGAATATCTACCGATGCCAGTATCAGGGTAGGCACCGGTATGACGCCAAATCGGGATGCTCCAGCTCACCGAAAATGACATAAATGCATCGCTCGCCGCGCGGGGTGAAAGTCTAGAAGGCAAATCATTAAAAAAATTTTTTTTTTATTTTTTTTATTTTCGCGAACGCAGTCCCCCACTACCACAAATTTTGTAGTTGAGTATCCCGCATTTTGGGACATCGCAGGCGTCAGCACACCCGAAGTGCAATGGGCTAGCCTCGTCCTGGGCGAACCACCATCTTGATCATGGTTTCACCCCTGCCAGGTAAGTATTAGAAGGCAAATCATTAATGGGCCTGACCCCTATTCTCCGGGTCCCTCAGAGATTCACCGTCTTCGATAAGGCCGAGTTCTCGACAGCGTCGTTCACTTGCGGTTTTAAAAATTGTGAGCTTGGCATCCTGGCTGCTGAGCGAGAGAGAGGAGGTAAGAAATGGCATGGACTGACTGCGGGCTGACAGCCTGGAGACCGGCCGTGCAGGGCCCGGCGGAGGGTAGGGGGAAGGGGGAGGGGTCTGGGCCAAGCAGCTGGGATGCCCTCCCTATGGGCGGTGCCTTACTGACCCCCATTACGGTGGCCATCTTGCTATGCACCCACTGACTACCCACCCCGGCCCCTGGCTCTACACAGTGATACCGACCGTATAGGTGTGCCCACCTCCGTACCCCATCCCTGCCACAACGTGCCCCCCCCCCCCCCCCACCGGCCCCAAACACCCCTTCCACCTGGCAGCCACCCACTGGGGGACCACCCAGGGCCACAACCAAGGCAATCCTCAGTGAGGGCCATGCCAGCCAACAGCACCCCTGGCAACAGGGGGTGGCACCACGACCGGGGTCACTGATCGGGCCGGATACCGAAGGGGCAATGGTGCGGGGGTGGGAGAGGGCCATGCATGGGTGGAGCCCGCAGTGCCACCATGTAACCCATGGAACCTGGTTGGACATGGGAGTATACGTCATGCTAACATTTTGGCCTTCCACCCCCTGCAGACAATGGCATTTGGACATCAACCTGCAATGCTGCCTGCTGTGGTGATGGCTGCAGCCCTGTGGCCGCGTGAATGGGGGCCGCTGAGAGAGGAGGGGGGAGCTGCAACAGCAGAGCGGGCAGCAGAGGGACAGCTTGCAGCCGCACCGCCTGGAGGGCTGGCCGCAACAGGCCAAGGAGGAGGAGGAGGTGCCAAGGAAGTGCCACATGAGACCTTGCATGTACCAGTGCCGCCTGTCATTCGAGGACCTGCCGGACTGGGCATGCCGTCGGAGACTGCGGATGAGCAGAGAGACAGTGTGACACATTTGCCACATGTTGGCACACCTGGCACTGCAAAGGTATGGGGGAGGCCACCAGCTCCCGGTGACCGTCAAGGTGATGGTTGCCCTGAACTTCTATGCCACGGGGTCCTTCCAGTCGCCGAGTGGAGACGTGTTTGGGATCTCACAGACCTCAGTGCACAGGCCCATCCGCGCCATCACGGAGGCCCTATATGCCCAGGTGCCTCAATACATCCAGTTCCATGTGGACCAAGACCACAAGTATTCCCGAGCAGCGTTCGCTGCCATCGCCGGGATGCCCCGGGTCCAGGGGGCAATAGACAGGATGCATGTCACCCTACGGGCACTGGCGTATAACAGGCCGCTGTACACAAACTGAAAGGGGTACCACTCGAAGAACATCCATCTGATCTGTGACTGTCAGCTGCGTATCGTGCACCTCTGCGCCTGATACCCGGGCAGTGTGCATGACACCTTCATCCTAGCACACTCGGTGATACCTGTGCTTTGACAAAGGGTCATCTGGACTCGAAGCGTTAGCTCTTTTCTCTCCCTACAGATGCTGCCAGACCTGACCACCCCCTCCCCGCCCTCCAACCCCCCCCCCCCCCCCCCCCCCCCCACCACCACCACCACCCCGGTTGCGGTCGTGGCTGATGATACCTATCCAGAGGCCACAGACCAACGCCCCCTCGCCAAACACGATTTCGGCACGGGGTTGCGGAGAATCCAGCCCAGTGTTTCTGAGAGGAATTCCTCAGCCACAGAAGAACGTGTGTCAGGATTTTCACAGCTATGGACAGAGGGAAATACCTTAATAATTTCTACAGCATGATTTATTTCCCTTCTTGAAGATAATTACAATTGTCGCATTCCTGAAGTCAGGCAAGGTTGGGGGGTTTGGGGAGTCTTGTTGTGAGCAAGAGCCCAGCAGCTTTGAAGATCTGAGCTGGAATACCATGATGGCCGCCAGATTTTCATTCTTGTTGATTGCTTGTTGCAGCTTTCCTATTGATGGCGGTTCAACGATGGATTCTGCAACAGAGAACTGAAGGATTCACCTGGAAGGCATCAGCTGCCTCTGTAGATTCATGGTTGAGGATTTTAAAAAAAAAGTTCCTTTCAATGTTAACGATGGCATTGTCATCTTTAAGAAGAGAAAGAACATCCTGTGAGTGAAGAGGATTTTACTCATTTGATCTAGGTCTATCAATGGCCCTGGTGGAATCAAAAAAGTTTTGCATGTCATGATGGTTTGTATATATTGGATCTCATGGGCTTTCTCTTCTCACCACATGACCTTTACTTTCTGATTTATCTTTCTGCATCAAACTTGAGCTGTTGGAATGCTGCCTTCTTGACTTGCGACCTTGGGTTTTTCTGGCAGACAATGAAGGCTACTTGTATTTGTCTTGGTGATGACAATGCTCACACTCAATGGCCTGGTCACAGGAGTCTAGTATAGCTGACTTTATTTGATTCCACTGTTCCGGAATTCAGTTAGCTATGTGAAAATTTACCACATTGTTTGTGAACTGCACTTGGAGTTGCTCTCCTTGGTTGGCCTGTGTTAGGGCTGTCATAATATACACACAGGTATATGATGGTGCACAGACAGGCAGTGATTGACACACAGGCAGACCAATGAACACACAGAACACAGCAGCCAATCACCAAACAGGACATGACCACTATAAAGCCAGAGGGCACTAGTTTTCCCGCTCTCTTGGGATGCAGCCTCTGAGACAGTCAGAGCCCATGAGCCACAACTAGAACATACACCATGTGGTAGTAAGATAGTCTGGTCAGGTTAGCCTCAGGTCTCCAGTCAACTCAGCATAGTGTCAACCCACAGTTAAAGTATGTATAATAGTTAAGAGTTCAATAAAATCAAATTGCATTTCTTCAAGTGTTGGAAGCCTGTCTCTCTCACTGCTGCAGTAAACGCAGTCCTCGCAGACCCAGCATACCCAACACATCATGGTACCAGTGAGTCATGCTCGAGTTTGATGGACCTACCTTGAGATAGTCTGCCATTGACCAGCGATCAGCCATCCGGTAACATGGACAGCGTCCACCCTCCACCGCTGCTCCGCATCGCCGGCAACCTCGGTGCAAACGGGAAGATTTTCAAGCAGAAGTTTCAGCTCTATCTCGAAGCCACCGACCTCGAAGCCGCATCGGATGCCAGGAAGATCGCTCTCTTCCTCTCTACAGCCGGGGACCACACCATCCACATTTTTAACTCCCTCACCTTTGCTGAAGGCGAGGACAAGACAAAGTTTAAAACAGTCCTGCTGAAGTTCGACAGCCACTGTGACATCGAAGTCAACGAGAGCTTTGAACGCTATGTGTTCCAGCAGAGGCTTCAGGATAAGGATGAACGTTTTCAGTCCTTCTTAACCCATCTCCGTATCCTCGCGCAGTCCTGCAACTACGGCTCCACTTCCGACTCCATGATCCGGGATCAGATCGTTTTCGGGGTCCACTCCGATCCCCTTCGCCAGCATCTCCTTAAAGTTAAGCAGCTCACCCTCACCATTGCCATCAAAACCTGTGTCCTCCACGAGCACGCTAACAACCGGTAGTCCCGGTACTCCCATATCAAGGTGGCAGAGACGACGCGGCAAGGCCCCTATGATGCGGAGCAGGTGCAGGCCGTAAAACAGCTCCAGGGTCTGAGTCTGGATGAGGGCGGCCATTTCGCGCGCTTTTCCCGGGCTCCTGCGCATGCGCACCATGACCAAGGAGACGGAAAGGCCGATGACTAAACTGCGCAGGTGCGCACATCGTTCAACCGCACCGCGCATGCGCGGTGGCGCATGGAGCGTCCTGACGTCGGCGCCATGACGTGCAACAACTGTGGCTCAGCCCATTTAAAGCGGCAATGTCCCGCGAAATCTCGACGCTGTCTCCATTGTGGCAAGCTTGGCCACTACGCAGCCCTGTGCAGATCTGCTCAACTGCCCAACACACAGTGATCCCAGCCACAGTGCAGGAACGTCCGGTCAGTACAGCAACCCGTTGCAAACTCCGACTCCGACATGGTTCCAGATCCCGACACCGAGGGCCTCACATCCCCATTCCGTGTGGGCATCATCACCAAGCACACAATGCTTTCAGCCAAGAAGGTGAAACAACTCCCTGTGATGAGCATTGATCCGGACGATGAGTGGTGTGCCACCCTTACGGTCAACAAGGCTCGCATACGCTTCAGGCTGGACACCGGCGCTTCAGCGAACCTCATTTCAAAGTCTGACCTTGACACCATCCGCGTCAAGCCAAGCATTCTTCCACCGGCCTGCCAGCTACTCGACTTGCTGCCAGTGGCTCATGCCAGCTTGCGGTATCCCATCGTTCTTCAAAAGCAACGCTGCGTTTTGAAATTGTAGGAACCAACAGAGCTTCCCTGCTCGGTGCTCAGGCCTGCAAAATCTTGAATCTTGTGCAGCGGGTTCACACCATGTCGTCCGCGGAGACAACGGCCTCGCCAGATGTCAACTTCCAAACCCAATTAGATGACACCATACCACAATACCACAGTGCCTTCGAGGGTATGGGCACACTCCCCTACCGATACAAGATACTACTGAAGCCGAATGCCACACCTGTGGTTCATGCACCATGCCGGGTGCCGGCACCCCTTAAGGACCGCCTCAAGCAGCAGTTGCAAGACCTCCAGAGCCAGGGCGTCATTTCTAAGGTCATGGAACCCACGGACTGGGTTAGCTCCATGGTTTGCGTCAAAAAAAACGTCAGGGGAACTTCGCATTTGTATCGACCCCAAAGATTTGAACCGTAACATCATGAGGGACCACTACCCTATACCTAAACGAGAAGAGCTCACCAGTGAAATGGCTCACGCCAAGTTTTTCACGAAGCTGGATGCTGCCAAGGGGTTTTGGCAAATACAGCTGGACGCGTCCAGTCGGAAGCTCTGCACATTCAACACCCCGTTCGGCCGCTACTGTTACAACCGAATGCCCTTTGGCATCATCTCCGCCTCGGAGATGTTCCACCGAATAATGGAGCAAATGATGGAGGGTATCGAGGGGGTGCGAGTGTACGTCGATAATATCATTATCTGGTCCACAACTCCTCAGGAACACATCAATCACCTCAAGCGAGTGTTCCAGAGGATCCACGAGCATGGCCTCCGGCTCAACAGAGCCAAATGCTCATTCGGTCAAGCAGAAATAAAGTTCCTTGGCGACCACATTTCGCAGTTCGGTGTGCAGCCAGATGCAGACAAGGTGTCGGCGATCAACGCCATGAAGACCCCGGAGGACAAGAAGGCGGTCCTCCGCTTCCTAGGGATGGTCAACTTCCTTGGGATGTTTATCCCCAACCTTGAATCACACACCACAGCTCTCCGCAATCTCGTTAAAAAAACGACGGACGACTTCCGGTTGCGGTGATGCGGAGCTAAGCCTCACGTTCGGTAGCTCCTGCTATTTTCAGTCTTTTGGGCTCTTTTAAGGGCCAGCAGCGGTACTGGTTGGACTTTTCCCCGTGTGGGAACACTTCCTCTAAGATTCTCCGCTGGTGGATGGCCTGGACCAGGAGCGGAGCGGTCAAAAAATCGGCTTTGGAGCAGAGAAAGGTGCGAGGCAGGAAAGGCAAGATGGCGGCAGGCAGGGAATCAGCAGCTTGGCAGCGGTGGCTGCGGGAGCTGAAGGCAGAGATCCTGGAACCACTTAAGGCTTCCCTGGACAAGCTCATGGTGACCAAAACAGCTCAGGGTGCGGAGATCCGAGAGCTTTGGCAAAAGGCCTCGGAGAGCGAGGACGAACTCCTGGGCCTGGCAGTGAAGGTGGAGTCGCACGAGGCGCTCCACAAGAAGTGGTCAGCGAGGATGGAGGAGATGGAGAACCGCGCCCGTCGGAAGAACCTGCGGATTCTAGGCCTCCCAGAGGGGCTGGAATGTTCGGATTTGGGGGCCTATGTGACTATGATGCTGAACTCGCTAATGGGCGTGGGGTCGTTCCAGGGACCATTGGAGCTGGAGGGTGCCCATCGGGTGCTGCTGAGGAAACCCAAGCCAAACGAGCCGCCTCAGGCGGTGCTGGTCCGTTTTCACCGCTTCGTCGACCATGAGTGTGTGCTGAGATGGGCGAAGAAGGAGAGGAGTAGTAAGTGGGAGAATGCGGAGGTCAGGATCTACCAGGACTGGAGTGCGGAGGTGGCAAAGAGAAGGGCTGGTTTTAATCGGATGAAGGCAGTGCTCCACAAGAAGGGGGTCAGGTTTGGCCTGTTGCAGCCGGCACGCCTCTGGGTCACTTATAAAGACCGCCAACTCTACTTTGACTCTCCGGAGGAGGCCTGTGCTTTCGTCCAGGCAGAGAAGCTGGACTTGAACTGAGGACTGGGGGCTGGGGAATGGTGTACACAGCCCAGAGGCTTTGTTCTCCTTGGTATCCTTTCGCTTTTATCGGTTCTATTTGATGATGTCTTTTTGCTGTTCTGCTTTTTTGCTTTTTTGGGATTGTTATCTGTTTACTTGGGCATTTTGTCGCGTCTGTTTTTTTTTCCACTGGTTGAGAGTTTGGGAGTGGTTCGCGTTCCTGATGGGTCATGTGCCCGTTTTTTCCTGCGTGTTGGGTCGGGGGGTGGGGCTCGGGATGGACGCGGGCTTCTCTCCCATGCTGGAGGAGCAGTGGGCGGGGCCGGCACTGGGGTGGGGGAGGGGGGGGGGCGCGGTGGTTGTATTGCACTGGGGAGGGTCATTGGGGTGGCGGGAGCAGCCGGGGTCAGCAGGAGTCGGCTGACTTACGGAAGTACAATGGAAGGGGTTACGCAGCTAGGGGGGCCCCTAGCTTGGGGGGGGGGGGGGGTACTGGGTTTCTGCTGGAATGGCCGGGAAGGAGCTGGAGCATGTAGAGGGGGTCAGGATGGGGGTCTGTCGCCGTGGGGAACGGGCTCAGCGGGGGGCGCGGGCACGAGGCGGACTGAGGAAGGGTAATGGCTAGTCGACGGGGGAGGGGGGCAGATAGCCCCCTGATCCGGCTGATAACCTGGAATGTGAGGGGACTGAATGGGCCGGTTAAATGGGCCTGAGTGTTTGCGCACCTGAAGGGGCTGAAAGCGGATGTGGCCATGCTTCAGGAGACACACCTGAAGGTGGCGGATCAGGTTAGATTGAGGAAGGGGTGGGTGGGCCAAGTGTTTCATTCGGGGCTGGATGCAAAAAATCGGGGGGTGGCGATCCTGGTGGGGAAGAGGGTGTCGTTTGAGGCGTCGAATGTGGTGGCAGACAGTGGAGGGAAGTATGTGATGGTAAGCGGCAAGCTGCAAGGGTAGCGGGTGGTGCTGGTGAACGTATACGCCCTGAACTGGGACGATGCGGGTTTCATGCGGCGCATGTTGGGCCGGATTCCAGATTTGGAGGTGGGGGGGCCTGATACTGGGGGGGGGGGGATTTCAACACGGTGCTGGATCCGCCACTGGATCGATCTAGATCCAGGACAGGTAGGAGGCCAGCGGCGGCTAAGGTGTTGAGGGGGTTTATGGGCCAGATGGGAGGGGTGGATCCGTGGAGGTTTGCGAGGCCGAGGGCCAGGGAATTTTCATACTTCTCCCATGTGCATAAGGCCTATTCCCGGATTGATTTTTTCATTATGAGTAGGGCGCTGACTACGAGGGTGGAGGATGCTGAGTATTCGGTGATAGCCATTTCTGACCATGCCCCGCAGGGGGAGGATCTCGAGCTGGGGGAGGAGAGAGACCAGCGCCCGCTTTGGCGCTTGAGGTGGGGCTGCTGGCGGACGAGGTGGTGGGCGGGCAGGTTCGAGGATGTATCGAGAGGTACCTGGAGGCCAATGACAATGGGGAGGTCCGAGTGGGGACGGTCTGGGAGACACTGAAGGCGGTGGTTAGGAGGGAGTTGATCTCCATTTGGGCCCACAGGGAGAGGAGAGAGCAGAGAGAGAGGGAGAGACTGATGGAGGAGATGGTGAGGGTGGACAGGAGATACGTGGAGGCTCCGGAGGAGGGATTGCTGAGGGAGCGGCGTAGTCTCCAGGCCGAGTTCGACTTGCTGACCACCAGAAAGGCGGAAGCTCAGTGGAGGAAGGCACAGGAAGCGGTGTATGAATATGGGGAGAAGGCGAGCAGGATGCTGGCGCACCAGCTCCGTAAGCGTGATGCGGCCAGGGAGATAAGGATAGGGGAGGAAATGTGGTGCGCAGGGGGGTAGACATTAATGGGGTCTTCAGGGACTTTTAACAGGAACTGAATCGGTCCGAACCCCCAGCGGAGGAGGGGGGGATGGGGCGCTTTTTGGACTGGCTGAGATACCCGAGGGTGGAGGAGGGACAGGTGGAGGGACTGGGGCCGTCAGTTGAGTTGGAGGAGCTGGTCAAAGGGATAGGGAGCATGCAGTCGGGGAAGGCGCCGGGGCCGGATGGATTCCCGGTCGAATTCTATAAGATGTATGCAGACCTGTTGGGCCCCCTGTTGGTTAGGACCTTCAACAAGGCAAGGGAAGGGGGCGCTCTGCCTCTGACGATGTCTCGGGTGCTGATTTCCTTGATCCTTAAGTAGGACAAGGATCCCCTGCAGTGTGGGTCATACAGGCCGATCTCACTCTTAAATGTAGACGCCAAGCTGTTGGCGAAGATTTTAGCCACGAGGATAGAGGACTGTGTGCCGCAGGTTATCCACGAGGATCAAATGGGGTTCATGAAGGGGAGGCAGCTGAACACTAATGAATGTTATAATTGAATGTTATAATGATGCCGGCGGTAGAAGGGGAGGCGGAGATAGTGGTGGCGTTGGATGCGGAGAAGGCCTTTGATAAGGTTGAGTGGGGGTACTTGTGGGAGGTGCTGGAAAGGTTGGGGTTTGGGGAGGGGTTTGTCAGGTGGGTGAGGCTGTTATACGAGGCCCCGATGGCGAGCGTGGCCACGGATTGGAGGAGGTCGGAGTATTTTCAGTTATACCGAGGGACGAGGCAGGGGTGTCCCTTGTCCCCCCTGCTTTTTGCGCTGGCAATTGAACCCCTGGCCATGGCGCTGAGGGAGTCGAGGAACTGGAGGGGGCTGGTGCGGGGTGGGGAGGAGCACCGAGTGTCGCTCTATGCAGATGACTTATTGTTGTATGTGGCGGACCCGGTGGGGGGAATGCCAGAGGTGATAAGGATTCTCCGGGAATTTGGGGATTTCTCGGGGTACAAGCTCAACTTGGGGAAGAGCGAGCTGTTCGTTGTACACCCGGGGGACCAGGAGGGGGAGGGGGATTGGTAGACTCCCACTAAAAAGGGCGGAGAGGAGCTTCAGGTACTTGGGGGTTCAGGTGGCCAGGGGCTGGGGGGCCTTGCATAAGCTTAACCTCACAAGGCTGGTGGAGCAAATGGAGGAGTTTAAGAGGTGGGACATGTTGCCGCTGTCTCTGGCGGGTCGGGTGCAATCAGTCAAGATGACGGTGCTCCCGAGATTTCTGTTCCTGTTCCAGTGCCTCCCCATCCTTATCCCAAAGGCCTTTTTCAGGCGGGTTAATAGGAGTATTACGGGGTTTGTGTGGGGGCATGGGACCCCGAGGGTGAGAGGGGTGTTCTTGGAGCGGGGCTGGGATAGGGGGGGGACTGGCGCTGCCCAACCTCTGTGGGTATTATTGGGCTGCCAACGCAGCGATGGTGCGTAAGTGGGTAATTGACGGGGAAGGGGCAGCATGGAAGAGGATGGAGATGGCGTCCTATGTGGGCACGAGCCTGGAGGCGCTGCTAACGGCACCGCTGCCGCTCCCTCCAACGAGGTATACCACGAGCCCGGTGGTGGCGGCAACCCTCAAAATCTGGGGGCAATGTAGACGGCACAGGGGGGAGGTGGGGGCCTCGATGGGGTCCCCGATACGGGGGAACCACCAGTTTGACCCGGGGAGAATTGATGGCGGGTTCCTGAGTTGGCACAGGGCAGGTGTTAGGAGGTTGAGGGACCTGTTTGTAGATGGGAAGTTTGCGAGCCTGGGTGAGCTGGAAGGGAAGTTCGGGCTCCCCCCGGGGAACACCTTTCGGTACATTGAGGTAAGGGCGTTTGTCAGGCGGTAGGTGGCGGAGTTCCCTCTGTTGCCGCCACGTGGGGTCCAGGACAGGGTGCTCTCGGGGGTGTGGGTTGGAGAGGGGAGGATCTCGGCAATGTACCAAGTAATGCAGGAGGAGGACGAGGCCTCGGTGGAGGAGCTGAAGGGTAAATGGGAGGAGGGGCTAGGTGAGGAGATTGAGGAGGGGACATGGGTGGACGCCCTAGGAAGGGTGAACTCCTCCTCTTCTTGTGCGAGGCTTAGCCTCATACAGTTTAAGGTGCTGTATAGGGCTCACATGACCGGGACAAGGATGAGCCGGTTCTTTGGGAGCGAGGAGAGGTGTATTAGGTGCTCAGGGAGCCCAGCAAACCATGCCCATATGTTCTGGGCATGCCCAGTGCTGGGGGAATTTTGGAAGGGGTTAGCAAGGATGGTGTCGAGGGTGGTAGGATCCAGGGTCAATCCAGGCTGGGGACTCGCAATATTTGGGGTTGCAGAGGAGCCGGGAGTGCAGGAGGCGAGAGAGGCCGGCACTCTGGCCTTTGCATCCCTAGTAGCCCGGCGGAGGATTCTTCTTCAGTGGAAGGATGCGAGGCCCCCAAGCGTGGAGGCCTGGATCAATGATATGGCGGGGTTTATTAAATTGGAGAGGGTGAAATTTGCCCTGAGGGGATCAGGGGTTCTTCAGGAGGTGGCAACCATTCCTAGATTTCCTGGCAGAATGGTAGAAAAAGGCCAGCAGCAGCAGCAACCCGGGGGGTGCTTTATTGATATTTTGTGAAAATTTTAATAAAAATTATTTTAAAAAAATCAAAAACGACGGACCTCCAGTGGCTCCCCGCTCATGAGCGAGAGTGGCGTGAGCTCAGGGCGAAACTCACCAAGTCCCCGGTACTGGCGTTTTATCAACCCCGCCAAGGAGACGAAGATCTCCACCGACGCGAGCCAGGCTGGCATTGGGACAGTACAACTCCAGCGGGACGAATCCTCCTCCTGGGCCCCAGTCGCATATGCATCCAGAGCCATGACACCTACTGAGCCACGATATGCTCAGATTGAAAAAGAATGCCTGGGCCTCCTCACAGGGATTGACAAATTCCATGACTTCACCTGAGCGTCTATCTGACAGATAAAGTCCGACTGCTCACACAGCTTGGTGATGGATCTAGAGAGTGCGTCGGCCACAATGAGCTCTTTGCCTGGGGTGTAGACCAGGTCAAAATCGTAGCGGCGGAGTTTGAGGAGGATCTGATGCAGCCGTGGCGTCATGGACTCCCCAAATTCATGGTCGAGAAGGACCACAGGCCATTGGTTCACATCATCCAAAAAGACCTCAATGACATGACGCCACGGCTGCATCAGATCCTCCTCAAACTCCGCCGCTACGATTTTGACCTGGTCTACACCCCAGGCAAAGAGCTCATTGTGGCCGACGCACTCTCTAGATCCATCACCAAGCTGTGTGAGCAGTCGGACTTTATCTGTCAGATAGACGCTCAGGTGAAGTTTTCTGCATCCAACTTTCCGGCCACTGATGAAAGGGTCGTGCAAATTCAGCAGGGGTCAGCTAGGGATCCTTTACTCCAGCGGGTCATGCGACATCTCACGGATGGTTGGCAAATGGGGCAGTGCCCACAGTTATATAGTGTAAAGGACGATCTAGAGGTAGTGGACGGCATACTAATGAAGCTGGACGTGATAGTAATCCCACAGAGCATGCGAGAGCTGGTCCTCGGCCAAATCCACGAGGGTCACCTGGGGGTCGAAAAGTGTCGCCGTTAAGCCCGAGAGGCAGTATATTGGCCAGGCATCAGTCAGGATATCGCCAACACGGTCCTCAATTGCCCAACGTGTCAAAGGTTCCAGCCCGCTCAGCCTAAAGAGACTCTACAGCCGCATAAAATGGTGACCTCCCATGGTCCAAAGTTGGTATTGACCTCTTTCATGCAATGGGCCGAGACTATGTCCTCCTCATGGACTACTTTTCTAAATACTCCGAGGTGGTCAGACTGACTGACCTCACATCAGCAACAGTCATCAAGGCATGCAAAGAGACCTTCGCCATCATGGCATTCCACTTACGGTCATGACTGATAATAGTCCTTGCTTCTTCAGCCAGGAGTGGACGGATTTTGCCCGGCAGTACAATTTTACGCACGTCACTTCAAGCCCCCACTACCCCCAGTCGAATGGGAAGGCTGAGAAGGGGGTCCACATTGTTAAAAGACTGTTGTGTAAAGCTGTTGATTCGGGTTCAGACTTTAACCTGACGCTGTTAGCCTACAGGGCGACTCCTTTGTCCTCTGGCCTGTCCCCAGCACAGCTGCTAATGAACCGCACACTACGGACGACGGTGCCGGCTATCCACATCCCGGACCTTGACAATTTTCCGGTCCTGCCAAGGATGCAACAGTCTCAGGCCCAATGCAAGTCAGCGTATGATGCCCACGGCACAGATCTCCCTGCTCTGGTCCCTGCTGACCGAGTTTGTGTTCAGCTGCCTGACGGTGGCTGGTCCGCCACAGCTGTGCTGGCTAAGCAAGCGGCCCCGAGATCGTTCCTCGTTCGCATGCATGATGGCTCCTTTCTTCGGCGTAATAGGCGGGCACTGCGGCTACCTCCACGCTCGCCACCTCAACGTGATGTCCTGCCTCACATGCTGGTTCCTCAGGACGCGCCCTTCCACGAGGCCACCGATCTGCCAGTTCTTTTACCGGCCTCTACATTGGAGGCAGTTCCGCCCGTTCTAGTGCAGGCGGCCCCTGACCCACCCTTGAGGCGGTCAACCAGAATTCGTCGCCCGCCGCAGAGACTGAATTTATAGACTGAATGTTGCTTTACCTTGTGATCCGTTTACACATCTGTACATATTGTTTCTTCCTAATTTGTTATCTGCACCAGACACCTTCACATGTAAATACATTAACATACTTTGTATATAGTCAGACTCCTACACACACACACTCACTATTTATTGACCGACACACATTTTTGTTTAAGTAAAAAAAAAGGGGGGGAGATGTCATAATATACACAAAGATATATGATGGTGCACAGACAGGCAGTGGTTAACACATAGGCAGACCAATGAACACACAGAACACAGCAGCCAATCACCAAAAGGACACGACCACTATAAAGCCAGAGGGCGTTTCCCGCTCTCTTGGGATCCAGCCTCTGAGACAGTCAGAGCCCGTGAGCCACAACTAGAACATACACCATGTGGTAGTAAGATAGTCTGGTCAGGTTAGCCTCAGGTCTCCAGTCAAGTCAGCAAAGTATGTATAATAGTTAAGAGTTCAATAAAATCAAGTTGGAAGCCTGTCTCGCTCACTGCTATGGTAAACGCAGTCCTTGCAGCCCCAGCTTACCCAACACATCAAGGGCTGAGGCCTTAAAATGTCTTGGTGCTAGGTGGATGTTCATCACGGCAAGTCTGACTTCTGTCCAGAAGGCAGTAGTCCCCTGCATGGATCGAATGACACAGGCATCACTTAGATCTTTGATTTGACATAATCCCGGAGAATCATAGAATTTACAGCGCAGAAGGAGGCCACCCTGCCCACCAAGTCTGCACTAGCCTCTGGAAAGAGCACCCTACCCGAACCTACATCTCCAACCTATCCCGATAATCCAGTAACCCCATCCAACCTTTTTGGATACTAAGGGCAATTTATCATGGCCAATTCACTAACCCGTGCATCTTTGGACTGTGGGAGGAAACCGGAGCACCCGAAGGAAACCCACACAGACACAGGGAGAACATGCAGACTCCGCACAGACAGTGACTAAAGCCAGGAATCGAACCTGGGACCCTGGAGCTGTGAAGCAACTGTGCTAATCACTGTGCTACCGTGCTGCCGGAGGTGACAATGGAGGATCTAGGATGCTTCCATGTGGTTTCGTATTTCCTTCTGTTGGAAGAAGGTGTTCATTATAATGAGGCCTTGCTGGGCACGCATTAACAGCAGGAGGACATCATTTGCATTGGCGTTTCCCAGGCCATTGTCCTAAACTTCAGACACTGGAGTCACGGCCAACCCTGGCATTAAAGACCTCAGACCGATGATCTTTCTTTCTTTTGGATGGCAATGGCGAATTCATCAACATCAGAATCGAATGTTTCCTTAAAATTTAATAATAATAATCACTTATTGTCACAAGTCGACTTCAATGAAATTACTCTGAAAAGCCCCTAGTCGCTACATTCCGGCGCCTGTTTGGGGAGGCTGGAACCAGAATTGAACCCGCGCTGCTGGCATTGTTCTGCATTGCAAGCCAGCTATTTAGCCCACTGTGCTAAACCAGCCCCTAACATTTCATCAGAATTAAGGCTCTAAGCATAAACGCTAATTATAGTGACATATAGTGACTCATAATGGCTAACCTGTAGGTGAAATGGGAGTCAGGGGAGTTCTGGGGAATTCTGTCAGTGCATCCAAGATCCTATTCTGATGGCAAACCAACTCCATCAGTATGAGGATCACTGTCAGCCTTTCTTTTGCAGTCAAAGGTGTATCCTCTGATTGTTTCTTCATCTGCCCCTCCTCAGGAAGCAGCTCTGACTGAGGGCCAATTTATTGTTAATTTGGAATTTTGATATTTAATATGAGATGAATACAGTTCTTCTTTCTTTACAGACGCCCTAGACATTCTCCATGAGCATTCTAACATTCCAAGTCACAAAATGCTTCCTTTGACCATGAAGATGGAGATCCTGCAGGACAGGAGAAAATAGGACAGCCTCTTGTTAGGGCACACTTTCTCGTCCCTTCTCTATTTGGGGTGAGCCGAGGATATCTGGAAGAGGACTGCTTGGTCACAGATACTGCTGCCCAAAGACAGCTCTGTCCTGAAGCAGGTATCCAATGACCTTCATGTCTCTATTGCCTGTGTACAGATTCTTAACCAGGGATCCCTATGTTCACAACCCTACCCCTGTTGCTAATTCTCCATTCCACAGTGCTTGGTAAATGGACCCTGGTAGAAGCCTACATGTGATTTTGTTTAATGTGGCAACCTGTCATTGCCCACATAATCTTGACAGGTTGGTGGTTATTTTTCAGTGACGTATCGAACCAGGTGATTGAGACTACTTTGCCGCTGCAGACGTCCTCCTTCTGTACAGCCTCCCAGAAGCAGTTTCCTTTTGCCAATTCTGCTATTGAAAACCTCTTGGATTGTGCTTTATCTGGCACCCCACCTCCACCTTGCTACCATGGAGGACCCTACTGGAAGCAAGGAGCTCCCAATAGCATTCCACAACATATTATCGGAGTGCACAAGCTTCTCCAACATGCCAAGATGGCTACACAAGGAGAAGGGGGAGTTTGTTTGATAACACATCTGTAAAGCACTTTGGGACTCATTACTATGTTAAAGGTACTTTAGAAATGTTGTTAAGTCTTTGCGAATGCCAGTAAAGGGCCTGTTTGAGATTCACTTTTCAAAATGTGTTTGTAATAGACAATAACGTACACAGTGCATGGTGCAGTCAATATTCTAAGGCACTTGTTAGCCAAACTAGCAATTCTTAAAATGGTACCTCTTACATTGTTTTAGTTATTTTATTGTGATGCTGGGAGGAGCAGGGAAATCTTCATAGCTTCACATTACATTCACAACTTACTGAAGGTCATGTCTCATGCCTTCCAGATTGTCCAAAGCTCCTGTCCTCTCTTCTGGACTCTCCAGAGGACTCCAAATGGTGTCTGAACTGGCTGGATCTTAACGCCTCTTTGTGAGCTGGCTCCTGCACCTTGCCCATAATAAATAAAATAGGCTGATGTACTGAGTGTGCATGGACCTCCTGCCTCTAGTTATGTGTAGCACTGGGATCGTGCTCCAATTCAACCATGAACCAATTTCCAGGCCAAGGTTCATAATCATTACAACAGTGTTTAAAACAAAGTACAACTTTCTAGTTTCTGAAGTGGGCAGTTGAGATCTTCATTTATTGGCAGCAAAGTTTTGGATATATAGAAAGCAAATTGGAGAAATATTTTTAAATCCTTCATTCGTTGTCACTACAATTGAACATGTCTTTGCATTGGTTGGAAAAGGAACATAAATGTTCACGTGATTATCACAGGGTGGACAATATTCTCTGATTTGAACATGCGTTTTGAAAGTGAACGGAACTGTGAAAGAAATGGGCTTTGACTTACTGAAGGGGTGAGTTTCAGCTCCGATCTCTCCCTGTCTCCTTGTTCAAAGAATTCACTAGTAACCAGTTCTGCAACCTGCAAGAGGATTAGAGGTTTCAGTGAGGGGAGAATCTGTTCTGTGAATGTTTTCTCATCAGCTTTCATCATTACTTTTGATTCTCCATTGTTAGATGCTGCAGTTCTCTTTTGTCAACGTCTTAGCTAATCACTATGAATGAACAGCACTCTGAACAGATGTAATATTGCATTTAGAGTCAAATGGCATTCGTTAAAATGTATGGAAGCATATTGATAGCTCTGAAAATTGAACCACGAGAGAGGAATTTCTACCTTAACATGGTAGAATGCAAAGCTTTTCTCTCTTCGTTATAAAAGAACCAAAAATTTGGCTTCCCACACTGAACTGCAAAAGTTCTCCTCCATCGCACAACCAGCCAGCTGGTTCAGGAAATGTAAATATTTCTGATGACAAAATTGAAGTTTGAATTCTCTGCATGAAGAGAAAAGTCTCAGTGGACAGTAAGTTGCTATTGAGCAGAGGGGCAGGTAGTGGAGATGGGGAAATGGATAGCATAAAAGAAAATAATTTGTTCGGAAATTACAAAATGGAGCAAGGCCCAAACAGTCCATGTTGGTATTTATCCCAATAGCATTTGAATGCAGCTTATGGTTAATTTGTAAGTTGTTATACTTAAAGGTTTATCCTAGTAACTAGGCTGCTGAAATTATATTTTCTCAAAACATCAGGGTCATAAGATCATAAGAAATAGGAACAGGGAGTAGGCCATTTGGCCCCTCAGGCATGCTTCACCATTCAATAAGATTACCGTAACCTTAACTCCACTTCCCGTCTGCCTCCCCATAACCCTTGATTCCATTGTCAATAAAAAATCTATCAAACTCAGCCTTGAATATGTTCAATGACCCAACCTTCACTGTTTTCTGGTTCTCCACTAAAGTCTAGCATAGCTGCCCTTTGAAATGGCTGAGCAAGCTACTCAGTTGAATCAAACCATTACAAAGTTTACAAAAAGGAATGAAATTAGACAGGACCACCCAGCATCGATATAGACACAGGAAACAACACTAAACCCATGTTGTTCCTGCAAAGTTCTCTTTACTAATGCCTGGGAGCTAAAAGTGGGAGTGCTGTCCTACCAACTAGCCAAGCAACAACTGTGATGCTGGGGACCTCAGGAAGAGGCCGAGATGGATCATATACTTGGTACTTCTGGATGAGGCTGGTTGCAAATGCTTCAATCTTGCCTTTTGCATTAATCATTGAGGATGGTGATCCTCCAGTGATACACACTGAAACATGCCTTACAATGGCACAGACACCATCATTGCCACCTGTTCTGGAGGTGGCGGAACAGTGGTATATGGTCAGGACGGAATTGCCCTGGGAATCTTCAACATTGATTGAACGTGACGTTTTGAACGAACCCCATGACGTTTCATGGCATCGGGTCAAACATGGGCAAGGAAACCTCCTGTTAATTACCACCTGCTCCACCCCTCAGGTGATGAATCAGTACTCCTCCATGCTGAAAACCAATTGGAAGAAGTGCTGGGTGGCAAGGGCACAGCTGGAGAACCTCACTATCCATCACCAAGAGTGGCTTGATAGCATCATTACTGAACAAGCTGATATCCTAAAGGACATAACTGCTCGACTGAGTCTGCGACAGATGGTGAGAGAACCAACAAGAGGAAAAAACCTTGTCTTCAACAATGCAACTGTTACAGATGTATTTGTCCATGAGAGCATTGGTAAGAGTGACCACCACACAATCCTAGTGGAGGTGAACTCCTGTTTTCACATTGATTGTGCCCTCCATTGTATTGTGTTGCACCACAACCATGCTAAATGGAATAGATTTCAAACAGATCTAGCCACTCAAACCTGGTCATCCATGAGGCACTGTGTGCAACCAGCAGAATTGTTCTCAACCATAATCTGTAACCTCATTGCCTGGCATATCCCCCATTCTACTATTACCATCAAGGCAAGAGATCAATCCTGTTTCAATGAAGAGTGCAGGAGGAAATGCCAGAAGCAACAGCAGGCATACCTAAAAAGATGAGGGGTGGGATTCTGTTTCTGAGACTAAGAGCTGGATTCTCCGATTCTGCGACAATGTCCACAGGAACCGTCTGATATTACGACCGAAAAGCCGGCACCGCCCCCACACCGATCGAACGCCCGGTGGGGGGCTAGCAGCGTAAAGACCCCCTCGGCTGTACCTGCAGATACGGCCGCAGAATGGCCGGGTCCGTGGCCACACACGTGCACGGCGGCGGCCTGCGATGGCCGTGCTGTACGACATGGCACTGACCGCGTGCAGACCCAGCCTGCCAAAATCTGCCCACCTGTAAACTCCATCGCCACCCTTGGGCCACCCCCCCCCCCCCCCCCCCCCCCCAGCCCCCGCCGAAGCTCCCCCTGTCAGCGGAACGGCTCCCCCCCGACTGTGGCGGCGCTGGACACAGTCCACAGCCCCACGCGAGGTCCCTGAAACTTGTGAGGACACGTTGTCGGGGACTTGGCCCATGGGGGGGGGGGGGGGGCGGAGCATCGCAGGAGGGCCTCTGGTGACGTCCTGAGGCCGTACCGACGGCGTGAGTACGCCATTTTTGAGGGGGTGGAGCATCGGAAAAATCGTGCCTCCTCCGATTTCAACATAAAAATACATTCTTCTATCGATCGCCGAACGGGATTTTGGCGTCGGCGATCGGAGGATCCAGCCCTAAGAATTGATGCCGACACAGAAATTTTGGACGTTCATGACAGCAAAACTGGTGCCGAGCCTGGATCAATTCAGCAACTGTGGAGGGGCTAGCACCGGCGCCACATGGAACACAATTGATTCCAATGAAAAACGGTGCAGGATTCATCGGGTCCGTGATTGACACTTGGGAGGCTGACAAGCTGCAGCTGCATATACACATTATAATCCCCATACACACTCACCCCAGCCCACAAGATGGCGCACCCATACAGCTGATAGATTGGCTGGGCCATAGGGCGCCGAGGGAGGGTGGCCTGGGGTGACACCTATATGGCCTGTGGCACTAAGTTCCCTGTGGGCTGTTAGCAGTGTGTGCAGCTGTATGGCTGCCTTGCCGTCGGTAGCAATGGTGTTCCGTGCCCATCCATCCTGACCCACAGCCTACCTCGTGGCCATCCCCACTACTCCCTCCGGCCCTGGCAGAACAGCCCAGGCCAGCAGCACAATTGTCAGGAAACTATGATGACGTTGGTCACCTTCCGTACCCCCTTTCTCTCCCTCAGCAGCCACAATGCCGGTTTCATGATTTTTAAAAGCATAAGTGAAAAGCGCCACTGGGAACTCGGTGCATTGGAGGCGGAGCATCGTGGAAGCCCCAGAGAATAATTATAATAATAATAATTGCTTATTGTCACAAGTAGACTTCAATGAAGTTACTGTGAAAAGCCCCTAGTCGCCACATTCTGCCGCCTGTTTGGGGAGGCCGGTATGGGAATTGAACCCGCGCTGCTGTTCTTGTTCTGCATTACAAGCCAGCTATTTAGCCCACAGTGCTAAACCAGCCCCAGAATACTGGGTCGGGCCCGCTAATCACGTGCAAATGGTGTTTACTGTACGTGCGTTCTGGACCGCATTGACGCCGCTTGTGATATTATCATAATTGTAAGAACTGCAAGGGTTAATGAAGTGTCTAGGGAGCCACTAGAGGGAGCTACAGTTACCACTATATAAGGCAGTGATGCTAAGCCTTGTTGGAGTGTGTGTGCAGGTGTTAGCTAGAGAGAGTCAGAAGTACAGATAGTATTTGTGAGAGCAGATCATTGTCTATATCAGTAGTGAGATTAGCTGTAGATGAGTGTAGTTTAAATGTTAATAATCAACTGTGTATTCTTTAGGAGTACGTTTCAAATCAAAGTTAGTAATGTTAATAAATTTATAGCTTTGTTTAAGTTCAAGCTATTTTATTGTCTTTGTGAACACTGTGCCAACCATCCTGAGATAAGCAATACAAAGAACACCACATGTTACCAGGAGTGGAAAACTTTGAATAGTAACAGTCCCACATGGTACCAAGAGTCTATTTCTGTTAGGAAATAGTTAGATTAGGAAAGAATAGCATTAGGAGATTGAAGAAATAATCCAGAAGCTACAGAACTCATAAAACGAAGACTAATCGGAAAATGGAGGGTCTCAAGATGCCTGCCCACTTCAGGGTAAGTGGTAAACTATGCCAGAACTGGGCTTTCTTTAAACTGAAATATGAAGTTTTCCTTTCTGCCTCTGCGCTTGAAAGTACCTCAGACCAAAGGAAATAGCACTCCTGTTAAATTTGGCTGGACCGCAATCATTAGAACTTTTTAATTTGTTTGAATTCAGTGCTGATGAGGATAAAACTAAATACACATGGTGCTACAAAAGTTCAATACACACTGTAAGAAGCAGGTGAATGGGGCCTCTGAGCGCTCCATGTTCAGAAAATGGTTGCAGTTAAGAGGGGAGTCAGTAGATTCTTTCATAACAGCTTTAAAGTTGCGAGTGCAGTCCTGTAATTTTCCTTCCGCCTCCGATTCAATGCTGCGTGATCAAGTTGTGTCGGGGATAAATGATGAGCATTTGTGAGAGAAAATGCTAAAATGACCAGCTTTACCGCTTAAAGACGCGATTAATATGTGCAAGGGCAGTTAACAGGCATCGGCTGAATATGCAATTTGTGGCAAAAGAAAAGAGCGCAAAATTGGGAAATGTGGCTGACACCGTTAATGCTGTGTCGCAGCAAAGAAAACTGCGTATAACGACTGACAGATATTTTGAGAGTGACGTCACAAATGTGATGACCTGCACACGCTGTGGCCACATCCACTGTAAAAAAAATTGGCCGCCAATCGGCAAACAATGTTCCGATTGTTGTAAGTTGAATCACTTTGCAGCACAGTGTCATTTATCAATTTCTCCAGTAACCAAATTTTAAAAGTCCTACAGTGATTTCAGACGGATCCAAAGTGTTAAGAGTGAAGCGAAAAAGATCGAACATCATAGCGGATAGTGAGGATTGCTCACCATATTCACTGTCGGATACTTTCATGATTGAAGCTGTCACTGGGATTAATTTACTGGATTGTGATGAGAGACCAGTACAAGAGCTCTCGAAGATAATTAAGGAGTGGACCGTATCATTAGAAATAAATGGCGAACACATACCATTTAAAATTGACACAGGAGCACACACAAATATTATCACGGAACGATCTTTAAGACCACTTATAAGAAACCACTGATAACACAATCCACTTGTATGCTCACAGATTACAATGATAACACAATAGTCACAAGAGGGTCCTGCTGTTTTGTAAACAATGAGAACATTGAGATACCCATCGACTTTGAGGTGGTAGAGGATGAGAAATAATCATAATTTGGGGTGGATGCTTGTGAAAAATTGAAGCTAGTTGAAAGGGTTCACTCAACCAGTACTTCAGCTGACTGAGATGAAGAGTCAAGGGAAGACAGGTGTTGTGGACAACCTCTCCAAAGCTACCACTGATGCTGAAACATCAAAATCCAAGACAACCACTAATGTTGAAGCATCAGAACCCAAGATAGTCCAATTAGTGGAATCTCAAGCCTGTTTCTTTACCGAGATACTACCAGTGGCTGACTGAAAACTACTTATAATCAAAGCTGAATCTGAAAAGGATTTGACGCTCCAGAAAGTAAAGCAATACCTAAAAGGATGGCCTACTTGATGTCGATCTGCCTTTTGAGATATACGAGATGATCTTTCTACTGTAGATGGTTCCCTGCTCAAGGGAGATAGGATTGTGATTCCTGGCAGTTTACATATAGGGGTTCTGCAGCAGATTTACGAGGGTCATCAAGCCATTGTAAAGTGTCGTAAAAGAGCCAGACAGTCGGTGTATTGGTCAGGAATAAACAGAGATATTGACCAATATGTGCAAGCATGCACAATCTGCCAGATGCATCAAACGGTACAGAGTAGAGAAAGCATGCAAGAGGTGGGAATCATTACCAGTCCATGGAGCAAAGTGGGCATGGGTTTATTTTATTTCCAAGGTCATGACTATCTAGTGGTCATAGACTATTACTCCAACTTTCCAGAGGTGATGATGCTGAACGATTTGACTGCCAGATCTGTCATAAAGGCAACAAAATCAATTTTTTGTGCGCCATGGGATACCTGTCAACATTGTCTCTGACAATTGTCCGTGTTTCTCAAGTTGGGAGTGGACACAGTTTGCAGAGCAATACAATTTCAATCATATTACTTCCAGCCCATGTTATCCTTAGTCAAATGGAAAAGTAGAGAAAAGAGTAGAGATAATAAATAAATTATTCCGCAAAGCAAGTGATGATAGTCAAGATATATCGTTGCCGTTGTTAGCGTACAGAGCGACACCGCTGTCAACTGGATTATCACCTACTCAGATGTTAATGAGTAGATGACTTCGCACCATTCCTTATATGGATAGTAGAGAGATACATGAATGTATCACAGCAACAAAAAAGAAGCAAAAAGAGGACTATGATAAGTGAACCAAACCTCTGTCTGAACTTCGAAGAAGGTGACTTTGTACAGATTCAGAATCCAGAGGAGGATGGCACCACGTTGCAAAAACTCTGAAACAAGTAGCACCAAGGTCCTACTTAGTCAATACAGGACAGGGATGGCTGTTCAGGAGAAACAGACGAGCATTGCTACATATCAAACATAATGCTCAACCTCAGCTTCAGAATGTTATCGCACCAGATAACATCTTCAAGAACATTGACTTTCCAAATCCTTATTTGACACAGACACAGCAAGAAGATATGGCAGAGCAATCGAATACCTTGAACATGCCATTAAGGAGATCTACAAGAAGAATCAGACCACCTGAAAGACTTAATTTGTGATGACAGTATAATTAAACATTTGCTCATCTAAGTGAAATGAAATGAAAATCGCTTATTGTCTCAAGTAGGCTTCAAACGAAGTTACTGTGAAAAGCCCCTAGTCGCCACATTCCGGCGCCTGTTTGGGGAGGCTGGTACGGGAATTGAACCCACGCTGCTGGCCTGCCTTGGTCTGCTTTAAAAGCCAGCTATTTAGCCCTGTGCTAAACCAGCCCCTGCAGTGATGTAACAGTTGTTTATGAATTAATGTACAGGGTTATAGCGGGTTTATGATAAATACTAGCAAAAAGTCAGATTCACACCTGAAATATAATGGTTAAAGAAAATATCGCAGCTTATGTTACAATAATGTTCTTTTACAAAGAAAAGCCGCTTTTGGTATTATCATAACTGTAAGAACTGCAAGGGTTAATGAAGTGTCTAGGGAGCCACTAGAGGGAGCTACAGTTACAACTATATAAGGCAGTGATGCTAAGCCTTGCGGGAGTATGTGCAGGAGTTAGCTAGAGAGAGTCAGAAGTACAGATAGTGTAAGTGAGAGCAGATCATAGCTTATATCAGTAGTGAGATTAACTGTAGATGAGTGCAGATTAAATCCTATTAATCAACTGTGTATTCTTTAGGAGTATGTGTCGAATCCAAGTTAGTAGTGTTACTACATTTATAGCTTTGTTTTAGTTAAGGCTATTTTGTGGTCTTTGTGAACACTATGCCAACTATCCTGAGATAAGCAAAGCAAAGAATACCACATCGCCATTGAGGTGATGCAGAATTGTGATTTGGCGTCAAATTGGCGCCTGCCACGATTTTAGCGTCGGAACCTATCGCCTTTTGCGATTTCGTCATCAGCGAACGGAGAATCCCGTCCGAGGTGTGAACCTGGTGAAGCTACAAAACTGGACTATTTGCATGTTAAATAGCAAAAGCAGTGTAAGGGTGCATTAATAGATTTAGTAAAAGGGGGATAGATCTAACACCCCTGAATTAGCGTAAAATCATATGTAAGTCAAATGCTTAGACCTCATGGACCTGAGATCAGCAGAGCTCACCAGCAAAGCTGTTTACTTTTAGAAGAAAAGACAGTTTCTAGCTAAGATTTTTGATGAGTATTTGGGTGAAAGTTTAATAGTAAACCTACGTAAACCAGATCAGAATTTTAAAGCAATGTTCTGTGTACTGACTGACTGGATAATCAACGTCTGTATCTGTGACTTGGTGGAAAGTGTTGTATTAGAATGCTCTCCCTGTGATTGCTGTACTAGAGTTGTGTTAGAGCTGTGGGGGCTGTGAGAATGCTACTTCAGAGGTTTATCTGGGGTAGTTCCCTTTCTGCTTGAATCATGAATAAACTATTGTAACCTTTTCTGGGGCCTCCTGTGGTTAGTTGGAAGAAGTTCAGCAATGGATCTTCCCACGACCAAAGTATTGGATCTAAGCTGTGTAGCACTGCCACATGCAATTGTGAATGGTGGTGGACAATTAAACAACTCACTGGAGGAGGAAGCTCCACAAATATCCCCATCCTCAATGGTGGGGAAGACCTGCACATCAGAGCAAAAGACAAGGTTGAATAATTTGCAACCATCTTCAGCCAGAAGTACCAAATGGATGATCCATCTTGACCTCCTCCTGAGCATCACAGATGCAAGTATTCAGCCAATTTGATTCACTTCACATGCTATCAAGAAATAACTGAAAGCACTGGATTACACAAAGGCTACGGGATCTAACAACATTAGAACTGAATACTTGTTCTCCAAAAGCAAAAACACTGGATCTACCTGGAAATGTGGAAAATTACCCAGGTACGTTCTTTACACAATAAGCAGGACAAATCCAACATGGCTAATTACTGCTCCATCAGTTTACTCTCAATCATCAGCAAAGTGATGGAAGAGGCCATCAACAGTGCTATAAAGCAGCACTTACACAGTCATTAGCTCTTCACTGACACTCAGTTTGAGTTCTACCAAGGTCACTCAGTTCCTGACCTCATTACAGCCTTGGTTCAAACATGGACAAAAGAGCTTAACCCCAGAGGTGGGGTATGATGTGAACCAAGGCTGTAATGAGGTCAGGAGCTGAGTCCTGTTTTGGTCGTGAATAGGCACCGAGAACAACCCCAATATCAAATGGGACTTTGTTTTTTTGGGCCCTGGCGAGGAACGCCCTACTGAGGCCGTACTTACCTCAATTCCTGCATAGACTCAGCCCTTCAGTGCAGGAAGAGATCGGGGCACCATTTTAAAATGCTGCCCCGATCTCTCAACCCCCTCAGCCAGCCCACTACAGCCTCTGTACCCCCCCCCCCCAACTTGCCTCTTAGGAGGTTCTCGAGCCCCCACTCACCCCACGTATTAAGGGCTGGGATCCCCAAACTTGATCTCTGGCATGGGTAACCTGGTACCTGGGCACCTTGGCATTGCCAGCCTGGCACCCTGGAAGTGTCCCTGCCACCCAGTGCCATCCAGGAACCCTGGCAATGTCAGGGTGGCACTTCCAGGGTGTCTGTCTGGCACTGCAAGGGTGTCCGTAAGCGTGCCGAAGGTGCTAGGCTGGCAGTGCCAAGATAGATTGGTGGCAGTGGGAATACCAGGGTACCACCCTGCCAGAGCCCGACAACACTGGGCCTCTGATAGCTTGGGAGACCCCCAGGTGCCATTACGCCTGGTCCACGTTTGTGTGCTAAACTAGTGCTAAGCAAAGTCTCCCAGGTGCAGGCATTTGAACGCTGGCCTCAGGATAATCTGTCAGGCATATTTAAATGAGCCTAATGGGTCATTTAAATATGTAAATCTTGATCTTGCGAGGCGTTCTGAACCTCACAAATCCCACGGGAGGCCTCTTGTGAGATTTGAATGGCCTCATCATGTTGCTCAGTCGGGTGCGGCGAGGCCATTCGATTGCACTAGTGAGGTTAGAGTGACTGCCCTTGACATCAAGACAGCATTTGACCAAGTGCAGCATCAAGGATTCCTAGCAAATTGAATTCAATGAGAATCAGCGGGGGGTGGGGTGGGAGTGAGGAACTCTCCACTGGTTGTAGTGATTCGAGCACAAAGGAAGATGGTTGTGGTTGTTGAAGACCAATCATCACTGCTAGAGTTCTTCAGGGAAGCATCCAGCACCCAACCACCTTTGGCCATTTCATCAATAATCTTACCTTCATCTTAAAGTCAAAGATGGAGATGTTCATTGATGATTTTACAATGCCCAGTACCATTCACGACTCCTCAGACACTAAAATAGTCCATGTCCATATGCAGCAGGCCCGCATCAACAGTCAGGCTTAGGCTGAAATGTGGCAAGTAACATTCACGCCACACAGGTACCAGGCAATGGCCATCTTCAAATAGAGAGAATTTAACCTCTCTGCATGACATTCAATGGGAATACCATCCCTGAATCCTTCACTATCACCATCCTGGAAGTTACCATTGATCATAAACTGAACTGGGCTAGTCAAATATTGTGGACTGAATTCTCTGTCAGCGGGATCCTCTATTTCACCGGCAGTGCACTCACGCCCGCGGATTGCCTGATGGCGTGGGGGTGCCCACAATGGGAAACCCCATTGGCCGGCTGTCTGGACGGAGAATCCCGCTGCCGACGGGGGCATGCTGCACCAGAAAACAAGTGCGGCGGGATGGAGGATCCCGTCCAGTGCCTACCAGGGCATGTCAGAGGTTGGAAATCCTGTTGTGAGTGAATCAGCTTCTGGGTGCAATATACCGGCTGGGTTGCGCTCGACCGGGAGTGTGGAGCATCCAGTACATTCTGGGTGCTTTCCAGCAGCCAATACGCCTCACGGATCTACTCAGATCTCGCGAGGCATCAAGATTAGGATCCCCACCACAATAGGCGTGACCAAGCCGCACTCACTTAAGTAGGTTGCAAACGTACTTGGACGTGCTGACTCAGTATCTACCAGTCTCCCCAGGGAGGCTCAGCCGGGCACCGTTCAGTACTGGTCCACACAAACATGGCCCAGGAGGAACGGCACCTAAGCCAATGGAGGCCCCTGTGTGGTTAGGAAAAGGCAAGCTGACACCCTGGGCCTCCCCCCGGAATGAGGGCACCTTGGCACTGCCAGGCTGGTTGGGAATTTGCGAGGTGGCAGCCAGAACGTATGTCAGGAGAGAGGTTCTAACTTACCCCTGCAGCTCGTTGGAGGTCGTTGGTCTTCTTCCGACATTCAATGGTGGTCCTCCTTGTCATGTTGCCCGCACTGGCAGCTGCCACTGCCTCCCTGCTACTCATCCTCTGACCCTCTTGGGGGAACAGGGTGCACCGCCTCTCGTCCACAGTGTTGAGAAACCTTGTGAGGTTGGCATCCCCAAAGCAAGGAGCAGTCTTCGCGCTGTCATGCTTGTGTGATGACTGGGAATGAGTGATGAGTGTTAGCGGTGAGCAGCTGAGATCCAAGTCAGGCAAATCAGATGCCGAGGGAACCAGTAATGTTGAGCATCCCATGGGGGCTCACTTTTGGCACTCTAAGCCGTTGAATACGGGCCACGATCTCGCCAACGTGACCGTTGCGAAACTCTCTGCCAAACATGCCCAAAACCAGGTTTTAATTTTAGTCTGCTGAATTGCGCCCTATGATTTTCTGAATGGCCTGCTCCCATCTCATTAATAATGGATTCAATCATTCTTCCAATGACAGATGATAGGCCAACTGGTCTATAATTTGCTGCTTTCTGTCTCCTTCCTTTCTTGAATAACAGTATTAGATTTGCGGTTTGTAAATCAACTGAGATCATTCCACAATCCAAGGAATTTTGCATCCACTATGTCTCCAGCCAATTCTTTTATGACCCTGGGCAGCATGCCATCAAGCCCAGGGCAGTCGTCAGCCTTTAGTCCCAATAGTTTTCCCAGTACCTTTTCTCGAATGATTGTAATCATTATAAGTTTCACCCTCTCTTTTTTGCGCTTGATTTTCAACTATTTTTGCGATATTTTTTCTGTCTTCTACAATGAAGATTAATACAAAATATGTGTTCAATGCTTTTGCCTTTTCTTTGTTTCCCATTTTAATTCATTAGTGCCATCCTATAAAAAGGGACCAATGCTCACTTTGGCTAATCTGTTACTTTTTATATACTTGTAGAAACCTTTACTGCCTGTTATTATATTTATAACGAACTTTCTCTCCTGCTCTAATTTAACTTTCCATTCTTTTTAGTCATTCTTTGCTGGTTTCTAAAATTTGTCCAATCTCTTGACCTACCACTAATCTTTGCAATATTATATGCATTTTCTTTCAATTTGTTTTTGTAATAAACCAAAAGGGGAGAGATTGGCTAACCCCAAAAATTGATCCTATTCTGAGCTTTCCCAAGTTGGCGACAGATGATGCGTCCTTCTCATAAAGTATTTCTTTCTCAATGGAATACATTCCCACATCTAACTGCAAAGGGTTGTCAGTTAGTTAAACACAATTATATCTGTAAAAGAGATACACCTTTGAAAGAAAAACTAAACATTCTAAATCTTGCTAGGTTCATTTTGTAAAGGTGCCTCTACACTCACCTTTAAAAATTTCCTGGCGAAGATGAACAACCACTTTGCCCTCCTTTTCTCATTATATTCCAATTCAATGAGATGCTTCACTGCAACAAATAAACCTAATTTATTGGGTCCCCATGCTTATTTTACAGGAAAAGATGGCCTTTAATGAAGGACAGATTCCTGGTCCTCAAGTTCTGTCATGATTAACATATTTCATACATTCTGCATAAATTCATTTTTAAAGTTTTAAATTACTAATATGATGATATTATATGGCTAAAAGCTAAAAGATAAGTCAGTTTAAAAGGCCATGCATACGGGACTTGCTGACCTGTCTAGATATCTCCCAAGGTTTAGTTACAGCCCCCAGGTCGCAGGCAGTCATCAGCATCGACCTACAATGACAACACAGTTCCATCAGAACATTCCTTACACATCTGGAAAGCTTTATTCAGAAGCTTAATCTATCATGAAATATTTAAAAAATGATCTCCAAAGGTTTTCCCTGTGGACGGAAGCAGGCTATTTGAATGCATTTTTAAAATTTGTTTTTGTAATAAACCAAAAGGGGAGAGATTGGCTAACCCCAAAAATTGGTGTGGAGTTCATGGTGTTCTGTTAAACCATGCGTGTGCATTGTGTTTCAGGTACAATGTTAAATTGGTGCGAGCCGATCTATTAAATAATTGCTGTGTTCAGCCAATGCTCCTCACATTGTTCATTGGTTGCATGCATCAGCAACAGGCCCAGATATACTTGTAGAAACTCTTACTAACTGTTATAGTGAGTGGCATGGTAGCACAGTGGGCGGAATGGTAGCACAGAGGATATCACTGTTGCTTCACAGCGCCAGGGACCTCGGTTCGATTCCCGGTTTGGGTCATTGTGCGGGGTCTGCATGGGTTTCTTCCGGGTGCTTCGGTTTCCTCCCACAGTCCAAAGATGTTCAGGTTAGGTGCTGTAAATTGCCCTTAGCGTCCAAAAAGGTTGGGTGGGGTAACTGGATTATGAGAATTTGGTGGAGGTGTAAGTTTAAGTAGGTGCTCTTTCCAAAGGCCGGTGAAGACTCGATGGGCCAAATGGCCTCCTTCTGCATTGTAAATTCTATGATTCTACGCGTGGCTAGCGCTACTTGAAAACAATCTGTACGTCCTTGGAGGGGAGATGCATTCTGGCTGCATGAAGTGGTCGATGTTTTCTTCAAAAGTCTGTGATAGGTTAAACAATGACTGAAATGACTGAAATCTAAGGATTTCGGACACTGTCTGCATCCTGGGGAACGTGGAAAGAGGAGCATCATCCTTTATCTACAAGCAGGAAGCCCTCCAGACATGCATTCTGGAGACAAAGTGAACATGTAGAGGTAGAGAACCACTTCAGGCATATTGCTCTATGAACATGGATGCACTACAGGATCTACAGGTTTAATGATCTGACATGTGTTGCTAAGGCAAGTGAGTTCATCTTTAACTGGTGTATCCTGCCAATGCTTAATTCTTACCAACTGTTTTTGCCAACCTTTCCAATGCATAATTCACTCTACCCTCATTACCCATCTGCCAACAATCTCTATCAATCAATGTTGAGTTGTTCATTTCATCAGCTTTAACTCACTTTTGTGTGCTTAGCACTGTCACAAACATCACACCCACAATTCATAGCTCAGTCACACCTGCAGCTATTTAGTCATGACAGTTAAATTGCCCAAACATATTGCAGAATACTCAATGGACAGAGGAACATAGTAGGAGCAAGAGAAAGCCTTTTGGCCCTTTGAGACATTCAGTAAGATCATGACCAATCTGGTAGAGGTTTCAGCTCTACTTTCCTGTCCGGCCTCCATAACAGTTGACTCCCTTGTCTGAACAAAACTCTGCTTTAAATACATTCAAAGACCCAGCCTCCACTGCTTTTTGGGGAAGAAGATTACACACACCAATGAGCCTTTGGGAGAAAAAGCTTCTCCTCGTCTCTCTCTTAAAAGGGATCCTCTGATTTCTAAACTATGTCCCCTAGTTTTAGTCTTCCCCACAAGAGGAAACCCTTTGGATATCCACTCTATCGATTCCCCTCAAGATCTCGTGGGGGCGATTCTCCGAGCACCTCGCCGGGCTGGAGAATCGCCGCAACCGCGTCATGACGCCTCGATGCCAGCGCACGATTCTTGGAGGTGCGGAGAATTGGCGCCATTTGCGCTGGTGTGTTTGGCGCGGCGCCGGCCCTGGGCTGCTGGAATCAGCGGGGCCACCGATTCTCCAGCCCGGATGGGCCAAGCGGCTGCTCCGATACGACAGGGTCCCGCCAGCGCCATTCACCCCTGGTCGCTGCCGGTGGGAACTCTGCGGGAACGGTCGGGGGGGGGGCAGCCTGTAGGGGAGGGGGGCTCCTTCACCGGGGGGGGGGCCTCTGATGGGGTCTGGCCCGCGATTGGGGCCCACCGATTGGCGGGCCGGCCTCTCCCCCCCTGGGTCTACTTCCTGGCGAGGTCGGCCCCTGAACACCGACCCCATGTTGGTTGGGGCCGGCATGCAAAAGAAGTCCCCCGCGCATGCGCAGGTTGGTGCGGCTGAACTGCGCATGCGCAGGTTGGTGCGGCGCCCATTTGGCACCGCCTAAGGAGGCTGGAGCGGCATGAACTCATCCAGCACCATGCTGGCCGGGGGGGGGGCCAGAATCGTACGTAACCGGGCCCGGTTCGCGCCATCATGAAACGCGATGGCGCTCATGACAGCGAGAACTCTTGGGCCCGATATTGGAGAATCACCCCCTATATGTTTCAATAAGACAACTTCTCATTCTTTTGAACTCCAATGGGTATAGGCCACAGGTTAGTTCAACCTTTCTCCACAAGACAGCCCATTTAATCCCATGAATGATTCCAGTGAACCTTTTCTGAACTGCTTCTAAAGAAATTGTATATATTTTTTTCAATATGGAGATCAAGACCGCCCACAGTACTCCAGATGTCTCACCAAGCCCCGGTACAGCTGTAGGAAAACATCCCGCCTTTTATATTCCATTACTCTTGCCTTCCTAATTATTTGCTGTAGCTGCATACTAACATTTTGTGATTCATGTAAGAAGATACTTATGTACTACAGTTCTGCAATCTTTCTCCACTCAAGTAATGTACTGCTTTTCTATTCTTCCTGTCAAAGTAAACAAGTTTGCACTTACCCATTTTATACTCCAACTGCCAATTTTTGCCCACTCACTTAACCTTTCTATATCCCTTTGCAAATTCTCTCCCTGTTCTTGACAATTTACTTTCCTACTTATCTTGGTGCCATCGGCAGATTTAGCTGCCATTCATTCACTCCCTTCATTCAAGTTGTTGATATAGGTTGTAAACAGTTGAGGACCCAGCAGTGATCCTTGTGGCACTCCACCAGGTACAGCTTGCCAATCTAGAAAAGACTAATTTACCTCTAGCCTTTGCTTCCTGTCAGCTGACAATCTTTTATCCATGAAGCTGTTATCTCCTACAGCATGTGCCCTGATCTTGTGTAGTAACCTTTAAGTGCCTTTTGGAAATCCAAGTACACCACATCAGTGACCACATCTACTGTTCCCCTTTATCCACCTTGAATATAGCTTCATCAACATCTCTTTCTCTTTCAGAAAGACATGTTGGCTCTGCCTGGTCAGATCGTGATTATTTAAATATCGTCTGTAACTTCTTTAATAATGGATTTTCCTCCTTTCCCTTTGGCAGATGTTAGGTTAACTAGCCTATGGTTTCCTGTTTTCTGCGTCCCTCCTATCTTGAATAAAGGTGTTACATTAACTATTTTCCAATTCGCTGGAACATTTCCAGAACTTAAGGAATTTTGGAACATTATAAACAATGCATCTGTTGCTTGTGCTGCATTTTATTTTAAGGCCCTAGGATGCAGGCCATCTGGTGCTGGCACTTGTCAACCTTTAGGTCTAATAGTTTTCTCAGCATCCTTTCTCCAGTGATGGTGATTGGATTAAGTTCATCCCTCCCTATCATCTCTTGATTTTCAAGAACCTCTAAGTCCTCTACCATGAAGGCAGACACAAAATACCTGATCTGCCATTTCTTTCTTTTCCAATGTCAATTCCCCAGACTTCCTTTCTGGAGGCCCAACACTAGTTTTAGTTACCCTTTTCTTACTCAGATAGTTATGGAAAGAACTGATGTATTTCTCTCAGTCATGAAGGATAAGCTGCCAAATAATAACAGACAGCAGGAAAGAACTGGAGGAGACTACGCACACTTTGACTTCCATGAAGTACATGCTGCTCGGGATCATGGGAAAGGAAATCACAAGGACCAATGATGAGGAAATCCACATAAACAAACTTCCTTCTCCTTCCACTTCACCAATGGCCCACTATCTCTTCTGACTCACAAGATGTAGGCGGTGTAAGCACACTCTCCTTCCTTACTCCTCTTCCCTCACCAGAGCCCTTTTGTATTTCAGATAACCAAGAATTGGAACCTTTCCAATCAAATGTGGAGGAGTATGACAGTGAAGATGAAGATGGATCAGTACTCAATCTTACTCTCACAGGCACCAACTTAGGGACTGACGGTGCATATATTTGCATATCGGAAAGAAGACGAGTCTGCATGGGAAACACCATGCATAAGTGTGCAGGAGCGAGGATGTAACTGCCAAATCAGTGGAGGGTGAAATAACACCCAAATTCTGCAGAGGAGTAGAATAGGGATGGGCTAGGCTTCAGAAGAAGGCTGTGGTATGTAACAACATGCCTGGTATCATAGAATGTACAGTGCAGAAGGAGGCCATTCGGCCCATCGATTCTGCACTGGCTCTTGGAAAGAGCACCCTACCCAAGGTCGACACCTCCACCCTATCCCCATAACCCAGTAACCCCACCCAACACTAAGGGCAATTTTGGTCACTAAGGGCAATTTATCATGGCCAATCCACCAAACCTGCACATCTTTGGACTGTGGGAGGAACCGGAGCATCCGGAGGAAACCCACGCACAGACGGGGAGGATGTCAAACTCCGCACAGACGGTGACCCAAGCCGGAATCGAACCTGGGACCCTGGAGTTGTGCAGCAATTGCGCTATCCACAATGCTACCGTGCTGGTATACTGGGAAGCTTGTCAGAAAGATTGTTCTCAATACCAAGGAGGAGCCCAGCACCAACTTGACACAGGGCTTTGTACAAGATGGAGTTGTCTAACATGGAGTGAGTGGCCACTTCAATCAGGATGACTGTGGACCCCACGAAGATGTAGTGTCGGCTGGCCAATGTCACAGCTTCTATTGCAGCACAAAAAGCTTCCAGCAAGGTCTGAGTGCAGCAGTTTAAGCTCAGGCAGCTGCCATTATGGTTGCAGATACCACTGTTCAAAGGGGCTTCAATAACAATTGGACTGCTGAGTTGCTGCCCTGGGAGAATGGTATTGGAACACAATCCTGCTGTACTTTCTCAAAATGGTAACATTTCTCCTCCCGCCCCTGACAGTCAGCTCAGACTATTGATAGAAAACTGAGGTGGTAAAATCTGAAGCCAATCCTCTAGGCTCAGAGTTGCTGAAGGTTGCCCTTCAAAACCACCTGCAGTCTCTTCAACTGAAGGTCAGCAGCCTTTCATCACCCATGCAGCAGGTTCTGGGGAAGCACCTCATTGGAGCTCTGGGATAGTCAAAGAAAAAACACACTAAGGGTGATTAGTTTTTCATGTATTATATCATGATTGAATTGTAGAATTGGATTAGTGCCTTTTCTTTGTTTTTTAGAATCTTTGTGCTGCCAGAAAGAGGGACGCTGTGAATTTCAATGATAGAGAAGAAGTTTGGGACTTGGTGAATAGAAAGTGCCGTTGAGGTTACTCATATCACTAATCGATTGTGTAGGGTATGGGGAGAAAGTGGCTGCCGATGATGTAGCCTCCCTTCCACTTTGTGTTCCTACACTTCCTGTTAATGGCCAGGTTGTGCGGCACAGTACATAAATCGTGATACATACTCAGCTGAGTACTACCAGGCTCCTCCCGAGCACCCCAGGCAACAGACAATTTAAGAATGCAAATGGTGTGCTCCATAATGTTCCTTAAGGAAGCATGGTTATCATTGTAGGCATGCTGTGCACATGAGTTCCGGACAGGCGTATGAGCAAATAACCCTGCCACACAGTAGCATAAACGTTCACAGCAACTGTTGCCTAGTGTTGTAAAAATATGGTTCATGGTTTATATGTTTTAGAATACATTTTAGTTTTAGGAATTAAAGTGTTAAACCTACTATAAATGGAAAACCCTGATCGAGAAAATGGTAATGATTCTGATGTAAATGCAATTCAAATAAGCTTGCAGTTGATCACACTCTTATGTTTATGTTCAAGGTCAGAGTTAACAGTGTTAACAGAGTTAATAATATAATAGAGCCAGAAGGCCCATCCTTACTTCAATAAAAGATTTAAATTATGTATGTTGCTGAAAGGAAGCTGTAAGTAGTGTTGTAAACATGGTGTTTCTTCGTGAATCCAGGGGATCTGGAAAAAGGGTCGCAAACTCCATTGGAAATACTGCTGCCGCACGGCGCCGGGGTCCCAGGTTCGATCGCGGCTCTGGGCCACTGTCCGTGTGGAGTTTGCACATTCTCCCCGTGTTTGCGTGGGTTTCACCCCCCCACACCCCAAAGATGTGCAGGGTAGGTGAATTGGCCATGCTAAATTGCCCCTTAATTGGAAAAAATGAATTGGGTACTCTAAATTTATTTTAGAAAAGAATTTTTAAAATAAAATTTAAAAAAACTCCATTGGCAATATAAATTAGTTATATGGCCTACAGAATCAAAAGATAGAATGATAGATATAATAATATATTTACATTTCTGCTTCAAAACATCTCAAAGCATGCCTTATTGTCATAAAGACAGGCTGTGGGGATGGTATTTTCATTTATTTACTGACATAAAGAAGTAGTTCAGTTTAGGAGCAGACAGATCCAGTTGCAGCTTTGCTTTGGTGTAGACTTTATCTCACCAGATTGAGGAAGCCAACAGCAGATGGAGTCAACTGGAGCCTACATTTTAAGCAGAGAAAATACTAACTTCGCCATTCACTGTGGAATGTGGGTAAGGATCTATCTCATATTTGGATTCAGTGAGGGAAAACCAGCTGGAAGGTTTATTCCAGCTTGGAGCTAGTTGAAAACATTTACAACGTCCTCAAAGAGCTTTGTGGCAGAAGGCAGTCAGCAGAATTAGCCTAGAAAGAAATTGGAAAGCAGTTGGGTAGCTGCTTGCAACCAGAACAAGGAGCTGAAGCAACCAGAGCCATGTGGTTCATAAAGAAAAAATGGGGGGGTCACACAACCAAAAAGTTAATGGTAAGATCCCATAGAACCTTACCTCTGGGAAGAGCTGGAACACTGAGGAGAATTAAAGTGAATTCCGGAGGGCTGTGACATACCTTTGAGTTGGTCTCTTGAGAAGTGAATGTAACTTCAAGACTATTGTAATATAAAAAGGAATTCTTGGGGGTGGGGGGTAAAAAGTGGAACATAGTTCATAGCATTGGTACCTGTAATTATGAACGATAGAGCCTTAACATCTGAGTTCCAGGGCAGTAGAACTGGGGGGTGAGGGGGGGGGGGGGGGATGTACCCTAAAGATTTGTTCAGGAACATCCCACCCCCAGAGGATCCCTGGTAAGGTTTGCACAGCAATTGCTTGGGAAGCTCAAGCTTCTTTTGGGCAATTGCCCTGCACTGGGAACATCTGAAAATATCACTTAAATTGCAAACTTCAGACTGTGTTACATCAATAGTTGCCCAGAAAAAGTTAGAAGAATTAAAAACCATTTCTAGCTTCTGGATAACTATTGCACAGATCCAGAGCGATACCCCCACAACCCCCCCCCCCCCCCCCCCCCCCAACGGTTATAGCCCCAAACCCCAGCCGCAGTGGGACACACACCACCCTTCCAATACTACACCCTCCAACCCCCATGGGTCTCTCCAACTCCCCTGGCTCTCATGGGACTCTCACCACCCCAAAACCTTCCCAGGAAAATCCCCTATCATCCCCCCAACTCCAGAGTCCTACCCCAAGGTCCAACTCGGAAGTTCCGTTTTCCACCCCCCCTCTTTCCTTTCAGGTCTGATTCCCAATCACATGCCCCACATTCCCAGGCCCATAATCTGACAACCCCTCTCCAGACCCGACTCCCAACTAAAAACATGAAATCTTGTGGTATAGTTCTGCTGGTTGATTGATGGTTGGGTGTTAGGATTTCTCTTTAAACATCCCCAGCAGGATCATATCACCTTGCCAGCCACAGGAAATGCTGTCCTTGCCCTATTTTGATGTTGCATTTGAGGCTGCAGCAGTTGGTATTTTAGTCATGAGCTCTTTTGTAAAGTGGAAGCACCCCGGACATTAGTCCTTGCTGAAGTTGAGGTATGGGGACACAGCCTCCTGCTGACAGCACTTTTCCCCCTACTATAATAATAGTAATCGCTTGTCACAAGTAAGCTTCAGTGAAGTTACTGTAAAAAGCCCCTCTTTCTTATTCCAGCAGATTGCCCTGGTCCGTGTGATTCTCTTCATTCTCCCAGCTCTGCTTAAGTTACAAAGAAAGCCCTACTAGGCCACTAAAGTATGGAAACAATTTGTTTTAGTACAAACTTCAAAATCAGCAAATTATGTACATCAACACCAGTCAGACCACTCTGTGTAGAGTATTTATACTTCAGGCAAGTATAGGAAAGTTCCAAACATATATAATTGCATCAGCAGACAGAAAAATAACTGATCTGTAAGTACTTAATGATCTCTTTAATTAGTGCTGGAGAGGTGGGTGTGAGGGTCTACTTTCAATTTAACTTCTGTTCAACTTTGCAAAGTTATGGCAGGAAGCAGACTATTCAAAATTGCAACGTTGGCATCAAATTGACACCATGACGTTCAAACTCTCTATGCTGCTGGCAATCATTAGGAGCACATACACAAGCCCCTTTACCAAGATTGAACCTCACACTTCTTGTTGTAATCGTACGTGCATACCTCAAAACCCATTGCGTGTTAGGAGCCCATGTTCGCACTGAAAGAACAGGCGCTTTACAGCCCAATTTCTCGCCCATGCAATCTCTTTGCTATGTGACAATTTCAACTTTTTTGGCATTTATTACCAGGCAATGAAATATAAATCTCTTGACCTGAGCATTTCTCGTTGATCCTTTACATTCCAGTTGTGCTCTCCTGAATTAACGAGTTCAAAAAATTTCATTCTTCGCCTGGAAAAGAAAATTGTCGTAGTGTGTAAATTTTAGATTATTAGATTATTTCTAGACATTATATTCGTCATAGAATCACAGAAGCCCAACAGGACAGTTGGGCCCATTGAGTCTACACCGACCCTCTGAAAGAACACCCTATCTAGGCCCATTCCACCGCCCTCTCCCTGGGCGGGATTCTCTAATCCAGTGGCAGAATGGCCATGCCGCCGTAAACGCCGTCGCGTTTTACAACGGCATGAACGGGCCAACCCCACGACTAATTCTGGCCTGCAAAAGGAGCCAGCACAGCACTAGAGCGGTTCTCACCGCTCCAGCTGCTGATCCCGGCATGAACTGGGAGCCGCGGGATCCGCGCATGCGCAGTGGCGCCAGCGACAAGGCGCGCATGTGCAGTGCCTTCCTTCAACGTGCCGGCCCCGATACAACATGGCGCAGGACTGCAGGGGCCGGCGTGGAAGAAACGAGGTCCCCAGCCAGAGAGGCTAGCCCGGCGATCGGTGGGCCCCAATTGCGGGCTAGGCCACACCGGCGCCCCCCCCCCCCCCCCCCCCCCCCGGGGTTGGATCCCCCTTTCCCCCCACAGGCCGCCCCCCGACCCTTCCACGCCAAGTTCCCGCCGGCTGAGAGCATGTGTGGATGGTGCCGGCAGGACTCGCCGTTTTCACAACGGCCGCTCGGCCCATCCCAGGCCGAGAATCGGCGGGCCGGCTACGTAGAGCAGCCCCCGACTGGCGGCGTGCCAACCACGCTGGCGTCCATTCTCCACTCTGCAGAGAATCACGTGCCGGCGTCGGGGCGGCGTGGCGCGATTCGCACTGGTCGCAGGGATTCTCCAGCCCGGCCCCGGGCTGAGAGAATCCCGCCCCCTGTAACCCCATAAGCCAACCTAACCTTTGGACACTAAGGGACAATTTGGAATGGCCAATCCACCTAACCTGCACATCCTTGGACCGTGGGAGGAAACAGGATCACCCGGAGAAAAGCCATGCAGAGATGGGGATAATGTGCAAACTTGACATAGACAGTCACCTAAAGTTGGAACATAAACAGATGTTCAATGGTAAATTGAAAATTAAAGTTGCACTCTGTCCATATTACAAATGAGAAAAGAAACAAATTTTGTTCAGGCGGATTCAAATCCTCTTACTCTGTGGCTGTTTCAAATGCTGTCTGGGGAGTTGAGAATCTTTGTTCCCAGTTGGCACTGATGAAAGTTAATTGGTGCCTTTTTTATATACACATTGATACACAAAACAAACAGAATGTAGAATAAATCCTGCATAAATAGGAATCAAAACAAAATTTAAACCAAACATGCCGCTCTCTTGACTATACCACAGCAAAAAAACACTCAATTCAAATATAGTCTTTCTTCTCTTTGAGGGAAACGCATGCTAATAGGTAGAATGCCTGTTCATGCTAATGAATGACATGTGGCAGTAATCGGAGCTTTATGCAAGGATCATTTTAACCGAGGTGGATTTTAGAGGGAATTGTCTTGGGATTACACTGCCAGGCTGATTCTGCTGTAATTAGTTCCGGCTGGACAAACACTACCATAGCAGAAAACTGTGCAGGGACAAGTTTGCAATTTTCAGCAGTGTGGGACTTCAATACCATTTTTTGTTCAAGCAGTAAACCATTACTAGACTTCAACAATTAAACAGTTGCTTTTAGAAATATGTTCAATAAAATTAACCAAATTTTTGGTTTCTGATCAGTTTGATTTTTTCCAGACAAGGTTTAGACCAAGAAAAAAAGCCAGTGTTTAGACTTCAATCATCAATTAAAACTATGTTGATTGAATTGAAAGAGGCCTTTCAACTTATTTTATCTCACTTTTCTCCATTACCCGCTTTATAATCCTTCTAATACAGCACACAATTATTGGTTAAATGGGTTCAGTTAATTGACTTTCCTATTATTCCCCACAACCCATCAATATATTGATTATCAGTTAATTGACCTTACTACTCCTGTGAGCTACACATCCATATGGCGATTATCCACTGTATAAAAAAACTTTACGACACCTGCCCCACATTTCCCATTCACAAGTTGGAGTTTATACCATTTTGCCTTGTAGCATCTGAACGTATTGTTTAGGGTCTATCTCATTAAGCATTTTATTCCTCTGGATATCCATTTTCAAAGCTGGAAGGCTCTGGTTTTTCAAATTGTTCCTTCACAACTCATCACTCTCATGCCAGGGATCAATCGTGCTGCTCTCCTTTGCACTGTCTCTAGGGCTTAGATAGTGCCTTTATGTCACTGATCAGAAATGGATGTGCCATCACTATGGTTTGATGAAGGCACTTCACTATGGTTTGATGAAGCTGCTTTCACATATCCTTGAAAGATGTGGCTATCGAATTCAACATTCTGTTTGTTTTGACATGCTGAGAGATACTTCAATTAATATCCCTGAGTTTCTTTATGTTTCTGTCACAGCCTGGAAGAAATTGGTCGACACCATGAGTGAGATTGGCTGCGAGTGAATCAGCAGCCTGTTTCACAGTGCACCAATTATCCTTACCGCTGACATCTACCCTACTGGAGTTAATCCGTTTCAATCCCAAGAAGCGCTACCCAACTGACAAAGGATCCCTTCTGTTTTTACTTTCAAAACTTGCTTTGATCCATATTGAACTTAATTTGCACTTATCAACCCAACTGCAAATCTTTTAAGCTTTCATTTTCATGACCTAGAATGATTCTTTCCTCTTGAATCCAGAGTCTTCACTTAACCCCATCTACCTTGGTGGCATTTGCAAATGTAATTACTTTTCATTGCCAGCAAATTGGTCACCTATTGTGACCAAATTGGACTGGAACAGAAATGGTTCCCGCACAGATCAAGTAGCTAGGACAGGGGAGGCATACTACTTAGTTTTTCCCTTATTTTGACCGAGCACCCCTTACAACTCTCTTTGCTTCCATCCTTTTAGCTAGTTACTAGTTAACAACCATGGCTAAACCTTGATAATCATTGCCTTTAGTTTATTTAAAAAGAGTCACATATAGTACTGCATCAAAAGCCTTCTGCAGCCAAAGTATGGCCAGCTCACTTTTTAATAATGCAAAGCTTATAAATTAATTTTATGGATATTGGCAAAACAAGTTGCAATGATCCCTTGGTACTTCTGTTATGGCCTCCGGTGATGCTTACTTAGAATTTTTGAACCATAAAAACAATGGGAATATTTGCAGACTTCATATTGATAATCCGTCTATAAAAAATATAAACCTTTGAAGTTAAAGTTGCAGTTTAATCCATTTCTCTAGAGGAATCTGCTTGAAATTATCACTCTCGCAAATGAAAATTGTTTTGTTACTCCTCAGGCCAAACATAAATTGATTCCGTGTATTCGATTACTTTAAGATTAAATAATGTGACCGCTTAAAAAAAAAACTCTATATACAAATGAACCTTATTAGACCACATCTGGAAAAGTAATCAAACGGTCTGAACAAGTAACTCTCCCATAAAATCAGTCAGTGAGTATTCTCTGTTGCCACAAAAACCTGGCTGTTCTTTACTGGCACATTTACTGTTGAGTTAATGTCTATAATATTAGCTTCAAGAGTGATAGCAGTGCATTTAGCAGTGCTGTTCTGAATTGGCTTCCAGTGAATTAATGAGAGTAGGTAGATTTTACATAAATCAGTATAGACCTGAGCTTTAAAAAAAGACTGTGAGAGCGGCATGTGTTGCAGTGGTTAGCACTGGGACTATGGCGCTGAGGACTCGGGTTCGTATCCTGGCCCTGGGTCACTGTACGTGTGCAGTTTGCACATTCTCCCTGTGTCTGCGTGGGTTTCACCCCACAACACAAAGATGGGTAGGTTAAGTGGATTGGCCACGCTAAATTGGAAAAAAATAAATAATTGGGTACTCTAAATTAAGAAAAAAAAGTATGTGAGCATATCAGAAGTATATGTCCATGCATGAATGGATTTATTTTACATTCGGTTAAGTATAATTGGGTCTAGTTTCACACATGTGTAACCTTTGTTTAGATACTCAATCAGAAAAAGCCAGTCAACCTGGTGATAATTAGTGTAGTACTGGAGAAGCAGACATTCCATGCCTGTTTTTCAAATATTGGCATCCATACCTGAAATCAGAATATGTGGCGGGATTCTCTCAGCCCAGGGCCGGGCCGGAGAATCGCCACGACCGGCGTGAATCATGCCACGCCGCCCCGATGCTGGGACACGATTCGGAGAATTGACACCATTGGTGCCAGCGGGTTCGGCACGGCGCCGGCCGGGGGCAGCTCTACGGGCCCCCCCCCCAAGCGGCTGCAACAAAAAACCCGAGTCCCGCTGGCGCCGTTCTAACCTGCTCTCAGCTGGCGGGACCTCAGCGTGGAAGGGTCCGGGGGCGGCCTGTGGGGGGAGGGGGGGTCCGACCCCGGGGGGGGGGGGGGGGGGCTCTGTTGTGGCCTGGCCTGCGATCGGGGCACACCGATCGGCGGGCCGCACTCTCGGGCTGGGGGTCTCCTTTCTTCCGCGCCCTTGGCCATGTTGCGCGGGGCCAGCGCAGAGAAGGGAGCAACTGCGCATGCGCACGTTGGCGCCAGTGCCACTGCGCATGCGCAGACCCCCGCGGCGCCCAGTTGACGCCGGGATCAGCAGCTGGAACGGCGAGGGTCGCTCCAGTGCCGTGCTGGCCCCCTCTACGGGACAGAATTGCTGATCCTGAGGCCATGTTGATGCATTGGGAAACATGATGGAGTTTCCGACGGTGTCAACAATTAGCCTCAGGATCACAGAATCCCGCACATGATGTTTAGAAATATGTGGATGGTTATCCGAGGACAGTGTATCAAGAAACTGTATGCCAGCAAGGAATTTGGGTGAGGAGAAAATTAATCTTATTAAAAAAAACATATTGGGACATGAAAATTGAAACACAACTGTATATGACATCTCTTTGTACATGGCTAGGGATAAGCCAAACTGACTCAAAGGGCTGAACGTGACCAGAAGATTCCAGACATCGGGGCTCAAATTGGGTTGCATGACAGCTTGGGTGGGAGTCAGGACTTGGGAGCAGATTTTGCTGCTTTCATCTAATTAAAGGCTGACGGGCATGGGAGGTGGCCAATAATGTGTGATGGTGGTTAGGTACGAGTGGGGAAGTCCCAGCCACTGAAAAGCAGGCACCATATTTAAAGACATAAGCAGCACTCAGTTTAAAAATATCTCACAGAAAAACATAATGAATGAACACTAAACAAGGGTGGCCCCTTTAAGATGGCCACATGACCCAAGGAAACTAATCAGGGACCAGGATAGGGATTCATCCTAGCAAGTGCAGGCTATTACCTCAGATCGATTCTGGACACAGACTGGAAGCCACAAGGTTACAAGACTCTGTAAAAAGTATGTTGCAAATAAACATTAGCTGTACGATCTAACCTGGGCACCTTGGCACTGCCAGCCTTGCACCCTGGCAGTGCCACTTGGGCACACAGGTGGTGCTGCCAGGGTACCATGCTGGCACTGCCAAGGTTCCAGGTGGCAACAGCAGTGCCAGGCTGCCACCCTGCCTGGATACCAGCCACCTGGGGGCCTCCGATCACCTAGGAAACGGCCCAAGTGCCATTCTGCTTGGTCCCCATTTGTGGGGACCAGTGCTCAAAGGCACCAAGCTAAGGTCTCTTCGGTGAGGGTCGTTAGATCCTGGGAGCCGGTTCAATCTGGTGAAGGCAGAATTAAGTGAGTTTTTAAACTCACTTAACTTTGCGAGTCTGTGTCCACCCATTGTGGGCAGGTTCCAAATTGCAATGTCTTGTGAAATCTCATTATATCTGGGCCCATCGGGACGGAGCATCGGGGGAGGGCCTCAGGTGACATCCTGAGGCCGTCCTGATGGCATGCAGTATTTTTTGAGGGGGCAGAGCATCAGAAAAACAGCACTGCCCCCGATTCCAGCGTAAAAATGGATTCTCCAGCCGATTGCCAACCATTGCAACCTACATTATGAAGTTAAGGAAAATTGCAGAACAATGTAACCATGGAACCACCCTGAATGATATGCTGATAGATCGCCTAGTTTGTGAAGTCAATAATGAGGCCATTCAGAGATAGCTGTTAGCAAAGACAGATGTCAATTTAAAAAAGATAGTACTAGCAGTGGAGAGCACTGAGAAGGGTGCACCGGAACTGCAAGGCATGTAAAATGGTGGCGCAGTTCATCAGTTAGGGCAGGAAGCTGAATCTGCAGTGGTGCCAAAAGGAAAGTTTTAAATGGAAACATATGGAGCAGGGTCAAGCAGAGTGTTACCGGTGTGGCAGTAATTACTCCCCAGAAGCTTGCAGATATAAGGAAGCAGATTGCTATTCATACCACAAGAAGGGGCACTTGAGGCACCAGTATAATAGCAAGCCAAGCCTGCTCAGCGCTAAAGGCGGTATCATATTGCAAGTTCACAGAGTAGAAGATTTCCCTACAAATGATCTGAATGTTCATTCACTCAACAATGTGAAAGCGGGTAATGTAACTCCCATCACAGTGGTGCTTTTGGTTAATGGTAAACCTATATGGATGGAAGTAGACATCTCGCTACCATAATAGGGAACACATGTACAGGTAATTGTGGGCCTTTGGGTTTAAGGAACACATCAGCAAAATTGGCATCCTATACAGGACAGGCCATCAAAATCATCCCACCATCCCAGTGAGGTGTCAGCAGCAATCTGCCCAACTCCCACTAATAGTTGTATCAGGCCGAGGAGCAAGTCTACTGGCCTGCGACTGGCTCAAAGAAATTAAATTAAATTGGACAGACATTTTTCAAATAAAAGAAGGGGGTCCACGCAAATTAATAAACAAGTACAAATATGTATTTTGTGATGAGCTAGGAAAAGTTAAGGATCTGCAGGCCAAGATTCACATAGACCCAGAGGAAGCCCACAGTTTTTCAGGGCCAGGCCCGTGCCTTATGCCTTGATAGAAAAGGTGGGGACAGAACTGAAAAGGTTAGAAGAACTGGGAATCATCTATCCCTCTAGTTTGCAGAATGGACATCCCCATAGTCCCTGTGATAAGACCAGACAAACCGTCTGCTTCTGTGGGGACTCCATTCCAAAGATACAAGACAAGTATCCCAATCCAAAGATAGGAGACAAGTAACCCATTGCAAAGATAGAAGACAAGTATCCCATTCCAAAGATAGAAGACAAGTACCCCATTCCAAAGATAGAAGACAAGTATCCCATTCCAAAGATAGAAGACAAGTACCCCATTCCAAAGATAGAAGACAAGTACCCCATTCCAAAGATGGAAGCCAAGGAACACATTCCAAAGATGGAAGATTTGTTTGCAAAGCTGGCCAGAGACGAATCTTATATGAAGTTAGACCTGAGCCATGCTTATCAGCAGCTTGAGTTGGATGATGCTTCCCAAAGGTATGCTCCAATTAAAACACACGAGGGTTTGTTTCAGTATACGAATCTGCTGCCTTTTGGCATATCGTCAGCTTATGCCATATTCCAGAGAAGGGTGGAAAGTTTGTTGCAAGGATTGCCAGGTGTAATAGTATAGCTGGATGATGGGGGATCGACGGAAGCCAAGCACCTAGCTAACTTGGAAGAGGAGGTAAGAAGATTTCAAGAGGCTGGAGTTGTCTCAAGAAGGAGAAATGTACTTTTCAGGCCATGAAGTGGCTTACCTGGGATACCGGGTAGATGCACATGGGTTGCACCCAGTGGAGGAAAAGTTAGAGCAATAAAGGAGGCACTGGTCCCCAGAAACTCATCTGAGCTTAAGTCCTTCTAAGGAATGATGAATTATTATCGACGTTTTCTGCCAAATTTGTCAACATTAATGGCCCAGATACATGTGTTACTGAAGAAGCACCAGCGTTGGGTTTGGAGGATGTCTCAGAGAGAAACTTTCAACAAAGTAAAGTAGTTACTACATTCATCTTGTTTATTGGAGCACTTCGACCTATCGTGAAAATTGGTGTTAACTTATGACACACCTCCTTATGGCGTCAGTGCGGTTTTATCTCATATAATATATGATGGGTCTGAAAGACCTGCAGGATATGTCTCCAGAACCCTCTCAGAGGCTGAAAAAGGCTATTCTCAGATTGAAAAAGGGTTGACTGTCATGCATGGAGTAAAGAAGTCCCACCGGTCTGTGCACGGAAGGCATTTTACCATTGCAACGGCCCACAAACCACTTTTGAGTCTTTTTAAGGAAGACAGGGCTATTCTGTGAATTGCATCAGCAAAGATTCAGCGTTGGGCATTAATCTTATCAGAATACACGTCTACATTCCAACACCAGCTTGGAATGCAGATAGCAAATGTGGATGCACCGAATCGTCTACCATTGCCTGAGATTGTGAAAATTACATCATACTTTGGGGAGCAAAAGTCGTCCCAGTACCAGAAAGGGATTTGCTCTTGGTTGAATTACATCATGCCCATCTGGGTCTGTCAAAAATGAAGATGCTCGCCCGGAGTTACGTTTGGTGGCCTGGTATAGATGGCAAACATTGAGAGGTTAGTGAAGCACAGCAATCAGTGCCAGTTGCAACAGAGGTTTCCTGCTACAGCCCTTTTGTATACTTGTGAATGGTTAGGCCAGCCATGGGTGCGCGTCCACATTGATTATGGGGGGCCATTTTTGGGCATGATGTTTTTGCTCCTGATAGATGCCCATTTGAAGTAGATGGAAGTGTTCAAAATGAAGTCTATGATGTCACATGCCACAGTTAAGAAATTGTTTCAGTGTTTTGCATTCCATGAAGTACCTGAAGTAATTGTGTTAGATAATGGAACGGCCTTCATGAGTGCTAAATTTCAGAATTTCACCAACTACCCAGCATCCAATGGACTGGCTGAACGAGCAGTCCAAACTTTCAAGGCAGGTCTTAAAAAGCAATCAAGTGTGACTGCGGAAACCAGAATATCTTGATTTCTTCTCGGATACTGGACAATGCGGCATTCTACAACAGGACTGCTGCCAGTGGAATTATTGATGGGTCAGCTTCTTAGGACCAGGCTAGATCTGGTGTTTTCAAATTTGTCTGGGAGGTTAGAGGCCAGTCAGAGCAATCAGCAGAAAAACTATGATTCAGGCAAAGCAGTAATGTCATTTGCAATAGATGAACCAGTGTATGTCAGAAATTTCGGAAGCGGACCAAACTGGGTCCCAGGAGTTGTAGCTAAGACTTCCTGTTTATGAAGTGAATGTACAAGATAGGATTGTCAGGAAACATGTGGATCATGTACGTGGTTGAGAGTTATCCCAGCAGCCATTACTACAACCTGAAACCATATTGCCAACAGGAAATATTGATGATTGTCCGAGCAGTGAAGTACCGAGTCAACCTGTCACAGTAGAGTCTGCTGTCACCACAGAAACAGATGAGGTTGAGTTGCCAGTACCTGAGGAGATAACGAGTGCAGTGGTTTCTGTAGAATGTACCCCAGTAGAAGCATCCAGTTCTGTGGGGTCATGCCACTTTACCAGACAACAGAAACCACCAGAGGGGCTAAATCTATGATGGACTGGTTGAATGGGTTAAATGTTATATTTATTGGAGAATGTATAGTTTAACTATTATTATTGTGTAAAAGGACTTGTTGGAGTGGGGGAAGGGGGAGGTTTGTGCCATCTGGCACCTTTAAGGGGCGATTGGCTATTAGGATCACATGACCTGGGGAAACCAATCGGGGATCAGGGTGGAGTTTCATCCTAGCAAGCATGGGCTTTTGCCTCAGATCGATTCTGGATGCTGGCTGGCGGCCACAAAGCTGCAAGACTCTGTCAGGTAGTGGGCGCAATAAAACGGCCACATTGCATTCAAAAGGCGGCATGGCCGGTAGATGCTGGGAGATCCCTATTCCAGGATCAACTCGTCTCGCCATACCTTGCAAGATTTAAGGGAATCTCGAGTGATGTCGCAATCTGAATCCCACCCATGTGGAGGGTCACTGTCTGGTAAATCTGCATATTAGAGCAAGACAGCTAGTTTCACTCTAATATGCGCTCCCTGATCTACCAAGGCCCTGGGATCTAACCCCTTTGCTCAGAGATCTTGGCCCAGCACCGTTCACTGCTGGTCCCCACAAATGGGGAACAGACGGAACAGCACTTGTGGAGGTCTCCCAAGGGATTGGAAGCCCCAAGATGCTTGCACTCTGGGAAGGGTGACACCCTGGCACTGCTGGTGCCACATTAGCACGATCAGCCTGCCACCCTGGAACTGCCACATGGGTGTCAGCCTGGAACTGCCCGGGTGGCAGGGGCACTGCCAGGGTGCCAGATTGGTGTTTTTTCTGCAGTGGGGATCGGGCTTGGGGGCACCCTGTGTGTGAAGCGGGATGCCGGAGTGGAGGGGGGGGGGGGCGAGAACTCCCTTATAGGTGAGTTGGGGCTTGGGGGGGTTTGGGGGTCGAGTCAGGGTTTGAGAAATTGGGGCAACATGTTCCAAACTCTTCTTGCACTGAGGGGTTCCGGCGAGTGGTGCTCCTCAGAGCAGGGAACGGGACTAAATGTGACCTCGGCGGGACATTGCCCATTGAGGCTCTGAATTGAAACAGAGTCCTGATAGATAGCATGGTGTTTCTTGGTGCTGCGAGTGCCGGGAAACACCCGGCTAAACATGCTTGTCACGGAACTCTATTCCAATTTGGTTAGATCGCGCCCAATACGTTGTAAATAAAGATTAGTTCTTTCATACCCAGCTGGTAAGCCAAAGCTATTACAAAGGGTTTTCAAGGAATAGCTGCAGTGAGAGGAAGAGTGGCTCCCAGGTTTAGCGATACTTCCCTGGAAGTTGCAAGGGCTCGGAGGAATGTTTTGCCCAGTTAATGGGAGGAAGACTCCAGCAAGCCCCACTGGGTTGATGTGGTTGGAAGTTACAGAATAAGTTAGCAGTCCCAGGGTGTTTGCATGAACATGGTTGCAGTACTGCAAGTGATTCCATAGAATACCGACAGTGCAAAAGGAGGCCATTCAGCCCATAGAGTTTTTACTGACCCTCTGAAAGAGCACCTTACCTAGGTCCACTCCTTTGCCCTATCCCTGTAACCTCATAACCCCACCTAATTTACATATCTTTGGACAATAAGGAGCAATTTAGCATGGCCAATCTATCTAACCTGCACATCTTTGGACTGTAGGAGGAAACTCACGCAGATACGAGGAGAACATGCAAATGCCACACAGTCACCTAAGGCCGAAATCGAACCCGGATCCCTGGCGCTGTGAGGCAGCTGTGCTAACCACTGTGCCACTGTGACATCAGTCAATGACGTGTCATGATCTGACAAGGTGAGTTAATCTCGTTATACCAAGCTCACAGCCTTGAATGTCGCTAAAGACACCAACGAAATAGGAGAAGAGATTGCTGACCCTGGCAGAAGGCATGACCAGGCACCAGCATTCGCAGCGAAATGCACAGGTGCTTCACAGCAGATGCCCTGGTCACTCAGCACTGATGGCTGCCTTGCCAATGCTAAACCTCACCAACCACTTCTCATATTTTATTGTGCCTGGAAGCAGGACTCCCAGTGAAACTGGCACAGAATGGCAAGCTCAACTGGGCTATGAGAGATCATGCATGAGTCGCACCTGATCTGCCTGGTCAGTGGGCCCAGAGAGAGGGCAGTCGCTGAGGCGGAGGTCAGCATTGGGGATCCAGGTGAGCTCCCGCTGAGTTGCAGTGTCCCGATGGCACACCACCCCCACAACACCCCTCACCACCACCCCAGCTCCCCCGCACCACTCCAACAACACCCCTCACTACCCCAGCTCCCCTGCACCACTCCCACAACACCTCTCATCACCCCTCACCATCCCCACACCACCCCTCGCCACCCCCACACCACTTTCTCACCACCCCAGCTCCCCCACACCACCCCACAACACCCCTTACACCGGGTCGGGTATGTTTTGGCGCCGCCCTTTTGGCACCGATCATTTGACACCGCCATTTTGGTGCTAAATTGATTTGGCGCTCATTATTTTGGCGCCCAGCAGTTTTGGCGCCTTTGTTGTGTATTGAATATATTGCCAGGAATGTAATGATAGGTTAATAGGTCGGCACCAAATGATCGGCGCCAAAAGGGCGGCGCCAAATAGTCCCATTCCCCCTTACACCACCTTCTCACCACCCCATCTTCCCCTCATCACCCCCACAACACCCCTCATCACCCCCACATCACCTTCTCACCACCCCATCTCCCCAGCACCACCCCCACAACACCCAACCTCCCCCTCACCACCCACCACCCCAACCCGTGATCCAATCATGTGGTCTGTCTTGTGTCTTGCAGAATCACCTTGTGACAAGGCGGGCCCTTCTCGTGTCCCACTTCCTTGACCCCAGGTGGAGGGAAGGTTTGGTGGTGACGTGGAGGTGGGGTGGACGGAGGGGTTGGGAGTGGGGGTTGGTGGGGTGGAGGTGAGATGGAGGTAGGGGTTGGGGTGGTGGGATGGAGGGAAAGGTTGGTGGTGGGGTGGGAGGTAGGGTGGAGGGAGGGTTGGGGTGGCAGGCGTTGGTGAGGTGGAGTGGAAGGAGGGGTTGGGGGTGGGGGCTCTCTGCGCAACCATGGGCCATGGTGGGTGGTCAGTGGGGTGCGCAGCAAGATGGCTCCCTTGCAGGCTGCAGCAAAGGTGGTTAGTGCCTGGACACCCTGGTCCCGGGAGGGTCACCCCGATCCCACGACCCATCCCCTGTTCGGCCCCTCGCTACTCACCCCCCCCCCCCCCCCCCCCCCCCCACTCCCCGAGGCCCTGGCAGATGCCATGTCTCTGGGAACATGTCCTACCTCCTCTCTCCCCCTCAGCAGCCACAGAGCCTGTATCCCGATTTGAAAACCACAAATGACCTCATGATCGTTTATTCCTCTTGGCGGATGCGGTGCATCGTGGAACTCTGGAGAATACCAGATCGAGCCCGTTAATGATATGCCAAAGGCGTTTACTGCATATGTGAGTAGAATGCATTGACGCCACTGTCGAGGCACTGGAGCATGGCACTCTGTTGGGCGTCCGACTCTGCTCATGTGCGATTCTCCACCCAATCGCCTTTTGTGATTCCAGCGTCAATGGACCTTGCAGATAGATATAGATAGATTGAGCCTGTGGGCAAAAATCTGGCCGAAGGAGTATAATGTGGGAAAACTTCAAGTTGATCACTTTGGCAGGAAGAATTTTTTTTTTTTTTTCTTTTTTTTTATAAATTTAGATTACCCAATTATTTTTTCCAATTAAGGGGCAATTTAGCGTGGCCAATCCACCTACTCTGCACATTTTTGGGTTGTGGGGGCGAAACCCACACAGCCACGGGGAGAATATGCAAACTCCACACGGACAGTGACCCAGAGCCGGGATCGAACCTGGGACCTCAGCGCCGTGAGGCGGTTGTGCTAACCACTAGGCCACCGTGCTGCCCTTTTGGCAGGAAGAATAAGATGATGTTCATAAGATGATGAGGGGGATAGGTAGAGTGGACGCTCAGAGACTATTTCCTCTGGTGGATATAGCTGTTACAAGGGGGCATAACTATAAGGTTCGGGGTGGGACATATAAGAGGGATATCCGAGGTAGGTTCTTTACTCAGAGAGTGGTTAGGGTGTGGATTGAACTGCCTGCTGTGATAGTGGAGTCGGACACCTTAGGAACTTTCAAGCGGTTATTGGATAGGCACATGGAGCACACCAGAATGACAGGGAGTGGAATAGCTTGATCTTGATTTCAGACAATGCTCGGCACAACATCGAGGGCCGAAGGGCCTGTTCTGTGCTGTAATGTTCTATGCCTATGTCTAATAAGAAAAGCAGAGTATTCATTGAATGCAGAACGACTGCAGAATGCTGAGATGCAGAGGATCACGGCATTCTCATGCATGAGTATTAGAATGCAAGTGCAACATGTAATCAAGAAGGCTAAAAAGGAATGCTATCCTTTTTAAGCCAGGAATTGAACATAAAAGTATGGATGTTATGCTTCAGTCAGACAGGGCACTGGTGAGGCCACATCTCGAATACTGTACACAATTTTGGTGTCATTATTTAAGGAATGTGTAAATGCATTGGAGGTGGTTCAGAGGAGGTTTACTAGATTGATATCTGGAATGAGTGGGTTGTCTTATGAGGGTAGGTTGGAAAGGTTGGGCTTGTTTCCACTAGAAGAGTGAGGGATGACTTGATTGAATGGTATTGACAAGGTGGATACTGAAAGGCTAATTATTTTTGTGGGTGAGGCCAGAACTAGGGGTCACTGTTGTAAAATTAGGAGTCGCCCTTATAGGACAGAGATGAGGAGAAAGTTTTCTCTGAGAGTTGTGCGACTTTGGAACTCTGTGCCTCAGATGGAAGTGAAAGTGGGGCTAATAAATATTCTTAAGGCAGAAGTAGATAGATTCTTGTCGGACAAGACCATCAAAATTTATTGGGGCTAGATGGGGAATGTGGAACTCAACACAAACAGATCAGCCCTGATCTTATTGAATGTCGGAACAGGTTCAAGGGGCTGAACGGCCTGATCCTATTTCGTATGTATGTAATTGACTGTCAGGGCAGCATAGTGGTGCAGTGGTTAGCACTGGGACTATGGCGCTGAGGACCCGGGTTCGAATCCCAGCCCTGGGTCACTGTCCGAGTGGAGTTTGCACATTCTCCCCGTGTCTGCGTGGGTTTCAGCCCCACAACCCAAAAGATGTGCAGGTTAGGTGGATTGGCCACACTAAATTGCCACTTAATTGGAAAAAAAGAATATTTGGGTACTCTAAATTTATAAAAAAAGTAATTGACTGTCAATGGAATCAGGTCTGGGTTCTATTCTGACATGTTCCCCTTCTAGTTTAGCAATCCTTCCACCTCCAATCATGTCAGCCCGGGTTTGGTAAAATTTTGGCCAAAAATATCTAAGGGCGAACTTGGATATTTTGTTTAATTTGAATACCTTTGAGTTTTGAATTTAGTTTAATGAATAAAGCTACCATTATGGTTAAGCCAATTGAATTTTACAAGAGTGCACTGTTAGATGTCCCTGACTTACTCTGTGTTAATGACATCCTATATTGATGACCTTTAACCATGTAATACATATAATGAACCACAATTTTATAAATGTTTGCTTTGCTTGTGAATTTCATCATTTAAAATACATTCCACATTTGTGCGAAGGGAAGAACTTGCATTAATATAGCGCCTTTAAAGGTTGGAGTCAGCTACAAATATTCATATCTAAAATTGCCACATAATAAGTTTAGAACTAGTTTAGTTCAGCTGACTGATGGAATATTGACACCCAACATATAACCCAAATCTTGCCTTTTCAGAATCCAATTTCATCCTCTTTAACTCATTCCCCCATTACTTTTAACAGCCCATATTATGTTTAAAAAGGTATTTGAGATCCTTGCCTTTATTAATAGATGAATAGAATACATAAGCAAGGACATTATACTGTACCTTTATAAAATTACTGGTTAGGCCTCAGATAGAGTATTATGGTTCAGTTCTGGACACCACAGTTTAGAAGGATGTTAATACTTTAAAGAGAATGCAGAGGAGAATGGTACCAAGGTGAGAGGCTTTCGTCATGTGGAGAGATTGCAAAAGGTGGGGTTATTGTCCTTAGAGCAGAGAAGGCTAAGAGGAGGTTAAGAAGAATTCAAATAGTTTTGATAGAGTAAATAAGGAGAAACTGTTCCCAATGCCAGAGGGTCGGTAACAGGAGAACACAGATTTCAGGTAATTGACAAATAACCAGAGATGAACTGAGGAAACTTATTTAAAAAGACAGTGATATGTTGTCATCTGAAATGCACTGCTTGATGTGCTATTAGCAAAACGTTTAAAAAGGGAAAACGATTACAGGGCCACGAGGAAAGAGCAGGAGAAATAAATTAATTGGATCGCTCTGCCAATGAGCTGACAGAGGCATGATGGGCCGCATGAAGCTTTTCTGGGCTGCATCATTCTACGATTTGATGATCAGTATTAATTGGTTCCATGGATAAAGTAATGTAAAAACGTCTCCATTTTTTCCTTTAACTCTTGACACAAAGTAATGGCCATCATATAATAGCACTGTTAAACACACTGTCAGTCACATGTGTGATGGAGATTTAAACCACAAAAGACATGAGAGGGGTGGCGCAGTGGTTAGCACAGCTGCCTCACGGCGTTGAGGACCCGGGTTCAAACCTGGCCCTGGGCCACTGTCCATGAGGAGTTTGCACATTCTCCACGTGTCTGCGTGGGTTTCACCCCCACAACCCAAAGATGTGCAAGTTAAATGGATTGGTCACGCTAAATTGACCCTTAATTGGAAGAAAAATAACTGGGTCCTCTAAGTTTATTAAAAAAACAAAAGACATTTGGTCCATTGTCTCTATACTGCCTCTTCATTGGTGCAATGAAAAGATAATGACGGTGCTCTCTTCTCGGTCTTGTTTCTCCCTTGGTTTCGTTTTTTTCTCTATTCTTCCATCATGGTCTCGTCTGAGCTATCCCTGTAACAAATCATTCCATGTTCCGTGTCCTTTGTGTAAAGAAATCTTTCAGTCAGGAGAGTTTGAGTTTAAGATCTGAAAATCTAATGCAACGCACTGCAATTTCTATAACAGTTAATAATCTGTGTGCAGATCGAGGGGACAGATCTTGATTGCGTAACCATGTAAAACAGGTGTTACTGAGTAGCAGCTACTACATCTGTTCCACTTTTCAGTTCCATTGCAGTCAATGAAAATAGAAATGCGGATCAATGTAAAATAGGCTGTTAAACAAAGTCAATATCAATCCCCTTGTGTCCATGAGCATTAAGAGGAAGAATAAAACAACATTGCTCTTATAAGCACCGTTTGCTACATTGAATAAATTTCATTTCCAAGATTAATATATTTGAAATTCATATTCCTCCAAATATTGTAAATGTATCGACACTTACAGTTCCTCTATAATTTCCATTTTAAAATCCATATTTTTTCTATATTTTTTAATGTTATTTTACAATTTCAAAATGTTACTTACATTCCTAATGCTGGAAATTATAATAAGTTTTGGATTTGTGTGGAAGCACTGATTCTGTCATCTGATCTAAATAAAGGGTGTTAAATTTCTGTTGTGTTTCTTCAAGGCTTCAAAGGCAACCCATCGGTTGAAATCAAGGTTGCATGAGCTACAAAAAGGAGGCAACTGCCTGCTGCATTCTCCAGCAGCTCTACCCAAGACCCCATGAAATCAATAAACATTATCACTTCTGCAAGGGCATCTTGGAGAACAATGGGATTTTTTTCCAGATTAACAGAGATGTGATTGTTATATGAGGTACAAAAGTGGATCGAAACCTACTCAAAGTAGAGTGTCAGATCAGTTGCTAGTATTGACTGTTTCAAAAGCTGCATGATGTCACTGTACACCCTGGAGGATAGACTTGCAAATATATTGTGCCCCTGTGTGAAAGAAAGAAAAGAAAAATATTATTAAAGTACATATTAGAAACTAAGAAAAATTCTAACTAGAAAAATTCTAATTATAACTTGGTTCAAGTGATTGTCTTTGTTTTAGCGACTCGATCCAGTGGACGGAATTTAATGCCGCCTTCATTACACAATCCCCTCCCCAGGGCTGAGGTCTGAGATGGATGTGCCATTTGATCAGGTAGGACTGCGCAGGGTGAGGTCCCTTCTGACTCCTCTCCCAATTAAGTCCAGGGCAGGAAGTCTTGCTTGAGGGTTTGCTTGAGGCCTAGTAGGAAGATCGGTCAGATCAAGGGATCGTTTCAGGAAGGTTTTGGGAGGAGCGGGATTATGATGATGAGACCCATCCCCCTCTTCCTTTCCTCTGATACTCCTTCCTGCATTTCTCACTCTCACTTACCTTTCACCAAGGATCTATCACCAGGGATCCATGGTGAAGGTACAAGTGTATTACTCCTAGTGGTGCTGCTGGTAATGGGGAGATTCCAGTCTTCGATTGGCTGTCAGCTCTCTGGCTGGGGGTTCCACACGATTGGGGAGTGTCATAATATGCACCCATGCGCATCATGAGGTAAAAGCAGGCAGTGACAGACACCCAGGTGTGCCAATCAACATACAGAACAAAACACAACCAATCACCAGACAGAACACCAGAGGGGGGCTTCCAACTATAAAACACACGAGGCATCAGCACTCTGCCTCTTTCCACTGGTGACAACTGTAGTGACAGTCAGGGTGTACAAATCATTCAACACCTTCTACACGTGGATCAGAGCTAGCCTGGTCTAGATAGTTAGAGTTAGTTTACTTAGAGTAGTAGCGAGTAAACCCACAGGCAGCTGTGTGCTTCGTTACTGAAGTTCAATAAATCTTACTGAACCAACGCGTATGTTTGGTGTATGCTTTATTGTTTATCTGCATCGTGTTGCAGTCCGTGTTACCCCAGGGTGAATAACACAATAGGGATGTCCTGGAATTACATGTCTCCTGTGAAGCCAGGACCCCTAGCAGCCCCCCCCCTCCCCCACTCCCACATTAAACCTTTCCCCAAATATTGGATGCAACATAATCCCAGCTGTTTAAAATGGAACATAGGTTCAACAAGATATTCCAAAATTGATTGCAAATGTCTTGACTTTAACATAGCCAGTTTGCTGGCTAGATGAGCTGATTTTTATTAATTTAGAAATTCCTGTAACCAGCAATGGACAGAGCCTTCTATTAGTTAGATTTTCCCCTGCCAGTTTAATGTCAACAATAGATTGACCTAGGAGTTGCTGGAAGTGTAAAATGGACAAAGCATGACACCCTCAGACCGAACAGGGCACACAACTGGGAATTTCCTTAATCCATCAGATTAAAGTATTGGAAAATAAACAGTGTGAGATCAGAAAAAGGTTGTGCAATTTAAAATGGTAAATTCAATGTCAAACCAGATACAAAAAGAGAGAAAAATTGAGAATGCAGTAAGCAAGAGAAAAAGGAGTCAGAAAGGAAGAGTAACTTTTAATTAAACTTTTCTTAAACTAAAGCCCGAAGAAATGGTTCTCTGCTATTGTAACAGTTAATATTTAGTGCCAGAGTTGTTGACTGGCAGTAGTAAACACTTGGGGCAGAATTCTCCACCTCTTGCAGTTTTCCTGTGGCAGAGATGGCTTGCCATCAACTGACGGGAGGATCCTCTCGTCTCTCCAAAGTCAATACTGATTTACATTCCTCGCCCGTGTCGCCATCGGGGAATCCACGGTGACGGTCGACTTTGGCGGAACCGGAAGATTCCGCTGACAGGACAAGAATTTCACTATTACCACATCACTAAAAGTGTCCATGGACTTGAAATTATTCACTGTAACTTTGGGCCGAATTCTATTCTCCCCTGGGTATAGGTTGGCAGGTAGGCTTGGGGTGTGACATTTGGCATGATGCCATGCGTGCCTTTCCCAGTGCCTGTCCACCGACCCACGACTCCACCACAATTCCACATGTAATGGGGGAGATGTTAGGTTGTCCACCCATCATTTGACGAATTGAAGGTCTAAAGTAGCCAATTAATGGCCACTTTGCCACAGCAGTAGAGGAAGAAGCCAGGTTTGAGGTATGTCAGGTCCCATTACTGGGGCAACATTTAGGAAAGGAGCGTGCATCATATGGGGCCCCCTGCCCCCCACTCCCTCCCCAAGGTCCGGCTCCTTTGCCACAGGTTTCCGTTGCTCATCCCCCAAGCCTGTGCACTCAGGCTCCCCACCTACCTCACCTTCCTCAGTAGGGTCTCCTAGCTGGTCCCACCGAGAACCATCCCAGCCTCCATCTTTCCTCTCTCCGCCTCCAGCGACGGTTTTCTCTGGGACTGGTTTTGGCCACTGTTCCCGGTGGCATTGTTGGAATCAGAGCGTTGCCAGCCATTTGATTGACAGGCAGTTCTCAGAGGTAGGGTTAAGGGGAATGAAAGTCTTGCCCTGAGCCACTGGAACTGACTGGGTTCTCCGATGCCTTTTTCATTTGGGGAGGAGATAGGGAAGTTCAGTAATCCATAACATCCTGTCCTTTCTGTGGCAAGTTTCCTTCATATTTATAATAAATGGACTTCATGTTGGTCAATGCATTTAACTAGGAGCCAATTGTAAGATGCCAGTTCTCACATAGCCAGCAGTGGAGCAGTGCATCCCATTCAGAAAAGTCTCGATTTCCATATTTAATTGCATATTTGGCCTTGCCTGAAGTTGTTGTGGTATTTGCTATTTACCATGCCATAATTTTCACAGCAAATTTTTCCACTTATAATTTATGAGCCACCTTGGAGTTAAATTAGTTACCAATAATTTTCCTTGTAAGAAAGAATGTGAAATTCACAGACTACCTCATCAAAATATGTTTCGGGCTCATTATTTCTTTCCTCTGTGGCTTCTGTTGCAAGATTAATTATAAAAAGATTTTGCTGTCATATAAAATTTTATCGCTACCAACCGTAACCAAAACAAATTATTTACTTGATTATTAATGATTAATTGTTACTGAAAAGATTCAGTTTAAAATGTTAATCTCAATATTTCTTTTTGAAGCCTTCTTCGAATCTCAAAATGCCAAGCACGATTTAGTGTTTTTTCTGATGTACGGTAAGATTCGGGATTCTCTGACCCCCGGCCGGGCCGGAGAATCGGCGGGGGGGGGGGCGGTGTGAATCCCGCCCCGCCGCTGGCTGCCGGATTCTCCGGCGCTGGCGGGAATCGCGGTGCGCCGGTCAGGGGCCGTTGGCAGTGCCCCCCCCCGCCAGCGATTCTCCGGCCCGCGATGTGCTGAGTGGCCGCCTGTTTTCGGCCAGTCCCGCCGGTGTAAAATACACCAGGCCCTTACTGGCGGGAGCTGGCTCTGCGGTTGGCCTGCAGAGTCCTCGGAGGGGCGGGAGGGGGGGATCTGGACCCGGGAGGGGGCCCACGGTGGCCCGGCCCGCTATTGGGGCCCACCGATCCGCGGGCGAGCCTGTGACGTGGGGCACTCTTTCCCTCCACGCCGGCCGCTGTAACGGTCTGTCATGGCCGGCGCGGAGAAGAACCCCACTGCGCATGCGCTGGGATGACGTCAACACACGCTGGATCTCCCGCTCTTGCGCCAACTCTTACACCGGTTGGCGCGGCGCGAAGCCCTTCGGCGCCGGTTAGCGCGGCACCAACCCCGCCGGCGCCGGCCTAGCCCCGGAAGGTGCGGAGGATTCCGCACCTTCCGGGTGTCCCGACGCCAGAGTGGTTCACGCCATTCCTCGGCGCCGGCATGGCCCACCCTGCCGGATAGGGGAGAATCCCGCCCATTAATTTTCATTCTGAATGCCTCTGAAATAGTCTGGAATTTCAAAGTGTTCTTTGGTGGACTTTGTTTTTTCTCAATACTATAGGAAGGGTAATGCTAAATTTACTGCTGTGGCACAGCGTTTCATGGAAGCTTGAAGAATTTACATTTCTCTATTTAATTATATCTCACATCCTTTCTGTTTTAACTTTGGTTTCTGTTGAGTTAGTTGGTTGGAAGGAAGATATTTGATATGCCTTTCCGAGTTAATATGGATTTTACATCATATCTTAACAAAGGAAACCTATTGAAATGTAGTATTTTGTAACATTGAGGTTCTGTCATACATTTTACACTTCAATGATAAATATAGTATAAAACAGATTTTTAATCTAGCCAGGAGATGACAGGGTATGTTATGGTCTTGGAAGCAGACCCAGAGTGTGAAGACGAATGATATTGTATGACAACAAGTCTGAACCATTAAGCCATCTGACATTTAAAGATGTTCACCACAGACACAGCTGACTGATTTAGGCTGCACTGGCTTTGATCAATTTACTCAGTGAACTTTCACAATTCTTTTTGAACGCAAATTATCCCAATGCAGCAAATTACTTCAGAGTAGAAATACTGTTGTGCTGCATTAATGACCTGAGGTATTACCTTGCCGTATGAATATGTGAACATATGAATTCAGAACAGGTGTCGGCCATTCGGCCACTCGAGCCTGCTCTGTCATTCGAATAGTTCATGGGGTAAAATTTTAAAGCACATGCCATCCCGACAGTCAACATCTAACATGCAGCCGCCAACTCTTTAACTTTCACTGCCACTTCATGATTACTTGAGAGTTGACTGGCAGTGGGTGAGACTTCCATCTGGCCTTGGAAGGAAGTCCTGCTCATGAGAGCTGTTGACCAATCAGATTGGCCGACTGCTCTTCACCTGACCACACACAGTGCTCCAGTGGTCAGAAGTGGTACTGCAATGCTCTCCCTGGAATGAAGTCCAGGAACCTTCAAAATGGTAACTCCCAGGGCGCGGCAGGGTAGGGGAGGCCATGGGTGGGAGAGGGTGGTTTGCAGTGTCGCGGGGAGGGGTTAGGTATGTGGGGAGGGGGTCCCAGAGCTCCAATGTCCCAGGCGGGGGGTTCTCCCAATTCTAAGGCGGCCTTCAGAGCTCACCCCACAACCTCTCACCCGAGATGGGGAGAAGTGCAAATGTCTCTTTCTCACCCTACCAGTCTCGACATTGAGGCTGGGCGGGATGAGGCTATGAAGTGGTCATTTAGGGCTTTAATAGGTGAATGGGCATGGTTTCCCGCCCGAGGCCCTGCCCGCTCAAGTGTGAAATTGCGTTTGTGCTTGAGTGGTTGGGTTTTTGGGGGGAATCCCATCCAATCAATTTTACACTCCCATGCCTCAGAACCCACCTTGGGGGAGTGTCAAATTCTGCGCATGGTTGGTCTGATTGTGATCTCTGCTCCACTTCCCTTCCTACTCTTTATACCCTCTGACCCCCTTGTCCATCCAGAATTTACATATTTCTCTCTGAGAATGAAAGTTCTACAAACTCAGCGTCTCTCTGAGCAAAAATAATTCTCCTCACCTCTGTCCTTATTTTTAAATCGTGTCTCCTGGCTCTAGTCTCTTCCTCAAAGGGAAAAAATTATTTCAGCATCGACCCTGTCAGGTCCTCTCAGGATCTTATGTTTTAATAAGATCACCTCTAATTCTTCTAAATCCTCATGGATAGAGGCCAACCTGCTCACCCTTTCTTCATAGGATAGCCCCCTCATTTCAAATCTCCCTCATTCCAAAAGTCAATCGTAGAACACCAATGATTAATATTACAATTGTAACATTGAAAAAAATGGGCTCGATTCTCCGGAAACATTTCTAACTGGTAGCGAGCAGAGAAAACCGTGAGCTTCCTGGCGCTCGGCCCGGCGAGGCTGGGAACGCTATTCAGCATTCTGAAGGGTGAACAGCAAGAGGTCGTGGTACATATTGGTACTAACAACATAGGTAGGAAGAGGACGAGGTTCTGCAGAGCAGTTTAGGGAGTAAGTTAAAAAGCAGGACCTCTAGGGTTGTAATCCCAGGATTACTCCCTGTGCCATGTGCCAGTGAGGCTAGAATTAGGAAGATAGTACAGCTCAGCAAGTGGCTAAACAGCTGGTGTAGGAGGGAGTGTTTCTGGACCGTTGGTATCTCTTCCGCGGCAGGTGGGACCTGTACAAGAAGGACGGGTTGCATCTAAACTGGAGGGCCATAAATATCCTGGCTGGGAGGTTTGCTAGTGTCACACGAAGGATACAGGGTGTAGTGTTAATGAGGTCAGTCAATAAGAGGTCATTTAGGAGTCCGGTGACAGTGGGAAAGAAGCTGTTTTTGAGTCTGTTCGTGCGTGTTCTGGACCCTTTGGTGGCAATATTTGGGGTTTAAGATACGCCGGAGCTCATGGAGAGGGGGAAGGCCGATATCTTGGCCTTCCCTCTCTGATTGCACGGCGGCGAATTTTGCTGGAGTGGCGGTCGGCATCGCCAACGGGTTAGCGGCTTGGTTGGGGGACCTGTACGACTTCCTGCGATTAGGGAAAATAAAGTATGAGTGAAGGAACTCTTCAGGGGAGTTTGAGGAAAGGAGGGGGATGTTTGTGACCCTGTTTGAGGGGCTGTTTGTTGCGGGGAATGGGGGATGAAAAAGAGGAAAAATCTGTACAGACTGTATAGTTGATTGTAGGGAAGCATGTTTCCCGAGGTGTTTGTTCGCTGTAACCTCTTTGATACATGTTTGTAATAAAATAGATTTTTAAAAAAACAATTCAGTAAGTTTAAGGTACTGATGGATAAGTGCAGTCCTCAGGTGAGGGTGCAAAATTGAGGGAAGGCTAATTGCAACAATATTCGGCAGGAACTGAAGAATGCAGATTGTGGGCAGATGTTTGAGGGCAAATCAACATCCGGCATGAGGGAACCTTTCAAGTGTAAGTTGATAGGAATTCAGGACCGACACGTTCCTGTAAGGATGAAGGATAAGTATGGCAAGTTTCAGGAACCTTGGATAAAGAGAAATATTGTCAGCCCAGTCAAAAAGATAAAGGAAGCATTTGTCAAGGCCAGGAGTCTGGGAACACACAAAGCAAGTGTGGAATACGAGGAAAGTCGAAATAAACTGAAGCAAGGAGTCAGGAGGGCTACAAGGGGTCACAAAAAGTCATTGGCCAGCATCTCAAGGCTTTTTATACATATGTAAAAAGAGCAAGAGGATAGCCAGGGAGAGGGGGTGGGCCCACTCAAGGACAGGGGAGAGAATATCCAAGGGGCCAGAGGAAATGGGCAGCAGGGTCGTGCAGGCTATCTAACTATCTAACACCTCTTAACGGCAAGGTACCCCGGACCCGACCCTGGCACGAGCAACCTGGCACCTGGTAACTGCCAGGCTGACACTGCCAGTGTGCCTGGGTGGGAGTGCCAAGGTGCCAGGCTGGCAGTGCCAAGATGCCAGCAGGAGTTCCAGAGTACCACCCTGTCCAGAGCCTGGCCACTCAGGGGTCACCAATGGCCTGGGAGACCCCCTCACATGCAGTTACGACTGGACCACGTTTGTGTGGATCAGTAGTAAATATGTCGAGGCCTCGCTGGAGAGGCCGTTAGTTCCTGGGCTCAGGGAGAATACGGTGCAGGCATATTTAAATTAGCCTAATAGATCATTTAAATATGCTGATTTGGATCATGCCCAGTGAGGGCGAGATCCAGATTGTGACGTCTTGCGAGATTTCGCTAAATCTCGCGAGGCGTTTTGAGCATCGCAAATCTCATGACAGGCCTCTCGCGAGATTCAAAGGCCTTGTCCCGACACCAAGTTGGGTGTGACGAGACGGTTAAATTTCGCCCTGTAATACTAGGTGGCTGACTCAATCAAAAGATTGGAAAAAACTAGTAAATGTATTTTGGTGTATACAAACGTGAGATTATTCACTTTGGATCTAAAAGTGGTAGAATAGGGAACTTTCTAATTTGTGAAAAGCGATAAACAGTGGATCTCTAAAGGGTGTTGGGGGGCAACATGGATATGTTAAAATGCCATGGACAGATACAGAACACAACCAAAAGCCTAATGGAATGTACATCTTTCTATTGAAAGAACTAAAATACAAAGGGATAAAAGTTATTCTTCATCTGTATAAAGCCATGGTTATGTCAAAGCTGGTGTACTACAGGCAGTTCTAGACATCACACTTTAGGAAGGATGTAATGGTCTGAGACGAATTGCAATGTATAGTATAACCTGAATGATACCAAGGATAGCTTACACTAACGAGGGTAGTACTCCCCAGAATGTAGAAGGTTAAGGAAGATATCAAGGGAAATTGATCGGGTCGAAATAAATAAACTGTTTTCTGTGACAAGAGACTCCTCAGTACCTTAGAGAATGGAAAGCAGGGCAGTCCAAAGTTCCACTGAAAGGCTGAGGGAAATGCAGCCTGACACACTTGAGGGTTCTTCTCAAGCCACCCTGAGTTATCAGGAACTCTCCAGCTCCTCTGCCTGTGACCCAAGACTTCTCCAACAGCAGTGGCCACAGGGCCCAGGGCTAACAGAGGATATCTGCCATGGTCACAAAAGGCAGTGGGGAAAAGACGCAGCAACCTGTTCCCACCACATTTGCAGATGTTGGCGTTTAACCTCACTGCAGCATGTGGAAGCGTTTCAAAGAGTTGAGTTGCTCACAGTAAGGTAGCACTGGTGTTTCTATTCTTATGTTAAGGGAGAAATGTTATTGTCACATTAAAATTTTGTTGAGCTTTATTTATTTATCTGTGTGTTTTTTCATATGGCCTCTCATGACCCTTCAGAGATATAGGGGACAGGATTCTCTCACCCCGGGGCTGGGCCGGAGAATCGGCGGGACCGGCACGAATCGCGCAACGCCACCCCGACACCGGTCCGTCGATTCTCCAGAGAGCGGAGAATCGGCGCAATTGGCGCCAGCGTGGTTTGCGCGGTGCCGGTCCGGGGGCCCCCCCAGCGATTCTCGCCCCAGGATGGGCCGAACGGCCATGCTAAAAAAGCCGAGTCCCGCCGGCGCCATTCACACCTGCTCTTACCCGGCGGGACCTCAGCGTGGATGCATCTGGGGGCGGCCTGGTGGTGGGTGGGGGTGGGGGGGGGGGGGGGGGGGGGGAGAGGGGGGGTCCGGCCCCGATGGGGGTCTTCCGCTGTGGCCCGGCCTACCGATCGGCGGGCCGGCCTCTCGGGCTGGGGGGGTCTCTTCTGTTTCGCGCCAGCCCCTCTAGCCCTACATCATGTTGCATCGGGGCCAGCACGGAGAAGGGAGCCACTGCTCATGCGCGCATTGGCGCTGGTCCCACTGCGCATACGCAGACCCGCGGCACCTATCTGACGCCGGAGATCGGCAGCTGGAGCAGCGTGGGTCGCTCCAGTGCTGTGCTGACCCCCTGTAGGGGTCAGAATTGCTGCTGCTGAGGCCATGTTGACGCCGTCAAGAAACGCGATGGCGTTTACGACAGCGTCAACACTTAGCCTCAGAATCAGAGAATCCCACCCTGGTAGTTGGATGTGTTTAAGGGACACTGGCTGCCCACTCACAGATTGAGATGCAGTCCTCTGTTTGATCACCAAGGAAGAACATTGTGATGTGCTATCAATGAAGAACAGGGAAGGCAGCTGATATTATGTTGCTTCGTGGTGACCAGATATTTGGGGTCAGTATGAGGTGGTCGCTTACTTCCTGTGTGTTAACTTCCATGGTACGCACATCAGCAACAGCCCATTAATGTGGATCCCATTCCATGTGACTCTCTACTTTCCTATCCTCTTCAACAGTTGAGGCTTCTGCCTCCTCGTCCTCCAGGCTGATGTTATCAATCCTCTGCATGGAAATGTTAAGCAGTCCACGGCACATAACAACTGTCTGTGACACCTTTCTTGGATCATACTGGAGAGCACCCCAGAATGATCGAGGCAGCGGAAGTGCATCTTCAGCTGATCAATTGTTTGCTCTGTAATGTTCCTTGTTGTGCCATAATTTAAATTGAATCTCCCACCTGCCTCACTGTGAGGGTTTCTGCAAAGAGGGAAGCCCTATCACCTAACATCCAGCCCCTCATTTGTGGCCTTAGAACAAACAAGTACAGCCCCTGTGTGTGTTAAGCACATAGACGTCATGGCTGCTGCCAGGGCAGTGAGTCCACACCTGTATGATTTACTTCTCGTGCATCACAGATTAACTCTACACAGTGATTAAAATCTGCATGTTCCTGAGTGATTAGAATCCCTTTCTGTTATTAAATGTGGCTAGTTGCTCAGACGGAGCTCTGATGGCAACATGGGTGCAGTATATTACACCTTGAACATGTGGGGAGATGGCTAAAGCTGTGAATCCCATCACTCTTTCTCTTTGGCTGCCTTCATCCATTCAGGATCTTAGGAATTCTCCAGCCCTCTTATACAATCCATTTGTTTCCTCTTTGATGCAGCGGTGAGTGGCTGTTGGAGAGATGCTGTAGCTCCTGAAAGGAACCGGTTACTTAGAATTTAAGAGCTGAATTAACCTTCAATTCCACTGGACATTGGGTTCCCACCATGTCCCCATGGATCCAGATAATCCTGCATTGGAACTTACAGTTCTGTGACTATGTCCCTGGAGAGGCGTCCTCTCTTCAGGCATAGTCTCTCTGACATTTGCAGGAAAGTCATTCTGGTCCTTGTCACAATATGTGGATATTGTAAATACATAAAGGGTTGATGTAATGTTAATACTCTAGTCATTAGATGGTGCTACAGAGCAACCATATAAATATCACATGCCTCCTTGACTTCTGGGAGACAAATGGAGATAGATGGAGAGAGTGGAAGAGAGCAAGATAGAGTAGTTGTGAGATAGTTGAACTAATAGTATAGTTAATGGTGTAGATGTAATAGGTTAGTGTAATCTTTACTTCACTAATTTCTTGGTAATATGTTTGAATCTAATTCAGTGTTGCGTAATAAATTAGCTTTGTTTGTTAACTCTGCTTGCTGTTCTTTGTTAACACTACCACTACCATGCTGAAAGAACTAAAACAAAGAACATAACAGTCCTATGTGCCAGGAATCTGCGTCTGCCTCTGCCTTGCTGTCTGAGCTTATGTCATTGTGTTCCATCCTGCTGCTGCTGGTGGGCTGCCTGCACTGGTTCCAGCATTGCTCCCTCCTGGCACTTGAGGGTGAAGGAGTACAGGGTGGGTGATTCTTATTGTGCAACACGCTCTCTCTTTCTTTCAAGGCAGCCTCTGAAGTATTGTCCCCTTAGGGACTCCGATATATGATGCCACTTTACTGACTGACTCCTCTATTCTTAGGCTATGCACTTCCCCTTTGATTTTCGGAGCCGACCTTTCGGATTAGCCACCTCATAGCTCAGTCTCTGGGCCTCAGAATGTCAGATTATCAAGTTTGAACAGAGAGGGAAAACTCTCAAAAGACAATGCAACTTCCTGTTACAGCTGTCTTGCTAGTCAGAAGAGCTCTCACGCTTAATTGGACGTAAGTCACCAGCCTTCAGCTTGGGTCACTGTCTGTTCGAAGTCTGCACGTTCTCCCCGTGTCAGCGTGGGTTTCCTCCGGGTGCACCGGTTTCCTCCCACTAGTCCCGAAAGACGTGCTGTCAGGTAATTTGGACATTCTGAATTCTCCCTCTGTATACCCAAGCAGGCGCTAGAGTGTGGCGACTAGGGACTTTTCACAGTAACAATGTAAGTCTACTTGTGACAAAAAAAGTTTATTTAAGTCGCAGGAGATTTATGTCAGTCACATTTAATCGGGAAGGGTGCATTAAATCCTGACAAGTCACATTTGAATTGTCTGCCAGTGGTTGGTTTTGAATATTTATGAGGTTCCTGCTGTTTCCAGGCACATTTCTTGCTTGCTTACCCTCCCGCTGCTGGCAAAATCGGGAACTGTTTCCCATTGCCAGGGTTCTAGTGGGTGACCCACTAATTCTCTGCCCCGGTGGGTGGTGGAGGCTGGATCATTAAAAGTATTTAAAGTGGAGGTGGATAAATATTTGATTGATCGAAGATTAGAGGGTGATGTGAAATGGAACAGAAAGAGTTGAGGCCGGCATAGATCAGCCATGGCGGGACAGGCTTGAAGGGCCCGGTGGTCTACTCCTGCTTCTATTTCTTGTGTTCTTCTGACCTCCGACGCAATTCTACGAGCCTGCCCACCATCTTGCCCGCTCCAGCGGACTCCTCAAAACCCAGCCCAACATATTGGGAATGTTTTTGTTTTGGAGGAAATAGCCAGTGTGCAGTACCTCACTCTGAAGAATCATAACCGCATGGTTGAAGTGGTGAAGCTCTAGAGTAGCTGAGGTGCCATATAGCTGTGCCAGGGCAGATCCACTCCTAGAGGAAGAAAAACATTTTTGAAAAATCAGAAAGTATTTTCTTCACTTTCAAAATTTAAATGTTCTGCCTTCCAGAATGAGTTCTACCACATTCCTTTACTTTTAGGTTTACTGATTAGTTCTTGAAAGTTCTTTTGGGTCCAAGTGCAATTTGTCACTGTGAACTCAGCTCAATGATGGACTTACATTTCCTAAACAAGTACTAAGAACAACTCACTAACAAACTTATTTAATCTGATTTGGAAGGCAAACAGATGTAAGAAAAACGGTTTTGACTAAATGAAGAACGCTAAATCCTCTCAAGTGTCGATTTTGATTTAGGGAGGGATCAACTGGTCGCGTTGCACCCAAAGGACAGCACGGCACGCCTGGTAGATACGGCGGGAGATCTCTCTTCTGGGATCTACCCGACTCGCCACACCTTGTGAGACCTTAAGCGATCTTGCGAGACATCATAATGTGTATCCCACCTAGTGTGGGCTGGATCACTTTTTAGCAAATCTGTATATTTGAGTGAGACAGCTTGTGAGATAGCTAGTCTCACTCTAATTTGCATTTCCATGATCTACCCAGGGCATGGGATCAAACCCTCTCACCTTGCAGGTCTCGGACCAGTACCATTCAGCGCTGGTTCTCCCAAACGGGGACCAGAGGGAACGACACTCATGGGGTCTCACAGGGAATTGGAGGCTCCCAGGTGCTTGCAGTTTAGGCAGGGTGTCACCCTGGCAATGCTGTGACATCTTGACACTGCCACCCTGGCAGTGCCACCTGGGCACCAGTCTGGCACTGCCAAGATGCCCAGGTGGCACTGCCAGCTGTCATGGGCTCTGCTAAGATGTCAGGCTGATGATGCCAGGTTCCGAGCGCCGGGAAACACCCAGCTAATCGAGCGCTTTATGGGACTCTGTTCCTATTCGAGTAGATCGTGCTCAAAGTGTTTTACGTGTTTTTAGATCCAATTCCCGTTTTCATGTTGGAATTTATTCATTGCTGCTGATATCATTTCAGTTATACTGCACCTTACTGGATTTTACACAGGAGAGGTGACCATGATTTCTATAAATAAAATGGGGTAATTGTTAACAATTGTATTATTAGCACAATAATAAATTGAGATGCAGTTTTCAAAGAGAGGTGGGGGTAAAAAATTAAACTTTTGAAATTAATTAATCTCTGAAGCTGCAGTGCCTGGTGGGTTATCAGAAAGTAGCTTTTCAACTAGAAATAAAAACAGAAAGTGTTGGAAAAATTAGGCACGAGTTCCAAAGAAGTCATATTGGACTTGACGCGTTTACAGCCTTTCTCTCTCTGCAAGTACTGCTGGACCCGCTGAGTTTTTCCAGCACTTACTCTTTTTATTTTAATATCTCCACCATGTGCTTCAACTTTGTGTTGATAACATCTGCTTCCCTTGTGTTGTTACTCGTGTCTTAATAAAGCTCGTAGTCTCAAATGTGGAGAAGATGCTTTATTGTGAATTCGTTCTCTCTTCAGAGCTGTTACCTACGGCTACCTTCAGTGCTACTTGCTGGTGTGTATCTGTGTCCTGCTCCAAGTTCTGCCCTCCGTGAAGTGTGTCCTCACTTCCTGTCCCCGTCTATTTATATGGCTCTCCCGTGCCCCCTCTAGTGTTTGCTCAGTTGTATTGCATCTAGTTAACTTGTGATCACCACATCCCCCTTTTTCTCTTTTACATATTTGCTGTACATCGTTAAAGAAAATTATAGAAAACAGTTACTTATGATATGCGTATCTATACAGGTGATGGTGCTATTGCATATTTTACAAAGCCAATGTATTTATATGTCCAATCTTAATAAAAACATTTATGAGTCCAAACTTGATGAATTTGTTCAGAGCTTTTTTTCTTTTTGTTGTTGATGACGTGGTGATATTGATATTGCAAGTCGACTGTGAATGTTGTTGGTGTTCCTTGTTATTTTAAGTACCCAATGCATCACCCCGAGGTGTTTGCATGGTCACCTCACTGATGTTGACTGGCATGGACTTTTTTCTGTGCTTGTGGTATTGATTTATTGTCTTATCCGCCTTGGATGCTGGTGTGCTTGCTCGTTCTGGAGCAGACGTGAGTTCGTGCGATTCGTTGTCATCCCATGACATGTTTGTAGTCTTGTCATCGTTTTGCAGTGTGCTGTGGCATTGTCCTTCATGTGCCGAGTAGTACCATTGTGTACAAGTCGTTGTTTCATTGCTGTTGTTTCTGTCGTTCCTGTTTTTGGTGTTGGCACTGTCGTTGTTCCTGACTTTGTTGTTTTCGTTGCCGTTCGTGTTGCTGTTTTTGTCGTTTCTGTCTTTGGTGTTGTCGCTATCTTTGTTCCTGACTTTGTTGTTTTCGTTGCCGTTCTTGTTGTTTCTGTCTCTGTCGTTGTCGCTATCTTTGTGCCTGACTTTGTTGTTTGTCTTGTTATACTCTATTCGTGTCCCGAGTGGATAATTTGAGTCATTGAGCATTTCGTCTCGAGAGTGGTGCGAATGGTCTGATGTTGCATCGGTGCAGGTGACATCAATCATTTGTGGAGAATTGGATTCCTCATCTTTGCTTTCTTGGTGCTCCTCTTCCGGAGTCAAATTCTTCTCGATTTCATTTGACGCGGTGTCTCTGGATTCTTGGCGCTCCTCTTCTGGAGTCAAAACCTCCATGATTACAATTGACGTGGTGTCTGTGGACTTCTGGCGCTCCTCTTCTGGAGTTGAAATCTTCATGATTTCTGTTGATGTTGTCTCACTGGACTCCAGGTGCTCCTCTTCTGGAGTCAAAATCTGCATGGTTTCTTTTGGCTTGGTCTCTCTGGACTCCAGGTGCTCCTCTTCTGGAGTCAGAATCTGCATGGTTTCTTTCGGCGTTGTCTCTCTGGACTCCAGGTGCTCCTCTTCTGGAGTCAAAATCTGCATGTTTTCTTTCGGCATCGTCTCTCTGGACTGTTGGGTGGCCCGACTCTGTGCTTCTGTACAGACAAGCTGAGAACTGTCAGTCTCGCTGTGATCCTGTACGTCGAGTGCGATCACCTTGTTACTGTTTTCGCTCTGTGCTTCGGTACAGACAAGCTGAGAACTGTCAGTCTCGCTGTGATCCTGTACGTCGAGTGTGATCACCTTGTCACTGTCTTCGCATGCAGTGGGTAGAGGTGCATTGTCTTCTTCTTGTTCATGTGAGCTTGTTAAACTTTCATAGTCTGCTTGTGGTTGCTCAGATACGGCAGGTTGACCTTCATGGTCTTGTGCATGCATGGTGTCAGTGGTTAGATGTACGTTGTCTTCTTCTTGTTCCTGTGAGCTTGGTAGACTTTCATAGTCTGCTTGCTGTTGCTCAGATACAGCGGGTTTACCTGCATGGTCTTGTTCATGCATGGTGTTCGCCAGGGAGTGTTTGCTTGCATCCCTTTTGGAGTCTTTCATCACTCGCACTGTGGAGCCTGTCATCGCTCGCTCTGTGGAGTCTTCCTGTGCTCTCTGTGTGGCGTCGTCTTCGTCTAGGGTATTGCTGTCATCCAATGTATCGACGAGCTGCCATGGCATCATGGTGTTGGATTCATCTACCATGAGTAGAGTCGTGTTGAGCTTTGCAACGGTGTCGCTGATGCTGTGATCAGCATGTCCAAATAACTCCTCCATGTCGGAGTAGTATTCTTTGAAACCCATTTCATCTTCGTTGGCTTCTTCTACCACGAGTTGATTCGTGTTGAACTTTGCGACCGTGTCGCTGATGCTGTGATAAGCATATCCGACTGACTCAGCTGTGTCTGAGTAGTATTCTTCGAAAACCAAATCATCCTGGTTGGATTCTTCTACCACGAGTTGATTCGTGTTGAACTTTGCGACCGTGTGGCTGATGCTGTGATAAGCATATCCGACTGACTCAGCCATGTCTGAGAGGTAATCTTCGAAAAACAAATCATCTTTTGTTGTTTCGGAATTCTTTTTGTTCTCTTCACTTTGGGTGGTGCAGACTGCTTTTTTCAGGGTGTTGTGCAAGTTGTTTTTTACTGTTGGTTTAAGTTCAGGCGTTTTTCTGTGTTCTGAGGCAAGAAAATTTGTGTTTACCACTTTAAGTGTCTTATTTTCAATTTTCGGGCATTTCCCTTTAAAGTGGGCGTGGTCGGGATGCTCAGACGTCATGACGTCACGCGTAGGAATGAATTGCGCATGCGCAAATCGGCTTTCCTTCCTTGTGCGGTTCTGTGTCCATTGCGCATGCGCGGCTTGCGCATGCGCATGACGATCCGCGACCAAGACTTTTTTTGACTGCGCGTGCGCGGCTTGCGCATGCGCATAACGATCGGCACCGCGATCTTTTTTAAACTGCGCATGCGCGGCTTCCGGTTCCGGCGCATGCGCAGACGCGATTTGTAGTTCTTTGCTTACCGGAGACTGCAAAATGTGCTCCGACGCCATTTTTTCGCGGATTTCAGGGATTTTTCTTTCCCACCAGGACTGGATTTCTAAAAGTTGTAAGTTATCTTCTCTTCCCGATCTGGACAGGATTTCAGCGTTTTGGCTTTGTGAGAAATTCTTGTTATTTCTTCTTTTTGATCTGTACTTTTCATTCGCGATTTCTTGTTCTTTTCGTGATTTTTTAAGTTTTGCATCACTCAGTCTCTGTGCAGTTTGGACTCTGAGCATGCCTTGCTGTTCAAATTTCTCACAGTACTCTTCAAATTTGTTTAGTAACGTTTGTAAGCTGTTTCTGTCTTCATCTTTTGAGTATTTAAATCCATTATACACTTTCCTATTTACAGGCCCTGCGGTGAGAATTGCTATTTTAATGTTGTCTGAGGCTTCTTGTACATCATTAGCTGTGAGATAAATATCAAACATTTGTTTAAACCTTTTCCAGACATTTCTTACAACGCCAGTCTGGTCCAGCTGATCTGGGTATCCATACCACTTCCTCGAATTAGCGATGTCTTCCCAAGTCAAATGTCCAGTAGGAGATTTCCATGCCATTTTGAGCTTTCTGTATCTGCCACTGAGTTGTCCTGTAGTAAGCGTCTGAAGCCACTCCTGGGTACCATGTGTTGTTACTCGTGTCTTAATAAAGCTCGTAGTCTCAAATGTGGAGAAGATGCTTTATTGTGAATTTGTTCTCTCTTCAGAGCTGTTACCTACGGCTACCTTCAGTGCTACTTGCTGGTGTGTATCTGTGTCCTGCTCCAAGTTCTGCCCTCCGTGAAGTGTGTCCTCACTTCCTGTCCCCGTATATTTATATGGCTCTCCCGTGCCCCCTCTAGTGTTTGCTCAGTTGTATTGCATCTAGTTAACTTGTGATCACCACATCCCTTGCAGTGTATATTTTAAACCAATTAGCCAGAAATCGCTGATCTAAATTGCCAGTTTCTGTAACCGAAGCTATAAGTGTTTGGTTAATAAAATACATCAATTCAGAAGGCTAAAATCAAAACTGAATAAAGAAAGAGCAAAATTACTTTGAAATTATTTTCATTGTGTGTATTGGATATGGACAGAGCTGGATATGTGCTGGTTCAAAATGATTATTGGTAAAAGAGTTAACAATATATTCACAACCATCAGAACTTACTTTGCCTGGAACGCATTGTTAGTGCCTCTGTGGTCCAAGTCATGACACAGGCAGCCTACCATTAGACCAAGAACTTCTGTGTCTGTTAAAAGTTCCTGAAAATCTGCAGTCTGGCAAAACAACAAGCATATATATCAGGCAATGTTGGGTGGCTCCATAGCTTTTGGCAGTGGGGTTAACTGAGAGCAAGGTAGAAATATTTATAGCAAGTGAGCTTGATTTCAGAAAGAAAAGTCATATCCAATAAGCTTAATTTTACAGACTGGAGTTATACTGTCCCACAGCTCCATATTCACGTGGCTTTTTTTTTGAACACTTTGTTTTATTTGTATTGAGGTATTATAAAAACAGGATAGAACTGCAGAGAAATCTAACATGGAAAGCACTTGACAGGAATCTTCACTGGCACTTCACTGGCATTAAGCTGAGGTTTGAAGAGGTCACAGTGGATTACCAACATGGAAGTCACATATTTTGCATAGTCAGCCATCTTGGTTTAGCAAACAATGGTTGACTCTGCATTTAAACACCTGTGTAAAAGGGAGAATTGTGAGCAATGGCATGGGTTGAAACAGCTCCACATGAGGAAGAATTAATGCTGGAATTCTATAAAACAGAATATTATTTACATTATTAGAATATAATAATATTTTAGGAGAAGCTGCAGCAAATTTATCCCCAAAACATTCATTCATGGGATGTGGTGTAGCTGGCATTTATTCCTCATCCCTAATTGCCCTTGAACTGACTGGCTTTCTGGGCCATTTAATGGTCAACCACATTGCTATCGGTCTGGAGTCACATGTAGGCCAGACCAGGTAAGTGTGATGATATGCTTAAGAGGTCTTGTATATATTAATGCATACAACCTCCAACCAGCAGGCGACAGTGTACACCTACCATGTGACGCTGTGCCTTGGGAGTACATTGTGTTGGTGGATAGATGTATTTTGCAGTAGCTCAAGGATAGTTAGTGTTAGTAGTTTGTTGTATGTTTATTCCAGTTATCTTTATCTTTAAATTATTTTAACTAGTCAGATGTTCCGTAGTGTATCATTCATACCAGTCAGTGTACAAAACATGACAGTAAGGACAGCAGATTTCCTTCTCTAATGGACATTAGTGAACCAGCAAGGTTTTTACAACAATCAACATCAGATACATAGATACATAGAAGATAGGAGCAGGAGGAGGCCTTATGGCCCTTCGATCCTGCTCCACCATTCATCACGATCATGGCTGATCATCCAACTCAATTGCCTAATCCTGCTTTCTCCCCATAGCCTTTGATCCCATTCTCCCCAAGTGTTATATCCAGCCACCTCTTGAATATATTCAAATTATATTAGATATTAGACTTTTAATTCCAGATTTTTATTCAATTCAAATTTCACCATCTGCTGTGGTAGGATTTGAATCCAGGTCCCCAAACATTACCCTGGGTCTCTGATTACTAATCCAGTGACATTACCACCACCTCCCCCTATTACAGCCCTGTATAATATGTGGTCAATTATCTAGTAACCTACTAAGAAAAACACTTGACCTTAGTCTGATGAACTTTGTGATTCCAGCCTGGGAAGTACAGCAAACAATCTTATTGCAGGGATTTCTTCTGCACTTATATCAAAACAATTTTCTTTGTGATTTTAGCAGATGCATTTATCTTCAATGAATAAACTGACGTTTTTGACAATAACATTGGCTGACAGTAAATTTTAGACATGTACAATGGAACTTGTCACTTAAGACACTGCTAATGGGAGATGATTTCTCACGTGCAACTATAAATTACAAAGAAGGTTGGCTATTGTAACTGACCTGTAATTAAAAACAACATGCCAAATATGACCAACAACTAGAGCTGTCCAATTGTAATGAAAGCCCAGCTGTACATTAGCTGAAAACCAATTGACCAGAGTTTACTGTCGCTGATGAATGAATAACACTCGCTGTTTCTTAGACTTTCCTTTGGCCATTTAATTTCCATAAGATTTTGCAGCACAAGTTGCTGCGAGTGGGTTTACAGTGCATCCAGGACTTCTGTAAATGGAGCTAGCAACTGTGTATGCCAGTCAGATAGAAGGATTGGGAAATGAAAGGTTGAGTTGCAACCAAGATATGTTGTTAAAATAGTGATTGCAGTGCTAAATAAAATACAGAAAATTAAAGAGAGGGAAGGAAAAGTCAGATTAAAAGAAGGATTCCAATTCTTCTGGTTCACAATTTTTGTGTACTGGCGGGCTGGAAACCTAAAAAACAATCCATTTCCATGGAGAGTTTGTGACCACCAGGTAAAAAGTTTTCACGCCTTCACATGTGATTATTAGATGCTATATTGCAATGTAGATGCATTTTTAAAGTCATCTTTCCAACATCTCCTGCAACCAAGCCGAGGCCAAATATAGGGCGGGATTCTCTCAACCTGGGGCTGTGCCGGAGAATCCCCGCGACTGGCGCGAATCGCGCAGCACTGCCCCGAAGCCGGCACGTGATTCTCTGCTATGCAGAGAATCGGCACCATTGACGCCGGCGCGGTGCCGGTCGGGGGCCATTCTATGCGGCCGGCCTGCCAATTCTCGGCCCGGGATAAAACTGCCGAGTCCCGCCGGTGCTGTCCACACCTGCTCTCAGCTGGCGGGAACTCGGCGTGGTAGGATCGGGGGGTGGCCTGTTGGGGGGGGGGGGGGGGAGGGGGCTCCGACCCCGGGGTGGAGGGGCCTCTGTTGTGGCCTGGCCCACGATTGGGGCCCACCGATTGGTGGGCCGGTCTCTCTGGCTGGGGCCACCTTTCTTCTGCGCAAGCCCCTGTAGCCCTGTGCCATGTTGCGTTGGGGCCGGCGCGTTGAAGGAAGCCACTGCATATGCGTGGATCCGTGGCGCCCAGTTGATACCGGGATCAGCAGCTGTAGCGGCGTGGGTCGCTCCAGTGCCGTGCTGGCCCCCTGTAGGGGCCAGAATTGCAATTGCTGATCGTCAGGCCATGTTGAGAAACGGCGTCAACACTTAGCCTCAGGATCACAGAATCCCGCCCTCGGTAATTTGCATTTCTTTGGACTCAACCAATGAAAACGAGAGGGGGACTCTGATATTTGGGCAGCCCAGGATCTCCATAAATCTTTTCCAAACTTACATTCTGGAGAGGACACTCCAGTTTCACTTCACAGTGTTAACTGCAGAGTGTTAACACAACAGAGGAGTCAAAGTTAGCAGTGATAAAGTCCTAATGTTTGAATGTGAGAATGTTTGCTATATGCTGTCTCCAATGGTGGGAGGGACCATTGTATCCCATTAGTTAACCACCAACTCAGGTTGGGCAGCTCCCCCCAACTAGTAAGGTGTTGATCCATCATTGCTTCAGTGGGTGCTTCGAGCTCAGAGTCTCTGCTTAACCAGTGCGTGGAATCCATTGCACCAGGCGACCAAACAAAAACAAACAAAATGTCAACTCTTTGATCAAACTGGACCATGTGCACATGACTGACAGACAACTTGTAGCTGGTTGACAACATGTGCAAGACAGCTGTGATCAATGTGCAACTTGATTGGCTGAACATTGAAATGGCTTCTTTAAAACACATCAGGCTCACCGAGAACTGATCACTGAGAGAAAAACATTATGAAATGAAATGAAATGAAAATCGCTTATTGTCACGAGTAGGCTTCAATGAAGTTACTGTGAAAAGCCCCTAGTCGCCACATTCCGGCGCCTGTCCGGGGAGGCTGGTACGGGAATCGAACCGTGCTGCTGGCCTGCTTGGTCTGCTTTAAAAGCCAGCGGTTTAGCCGAGTGAGCTAAACCAGCCCCATTACGCGTTCATTGGCAGGATGGATTTGAGACGAAACATGTGAGCAAGGCATAGGTTTTACTGTAAGCAACCCACTACTCTTGATGATAGAACCCCCCAAAATGGTTCAGAACACGAGTCCTCCATCCATCCGCAACTCGCATATGGCCAGTTACCTCATTAGCATCTATGCTTCAGTAGTGTGCTCCACTACAAAGTTGAAGGATCATGCATAGCTTGATGCTGCTATCAGCAGAATCCCTAAGTTAGAACATCTTTAACTACTGGGGGATTTCAATGCAAGAGTGGGCTTGAACTACGAGGCATGGTCCCCCTGCTTCACGGACTGGATTCTCCCGGCCGGCGGGATGCTCCATTTTGCCAGCAGCCATGGGGTTTTCTGACGGCATGGGGCTGCCCCACAATGGGAAACCCCATTGACCAGCCGGTGTAACAGAACATCCCGCCAGCGGGGTGAGACAGAAATGTGGCGCGGCCGGGGGGGGGGGGGGGGGGGGGGGTAGAGAATCCAGCCCCATGTTTTAGATGAGATAACTGAGAATGGACAGATACTACTTGAGCTTTGTTGCTACATTAACTTTGTGTAATGGACCTTTCAAATCATGCCACAAGGAGTCCTATGATATTGTGGGCCGGATTCTCCGATTCTGCGGCTATCCCTCCCCCAATGTCCGCTCTCCCCAATCCCCTGCCCACCACATATCTATGCACCATCCCCCATGATGCGTCCACTGCCCAGATTTGTAGGGGGAGGGTGCTGGTGGGTTGGAGGTTATTTTACGAGGAAAGGTTGGACACGTTGGGCCCTTATCTACTGGAGATTAAAATGTGATCTTATTGAAGCATAAGAGCCTAAGGGAACTTAACAGGGTGGATGCTGAATGTTTCCTTCCCCTCGTAGGAGAGACTAGCTCAAGCGGACACAGTTCAAAAATAAGGGGCCTCCCATTTAAGATGGAGTTGGGAATTTTTTTTTCTCTCAGAGGATTATGAATCTTTGGACCTCTTTTCCCCAGAGTGTGATGGAGGCAATGTCAATACACAGTGAATGGTGGAGCAGGCTCAACAGTCCGTGTGATCTCCCCCTGCTATTATTTCTTATGTTCTTGTGAATCTGTCAGCATTGAGAAGGAAAAGGGTCTGATTTACATTGGGAAAGTAGGCCTTGAGTCTGTTCACACTGGCTAATTTTTTTTGATATGTCTTTGAAAACGGTGCATGAATTGCTTTTTGATTTGATTTTTGACAAAATATCAACATACATTTCCTCAGAGGTTCACCCAATCAGTCACTGTAACTTGGACATATGGCAGGTGGAAACACCGCTTTACAGATTATCAGCCGGGCCCTGTCGATTCTTCACCAAAGTTACAGAACCCCCAGTAACTGTTTTCCTTCGATAAATATTAAATTGCAGATACAGATTCCACTCTGGTGATTCTACCTTTCTAATAGGGCACGTTATTTAGCAAGCATGAATAGTACAAATATTTTCTGGATAAAACATAAGGACGATATGTTACCAGGTTAATATACAGAAACAAATCATTGTATGCAAGTTTTGGTATTTTCCCACTTCACAGCAAATGTTAAGTAGCAGCTGTATAAATAGATCTTTTCAGAAGGTGATTAGAAATAAACAGGTTAGTGTCTGTTTCTTCTGTGTGCCCACCTTCTTCCCTCCATCCCTGTCCCCATCCAACTTCCCCCATACATAATGCTGTCTATCCATTCTCCCCTTCATCCTTTCAACTTTCCTCCTCCTTTCTTGCCGTCATCTAGTTTTCTCCTCACTCACCCACTAATCCTGCTTCACTTGGATACTTAACTTGCTCTTGGCTCCCGTGTGCAACTGGGAATGAACAAGTGTATTTGAGGGTAATTTTACACCTGGGATTTGGTTGCTTAGTCAGACTTGAATTGAAATAAAACCTGAAGATACGGACTGTTGGTAATTGGAAATATTTCAGATGCCATACTGCATCAAAACAGACTTTCATCAGTCCCCTGGATTCAAACAATTTGAAGGAAAGACTCCAACAGAAGTATTAGTTTGTCTTTCTTCATGGCAGCTCATTATCTTTGTTTACTTATTGCTGTCTCTGCAGGCTTATATTTAACTGTAACTCTTCTTTAACTCTGATTTATTATGATGATTTTGTTTTCGTTCATTTGTCCAATTAGAATGAAAGGTCCAAGTAGTAGGGCTCCTCAGTTTGATTTAATTTTACATCCTTCATGATGTTTTTTGCTAATGCTACAAGATTCTTTACATTATAACCTACATGCCAATTTCATACATTTTAATTGGCTAAGTAATAAAATCTTGATTGTTTATTTATAAATTACTCAATGTACAATTAGTAAATAGATGGAGACAAAAAAATGCCTTTGTTTGCCTCATGCACTAAGCAAAGGAGCTTTTTGGAACTTCTCAACCCAATCTCCTTGGAAGATTGGTTCCAAGTAAGGGGAGAATGTTTCTTGCCTTCATAATTATCCTAAGGACCTTTATATTGAGCATATTTTGTAGTGGGTGGAGAAGCAATGGTGCTTGCTACAACCTGAAAGCAAGTTGCCCAAAGCAAGTTGCCCACAAAGACTTCGGGTGGGATTCTCAGTTGCTCGACGCCGATATCGTAATCGGTGATCAAGCGGAGAATCCATTCTGACACCCAAATCGGGGCTGGCGCTGGTTTGGCACCAGGCAACATGCTCCACCCCCTCAGGTGTGGCGTAATCGCGTCACGTGCCGCACACCATTACAACATCATTGGCACGTCATCAGCAGGCCCTCCCGCGATGCTCCCAATGGGCCTAGTTCCTGACCGCACGGTTGACGAGTGGTCTGAGCAGCCTGGAATCCGGTGTGGCGGCCGCGGACTATGTTCAGTACCACACCCAGCGGGATCTGTGCCACTGGCCGGGGGGGGCTTCGGCGAGGACTGTGGGGACTGGTGGGGAGTGGCCAGGGGATGGCCTGTGGGGGCACGGATGGGGGGTTGGGTCCATGCACAGTCGGCGCCATGTTGCGCAGCATGACTGCAGCCGGTCGTTGCCATGTGCATGTGCAGCCATGGACCCGACCATTCTCAGTCGCTGAAATGGAGACTTCAGCCCCTTTAATTTTTTTTAAATTTAGAGTACCCAATTATTTTATTTTCCAATTAAGGGCCAATTTAGCGTGGCCAATCCACCTAACCTGCACATCTTTGGGTTGTGTGGGTGAAACCCATGCAGACACGGGGAGAATGTGCAAACTTCACACGGACAGTGACCCAGAGCCAGGACTGAACCCGGGTCCTCAGCGCTGTGGGGCAGCAGTGCTAACCACTGTGCCACGTGTCACCGTTCAGCCCCTTTCCTGACATTATTTTCAATCTGGTGCCAAATAAAGGAAATCGTCAGGTCTCCGGCACTGGTGATATCACCAAACAGAATCGGTAGCTGATCCCATCGAATAATCTTGACAGATAGCAAACCACTTCACTTTCAATTACCTTTTAGATAAATTACTGGGGATTGTTATTTTCTTTTTTAATGTGTTTTTTTTTCAGAATGGAGAAATTTGACATTCCAGAAAATACAGGGTGGAATTCTCTGGTCTTGTCTGTGGTGGGACCCATTGCGAGCGAGAACGGAAAACTTGGCGTTCCAACACAAACTCCATTCACTTTCAGCGGCACTGGAAAATTCCAGCCAGGATTGAGGACGGATGCATTTTCGGTCATGGGGCTGGTTTAGCACAGTGGGCTAAACAGATGGCTTGTAATGCAAAACAATGCCAGCAGCACAGGTTCAATTCCCGTACCGGCCTCCCCAAACAGGAGCCGGAATGTGGCGACTAGGAGCTTTTCACAGTAACTTCATGGAAACCTACTTGTGACAATAAGCGATTATTATTATTATGAAATTAATTGATCAGGGCTGGAAAGGTTTTTTACAGTGGTAACTATGAACAGAGTACACCATGAAAAATCCAGTTACACCTCTTTCAACAAGGTGTAATTTTTTTTACAGGATTTTTACAGTGAGATTAATGGAGTAAAAGTCCATCCTCTGATCAATTCAATGATTTTTACTTGATTATAGTCAGGGGGGACTTTAACAATTCATCCTTCTAGAAGTGTGGAATCACCACAGCAAATTCTGGATTTTCATGTTTCGCTGCACATGTATGAACTCTAGAATTTCCTGTCAAATTCAGAGTAGTAATTCTGATCATTTT